>NW_027270966.1:1237500-1780734 GCF_040938485.1 Diadema antillarum
AGTGACTATACAACGTTTATTTACTTTACATTCTAATGCCAACAAGCTTTGAGAGAGAAACTCTGCGACAGCATGTTTGCACCTATATTTAACTCGGAAAATAAAGTTGCTTAGTTTGCTGACAAGTTGATTTCGGAGGGTCGCGCACAAAATGTCGACAATAGATATTTGTCAGACGTTCAACTTTACAGGATTGATCGAGCAATCTCTTCATGAAAGTGCATTGTCTATTGTTACCTTCATTCAACTTGGAGTCGCAAACATACTGAATTTGTTTTTGCTGGTTGCTCTGCAGAATCCACTTGCTGACTTTGACGACATATCGCAGCGGTTCTTTCGACTTCTTGCCATTCTGAATTGGCTTTACAGTGCGTATGGTATCATTGCCCGCACCTGTTCAACGATTTTCCAAAATCCGCTGATTCTGGTGCGGATGGGTTTCATAGATGTTGCCTACATGCAAGCGAGTCAAAGTGTGGCTTTGCTAATAAACATGAGTAGGTACATCATGATTACGAAACCTCTGCGATACAGCAGTCTGATCACCGTTCGCCGAGCCAACATCGCCATGATGTGTATCTTCTTGTTCACGCTGACGTCACTTACCAGTGCTCCTATTCCTAATTCATTTTACGAAAAAATAATGACCGCGTTTCTCGAATGTAATATTGATTCTGTTCAAAATCTTTACAAGACGTTTAAGGTCCTAATCGTAATCGGTTTGGTGACATGTTCGGGAATGATTATACTAATAACAGGCTTGAATTTGCACACCTTGGTGATAGCTCGACGTCTTCATCGACAGGTGCTTAACCAGCAACCAAGGCAGCTCGACCTACCACTAGTGGCAGACAATCGAATCCTGGATGACCAAAAATGGACCAACAAAACCCAATAAGTCAGGTGGGAAAAGATATCTCCGTCACGTCCTCTCGTCTGCACATCAGGCGTGTAAAAGGCCGCGAAAGACCAGCCCGCGAGCTGAGAAAGTCCTTGAAGGCAACCATCACCGTGCTACTCATCACAGTTTCCTTCTACCAGTACTGGGTTCCACTGATTGTGAGCCTAATAATGGTTCCTCTCTTCGGGATTTCACCCCCTCAGTGGTGGTATACTTTGGCGGCAATTCTTCTACACAGCAGTTTGTGGTGCAATGTCGTCATCCTTATACTGACAGACAGACATCTGAAGAGGACAGTTTTGGATCTACTCCGACGTATTGATCTGAAACGTTGCTGGAATCCATTCTTCACTGTTTCTGTTTGAACACCGGTAAAAAATAAAGAAGACAAAACATGGTAGTTAACCAGCTTGACTTGGCGTAGTTGAGACCTAGTCTGTATTAAATAATCTCAATCAATGTAATCATTCAGAGCACACACATAATATGGGGATTATAAACGTATTTTTCAATGCACATCAGTTGTTTTCTTTACCTTCCTGGCCATCGATTCTAACTTCACAAAACCATTGTTTTCATTGCTATCGCAATAATGCTTCATACCGTCATGTTGTCGATGCTCAGTCGAGGGAAAATTGCAATCCAACGTCATCCTTGACCGGTTCAGGACAAGCCCTAAGTATATTCGCGCAGGTATCTATGAAAAATGCGTGTTATAGCAAAATCGGCTCGTCCTCAACGGGTTAATAATGATGGATAAAGATGGCAATGACAGAGTATTGGTTTTGATTATTTCTTTCTTTTTGAAGGGGGTGAATCAAAGTAATGTGAGGGAAAAGATAGAAAACTGTTATAAAAAACGTAGCAATGACATGTATCTAGTTCATTTGGCCACATGAGTCATGACTCAAATCAATATGCATTTGCATTGCATAGTTCCTTTAAACTTCACTATTAAACATCTCCGAAAGATAAAATCACGCGGACATAAGTAGTTTGCAATATCCTGCCGTCGCATGATAAGTAGTAATTTTACGTTCGCGGTAATTACTCTTATGTTTGTTCTTGGGGTCTCTACCCCCATTTATTATCGTGTGAGAGTGAGTAGGCTATATAATAGTCATACTTTGTATCTGTTCATCCATTAAAGGGGATGGCTAGTAACTGATCAGTGGGAATCAGTGGGGATGATGGGGGATGATTGTTCCAATCCTTGTGGGATTTATTTAAGAGTACATATTATATCTATTGTTGTTTCAGAATAGTAAGCAAATAATCAACGTTGGTGAAGGTGATGGGACAAACTATCACTTTCGAGGCGATCTGGATGTAGCTATCTTTCCGAAGCGCAGCTGAGGAAAGATAGCGTACACATTCAGATCGCCGAGGAAGTGATAGTTTGTCTCATTGCCTGAAACTAAAAGTTGATTATTTGCTTTATATTCAACATCTAGGGTCCTAGAAATTCCCATTTTATTCCACATCGTTTTAGCTGTCTTTAGGTATCCTTAATAGGGTTTAGGCTACGTATGCGCGTAGATGACAAAACAATGAATTTGCTGCGGCACCGAAGTGAAAGTGCGTTGCACTGTGTACTATCAAGTGACCTAGGCCACATGATAGTCCACAGTGCAACGCACTTTTATTTCGCGCGTACTCATCTTGCGTTACGACTGTGTGGACGATGTGGAGATCAGCGAAACAAAAGGGACTATCAACATAGAGTGTAACGAACTTTTCTTCTCAGGTGAGATGTGATTGGCAAAACTACGCTTCATCACGTGATCAGCTCTGGACCAATCCTATTGCAACATTCTTAGTATGTGGAATATAATCTCATAATATTGAAGTAATGTAAACGATCGCTCCGTCACTGTACAGGCATGCTAACCTAGAAACATTGAATTGCATGTTACTTGAATATGAGACCATTCTGAAGCAAATAATTTTCACATAACAATAGATATATACTGTAATCTTGATGAATCCCGCAAGGATTGGAACAATCATCCCCAAGCATTCCCATTGATCCCCACTGATCCGTTACTAGCCATCCCCAAGTGAATCGCATAATCATGACAATGGTTGTGCGTTTCATCAACAAGTCTACCCAGAACGAATCGGCCAGCATCAAAAAACAAGCCAGGTAATCATCGCGTCGAGCACGGGGAAAGTTGACAAGGGTCTGTACGGATCATTGGAAGTTGTTATGAGCAGCGCTGTAGCAATAATGTTTACACAAATATGTTATATTCAAACCTTCGAATTTTCATTACGTATTTTTCATCAGACGGATAAGAGACAGACAGCCAGACAGACAGTGACATTCAAACAGAGAGACAAATAGACGCACATTAAACTTGTGATCCTAAACTAAACTGTAATGACGTTACGAATTGGAGTGATACAAAGTGCATGACAAATCTCCCTCTGACTAGACCTTTTAAGTATTTTTTTATTGCAAGAAAAAGACGTCATCAAATCCAGAAACGAAATAAAACTGGGACATAAAATCAAGATATTGTCATAACAGCGTAACGTTGAGATGCGCAGTAAACCAAAGTTTATCCTAACATTAGCTGCGTTGCGTAACCAGATTCCACACAATGGAATCCAACTGCAGATGTACAGTATATATATATATATATATATATATATATATATATATATATATGTATATATATATATATATATATATATATGTATAATATACATACACATATGTGCAAATGTTGTATGTCATAATTACAACGATAAAAGAAAATTTCTAGAAACCTAGTCAATAATGGTAAGACACACTAAGCAAATCACTTTCCAAGTCGACTTTCGAAGCGGCCGTAATCATAGACAAGTTACATTTTATTGGTCTAGTGATGTATTTACGGAACAGTTTGGAGGCGTAAAGATAATGTCTGATTTTAGCACAAGTTAATGTTATGGATCCTAGATTCTCATGTTAACTTTTAATATCAAATGGTGCTACTGATATTATAATAACCATGGATAAAAGTATGAATCTTAACTACTATTGTGTCATTAACAATATCATCATCAATACTATTTCATTACAAATGTAACTGCTGCTATTACTGACTTGTGTATTACTTGTAGTGGTGATGGCTAAGAAATAGCAGGGCTCAGTATTTTGTAGCAGAAATATTGTATTACCATAATTCATAACCTTGATCACTTATCGTTATAATCATTGAATCAGACAATATTAAAGAATTTAGCTCATGTGAAACATATGATATCAATTTTGCAAACATACACACGAGTTTTTTTGTGTGTGTGTTTTTTCTTTTCTGCCGTAACGTCTAACAAATGAAACAATGTAACACGTGCCCTTTTATGAATGTATCTACCCAGCTAACACAAGGACGTTTTCTGAACGTTCTTGAAACTTTCCAAGTTCATTATTTGGACGTTTTGTCAACACGTGTTCAGAACGTCTTTTAGTGGAAGGCTTTCGACGTATTTAAAACGTTTCAAATGGACGTTATAAAAACGTGGTTTTTTTTTACGTTTAGAAAACCAATAAAAAACTTTTTGGAATTTTTAAGGACCTGCAGAAAACCTTTTGAACGTTATAGACGTCTGTGAAACCTTTTACGAATATTCAAAACGCTCTTTGGACGTTTTGCGGATGCGGATGTCCGAACGTCTAAAATGTCCCATGACCCGTTCCAGAACGTTTAGAGAACCTTTCATATCCGTCTAGAACGTCCAGAAAACCTTTTAAGAATGTCTAATGTTTATTTTTTTACAAGGTATTTCAACAGAAACAATACAGTTATAAGATTGTATATACACAATCTGAGATTAAAGGGATAGTACAGTATTGATGGAGATGAGAATTGGGCTTTTAACTTGTTGTGAGATACCAAGAAAGCACTTATGAAATAGTACAGAGCATACCATTTTAAGAGGAATTCAAAGTTTATTTGATGAAAATCAGGTTTGGAATGACTGAAACAAAGTAAAACAAAGTGATTGTAATAAAGTGTGGGTCCCACACTTATAAGAATCGCTCTGTTATGGATATCTCAGCCATTTCAAAACCAATTTTCATCAAATAAACGTTGAATTCCTCATGGAATTACATGCTCTTTCATATTTCATAAGAGATTTCTCATTATCTCACAAAGAAATGTTAGAAACCTAAAATTAGATCTCAACCAAAACTATACGATCCCTTTAATATATCCTATCCTATCCTTATGCTTGCCACCTATCCAACACCCTATTCCCAAATGGTGAATCTGTATCATATTCTTTTATACCACCAAAATGCTGTAATACATGAAGACATGATTACTAAAATTAGATCACACATACCTTAATTTGAATATTCATAATTAGGTATGAATATTCATGATAAAGAAACCAATGACGAACACGCAGCGGACCAAATAAAAACGTTTTTTAAGCGTTCATTAAATACGAAGTCGACGTAGTAGACCTATTATAAGAACGTTTAGTGGACGTTTATGAAGGACTAAGACGTTGCAGACATAATAACAACGTTTTTAAAACGTTTTCCAAAAAAACCTGTGCTTTGCGGTAAATGCTAAGTCCCCACTTTGACGTTGTATATACGATTTAAAAACGTCCATTTTATACGAAGACGTACGGAACCTCAAAAAAAAAAAAAAACGTTCTGAAAACGTTCTTTGTTTGCTGGGTAGCCACAACATTCCAAATGAAGTGAAATGAAATAGATTAATTGCATGACTAGCAAGCGTTCTATTTGCTATTCTATCCTTTTCTACACTGTACCTTATAGCTAATGTAGAAAAAATGGAATAAACTTCGAATCGAATTGAATATTGTTAATTGCGGAGTGTTTTTTATTGAGAATATTACCGACGATATGGTAAAATAATACAATATCAGTATCTGTCAAAAGCTGTTTTTTTTTTTCCTTTGCATTCTCTCTTAGGATTATAATGAATATAATGTTAGTTTCCCTTATCCTTACCTTTTTCTTGTCATCAGCTGGTCATTGCCAGTTGAAAATACACGGGTTATGATTTTCACTCATACGGGTTCGGCATTTCTTACTGCATCAACTCTATTAAGATTTCGATTAAGTTTGTAAAAAGCGCAATGATCGTAATCTACAATGGATTTTTTTTTAGAACTTTCAACTCGCAATCACAAGAGAGAGCTCATCAAACAACGGATGATTTGAAAGTAAACAACCGAAAAAAAATGAGAGGTAATTTGCATGTCATAGTCATCATTATGATTCTCTCTATACTAACTTAAACACAAAAACTATCAATGTCTACTTATTCGCATCCATACACACTTTCCCTCGTACCCACGTACACACACATGTCGTCACGTCAATAACGAACTAATACTAGGTTCAGCAGGCATGGAAACAGAAGCGTGATCAACGTATGATGACTCGAATAGACTTCACTTCACACGCTCCAATGTACGTTTCATGTTATGGTGCTGATATGTTAGTATGAAACTAATAAAGAAAAACCCCTATATTATTCCATCGTCACTATCCGTCTTAGTCGATATGCCTATACTTTATGGTATGGCTACAATATACATTAGTTTAATACAGTTTATACATCCGTTAACAATAAAGGCACTTTTATTATACCATAATTCAATTGAAATTCAATGGTTAGGCTGAAAGAAGCGGCTTTAAAGAAGATAAGTATAGATTAGAATAGATGGACACAGATTTGGCACGTATGATGTTTGTTACCAACATCCAACAAAAATAAACAATAATAAACAAACAAACAGCTAATACTGTCATCTCATTCCAAATCTCGAAGTCTCGTTGTGATATGATAGGTATTCTTCTTCAACATCTCAATGTAACAACGTTTTTACTATGAAAATCATAGGATTGTTTCACTCTGTCACTTGGTTTGAGTACATGAATTGTTGCAATCAGTTGCCTCGTTGACGCCCGTTCCCCATACATAGCCGGTAAAGTCTAGTAAACTCAGTCGGAACCGGTACATGGTTGACCCGGAAGAAGTTCACACAACTTGCCCTTTCCCGTAAAACATTCGTACTAGAAGGACACTGTTAAGGATAAACGATGCGGAGGTATATAATATGTCATAATGTTTATGTTTATTTAATGTAGCTACTGTCGACTGTACCTTGACTGTCAGGGACGGATTTAGCATCAATTCCGTAAAGGGGGGGGGGGGGGGGGGCGCAAACAATATTTCTGGTGCTACTTCCGGGATTCATCTCATTTCTCTTTTTATTTCATTTGTTTTAACGCTCCCGTTGCGCCCCCTCTGGATCCGCCTCTGACTGTGATTTCCTTCGATTTTTATCCCGTTTTATTTTGTTAAGTGCAAATTTCGAATATATCATAGTAGTCTTCATTACAAAATGACGAATTGGGCTCCCTTTCCACACAAGCTAAAGCCAAAACTTCCAATGGACCGGTCAATGAAATACGAAGTCCATGGAAGTGCCACACGTTGCTGACAATGCCATCGTGTACGTAGGGATAGTAACGACGACGAAAATACATCCATTAAAGTAAAAAAAAAAAACACACACACAGGCGAAATACCAAAAAATACTCATTGTCCGTTGCTGTTAAAGATATTTTCAGTGGATACTCAGCACCTCTGCGTGCTGCGTTATTGCTTTCCATTGGCTGGAAGCGCCAATTACTTCTAAATACTAGTATTGCACTATCATAACTATCGATATTGTTCAATCTATCTAGATTCCCAAGCGAAAATCGCCCTCTTCACAAGGGGGCCAGTACAAGCAACCACTCCAAGGTGGCCCTTTGTCACTGATTTCCTAATATTCGACGCGTTCCTTGCCGGTAACGGTATGTCGATGTCTGTTGTATGAAAGACTTTGATACGATGATCGTTGCCTCGTGATTTTTCCCAATACTTTTTGACAGAAATGATATATATATATATATATATATATATATATATATATATACATATATATATATATATATATATATATATACATATATATATATATATATATATATATATAGGCCTATACAATGTATAGTGCGAGCTCTACCTTCTAAAACGTATGCGGTGCCTCATTGTAGGTAGCATGTTAATCATACAGTGAAAGAAATTAGACCTGAGAGCAACGTTTGCCCCAAGTCTAGTTTCTTTCACTTTTATTCATATGAAAAAAATAATAATCGCTCTCTTTTTCATACATAATGAAATGTATGGAAACTATTGCTGTCATTATTCGATTTTCAGAAACGTATCATGGTGCTTGAGATATCAGCATGATCAAAAGCTGGAGCAATAAGGACCACTTCCAAGTTTAAATCGGACACAAATTGCTAGCGTCAACGCTATGCACTTTGTAAAATTAAACAAATGTGTAATCAAAACTATTTCGAGTAGAAACCTTCCAGATTGCGTGTTCGATCTAGCATACTCAAAATACATGATTTATCCTTCGCCAGCTCGGTCGAGCCGACATCACGTTAGTGAGTGGCTGCTTTATCCACTGTCCTCTCTTTAAACGGCTTTCAAAAGCCGTTTCGAAAGACCTCTCGAAAGCCGTTTCCAAAGTCCTTTAGAAACGACTTCAAAAATAGTTGCGTTTATCAACTCTTCGCAAACACGATAACTGTCTTGTCACTGCACAGCTGCATTGCGCAATTCGACCCGAGGAGAAGAGGTCATATATGGCGTGCATGGTTCATAACTGCAGTACAAAGCCGATTCAAAACAGTTTTGCGTTTATCTCGCTTCAAAAGGCTTCTAGAAACAGGTTTCTGGAAACCTGTTTAGGAAACCTTTTTCGGAAAGCACAAATTTGCGGCTTTCGAAAAGGCTTTCCGAAAGGGCTTTCCAACAGCTTTGCGTTTATCAACTCGTAAAAATTCCTTGAAAGCTGTTTGGAAAACCTGTTTCTGCCGAGAAAAAGAGTTGATTGACGCACCCAAAGTAGCTGGCTCCTGAAGCCAGAAGATACCATCAGAGCTGCTGCTGCAGCTCCGATTGCTTTCATATTGCTTGAGATATTTCGATGTGAGGATATCACCTGGCTATCCTGATTTATTACCGGAAGGAATGCTGCTGCGTGCTGATTATTCGCACCCTTTATTATATTGTGCAGAGAACAGAATATGGATCTGAGGCTGAATGACTCCGGTTTACGGCGGTGAAAGTGCTGCTCCGTGCTGGGAACTTTGTAGTACTATTCACCATGCTACTAAGTTTGTGCGAAGGACAGAATAGTCCTCAGGAGTGTTATCACGTTGGCAGCTTAAACCACACTGTGAATGGTAGGCCAAGAAAAAAAAAAACGTAAAGTAATTTTTGTGTCGCTGCGTTTTGAAATGCAGTAAAGCTCTCCCATTTATACCTTTGTTTTTTACTCTTTTTTGATATTTCGAGCCATAATAATGCGAGAACGAAATTTTTACACCATTGCTTATACTAAAGTATCACTGTTATAATGTAATCTTAAAAATCTGTCATATAGGCCTATCAAGGAATAGTGAGGACGGGAGGTTTTTGTTTCTCCTGTCTTGTTGTTGTTGTTATTCTCATTATTGTTACAATCAACATTTGTCTGTTCTTGTATGTGTGTGTTGGGAAAGGGTCTTTTTTCTAAAAGTTGTTGTGTTATTTGTTTAATGTGAAACCATTACTTACCATAAAATATATTTTTCCCACTCATAGATGCAACTAGAGCCATAACTTCGTTGGATAACTACTCTATAAACTCACAATTATGCAACTTAATTATACAACTCGGGTTCAAAATTCATTCATTATTGGGGTGCAAAGTTGCACCGTGGTTGTATAGCGACAATTTTAGGGTTCAAATTTGAACCCGTATTTCTTAGTGTGTGTGTTGCATATGCATGCAATGGTATACCTAGATATTCTTTTCCAAGTAAGTGTATATTTAGATAAAATATAGGTACTGAATAGGCCTATAACTTTATTCATGTGATTGTAAAATTTCTGATGACCACTATATTGTACTATAGTCATTTTAAGCCCTATCATGACCATCAAGCTCTACTCTCTATTACCATTATATCTTACAGCAAGCAAGAAAGAGTATAAGAATTCATATGAGTGTTGATATTGCTTAACAACGTCATGCTGAATTCAAATAAATCTGTCAAATTTCCCCACAGGTGCCCAGTATCTTGGCTGTTTCAACAACACGTGCTGGCTCAGCGAGCACATTTCTGAGGACGTGAACATGACTATTGATCTGTGCATCATATTGTGTTACCACTGGTCTCGAACGGATAATAAAACTCGGGAAGTTGACTACAACAAGGCTCACACTGCAGTTGTGGGAGGTTAACTTGTAATCCGAATGGAGAGAATAACAAGCTCAACACATTGATTTGTGACCATAACTGTGGCATACTGTGCTCGGGAAATAGGGATCAGCTGTGCGGTGGTTTCATTGCGACACAGGTGTACCGCGGTAAAGTATGGTGCCCATTTTCTCTTTCTTATTCTTAATTTTCACCTGAAAAAAAAGCAAACAAATCCAGGTCACAACGATTTAGCCTGTCAAAATATAATGTCTTACTGTTTTATGTTGTTCCTGCGCAAATAGAAATATAAAACCGCATTATGATCAAAATACCCATAATTGTATCAGATTGACGCTAGAATGCAACAACAGAATTGAAGTAAAAAAATAAGAATAAAAATTATGGAATTTCTAACTTCGACCATAATGATTACTGTAAACGTGGAAATTTTCGCGGTACATTAATTTTCGCGGATTTCGCGCTACGTTCGGCTAGCGCGAATTCAAAAACGCGCGAATATATCTTCGCAATTTTCTATGCACATTTTGAACGGCCTGAATTGCGTGCGCTTCGTCGATGATACTGCTACGTAGTACAGACATGTTTACGCATATAGCAGTATCATCGCACGCACCGCACGCACCGAGCCCACGGCCGATTGGTGTGCTACTTCTCCGCGACTACAGTACTAGTACTACAGTAGGCCTACATGTATCGAGTAAAATACATGTACAGTGTACTACGTAGTTGAGCGCTTGTACTCACACTCGCGCCGCTCGCTACGTCGCTTTTCATACGCTGGCAAGCATCGCTGGATGAAAACAGCGACTGTGTATTAACCCGCTGCGGAGCGCGAATTTAAGAACCCGCGAATATGTTTTCGAGCCGCTTAGCGCGAAAAATTAATCGCGCGAAAATATTGACGTTTACAGTATAGTAGAATTAGTCGCACCCACACACACAAAGTACAAGAGGTGATGATGTCACTACCTTACAACTCTTCCGCTGGCCTGTTACACAGAAAAAAAAAAGTACAATAAGAAGATATCATGTTTGTCGATAGTTGTCGATAACGTATGTTCCGAAGAAAACCCTTTTTTTATTATTTAAAATTTTACTTTACTTTAACTTTAATGTATTAACACATTGTTAGGAGTTGTTTACATTTGATTTAAATACTTATATTGCATATTAGATTTAGTCATACGCTGTTTCACTTTTTTTCGACATCATGTTCATTTTAGGACGGACAAATACGGAACAACAAGGTAAGCTATAACAGCAGACATATGAGTGTGCTGAATTATATTTAGTTAAATTTCAAGGTCAAGTTATTTCACTTTTCTCCATCTTATAGCATATACGCACAATGTACATGAAGTAAGGAAATTTCAACGTGTAACCAATAAAAAGGAGGGTGGGTACATTACACTTTAAATGGGGGTTGCAAAAATAAGCATTTTGGGGAGAATCAAATTGGAGATTGGAGTTGTTGTTCTCACCAGTTACGATGTGCATACAAAAAAGAAAGAAAGAAAGAAATTCGTCATCATCAAATCCAGTTCATAATTGCTTAACTAATTACTAACCAAATAAAACATAAATAAATTCATTTGTATATAACATTCCATAATTCAAGAGTATGATCTGTTTTTTGAAAATTAGGTCATGCGTTGAATGTTCTAGAAAACATGGATTGCTGCAGAATCTATTTTGCTCACCTGACAGTGACAGATTATTTGAAATTACCTTCTGGTGAGGAAAACTGGTGCACGTCACGAGTTCGACACCCACGAATCATACAGCCGAAGAGTCATGAAACCCATGAGTGAAACAGCCAGCGATCAAGTTATACAGCCCATGAGAATACAGCCCATGAGTTCGACACTGTAATGCAAACAAGGCCCAAGGGACCGACACATTAAGCCCCGTGTTGTAATGTCGAACTCGAGGGCTGTTTCTACCTAGTGCCGAACTCATGGGCTGTAGGACTCGTGGGCTCTTAGACTAATGGACCTCTTTCAATGTCGAGCTCGTAGGCTGTATGACTCGTGGGTGTATTTCTCATGGGATGAACCTAGGAAAACTGCAGTTGCCGAGTTTGATAGCTTTTTCAACTTTGTAGCTGATCTGCAACGGAATTTTTAACTGGATAGTTAACTTTTATTGATTCAAATACTCATGGGCTGTAGGACTCGTGGGCTCTTAGACTAATGGACCTCTTTCAATGTCGAGCTCGTAGGCTGTATGACTCGTGGGTGTATTTCTCATGGGATGAACCTAGGAAAACTGCAGTTGCCGAGTTTGATAGCTTTTTCAACTTTGTAGCTGATCTGCAACGGAATTTTTAACTGGATAGTTAACTTTTATTAATTCAAATACCACTGTTTTCAAGTGATGAAGTTTAAAGTCACTTAAAAACGGGTTACTTGTGTAGGCCTATGTGTATGTTCTTTGTGTACCGCATTATGTCAGTTTGTGGTGATATGAAGTCAATAAAATGTGATTTTGATACAATAAAAAAGGAGCTTGACTATTGAAAGGCGTAACGATATTTGTTTATTAACATCATCAAGTGCATGATCGCTTTATCTATTCATTTTGAACTTTTGCTGCTATACCAGTTTATCGGGAGAACTGTTTTTCGTTTACGCAATTTTCACACACTGTCTATTTTTTTTAAGTACTTTGCTTGTATGATCCTACCTTCAAAGTTTGTTTCTATGTTCCTGGAATTAAAGTAATCAAGAACTGAAGTCTGCTTTGAGACGAGATAATTGACACGAACGAGCCAAAAAAATTAAACTGATTATGTAATCTTTTAAATTTTGAAATCACTCATCAAAGCAGTACCCTTTGTAGAAGAGCATGGTGTGTTATTAGAAAAGAAAGATGGAACATAACATTTTAATACTTGAATTAGGTGGAAGGACTTACAAATTTAGCAAGAGCATTAACATTAAAGTGATCAACATGAAATCATGTCACTTAATCATGTTACTAACATCTAAGGAGATGTGATCATTTGAGATTTGCTCAAAATCACAAAACAGCCCCTAGGTGACGGCATGCGTGAGCAATCGCACTTAAAATCTTTGTGCAGTCAGATATTACCATCACATATGAGCATGGAAAATTCCAATAAATTTGATTTATGAAGCTGGCCTGTTACACAGAAAAAGAAATGCAATGATAAGACATCATGTTTGTCGATAGTTGTTCCGAATAAAACCCTTTTTTATCATTTAAAATTTTACTTCACTGTAACTTTAATGTGTTGACACATTATTAGGAGTTGTTGCATTTGATTTAAGTACATATAGTGCATATTAAAATTAGTCATACGTTGTTTCACTTTCTTTCGATATTATGTTCATTTTAGGACGGACAAATACGGAACAACAAGGTAAAATATGGACAGCAGACATTATGAGCATGCTGAATTATATTTCTTTAAATGTCAAGGTCACGTTATTTCACTTTTCTCCATCTTATAGCATATACGCACAATGTACATGGAGTAAGGAAATTTCAACGTGTAACCAATAAAAAGGAGGGTGGGTACATTACACTTTAAATGGGGTTTGCAAAAATAAGCATTTTGGTGAGAATCAAATTGGAGATTGGAGTTGTTGGCCTCACCAGTTACGATGTACATACAAAGAAAAAAAGAAAGAAAGAAATTCGTTATCATCAAATCCAGTTCAAAATTGCTTAACCAATTACTAACCAAATAAAACATGAATAAATTCATTTGTATATAACATTTCATAATTCAAGAGTATGATTTGTGGGGAAAATAAGGTCATGCGTTGAATGTTCTAGAAAACATGGATTGCTGCAGAATCTATTTTGCTCACCTGACAGTGACAGATTATTTGAAATTACCTTCTGGTGAGGAAAACTGGTGCACGTCACGAGTTCGACACCCACGAATCATACAGCCGAAGAGTCATGAAACCCATGAGTGAAACAGCCAGCGAGTTATACTGCCCATGAGTCATACAGCCCACTAGTCATACAGCCTATGAGTTCGACACTGTAAAGCAAACAAGGCCCAAGGGACCGACACATTAAGCCCCGTGTTGTAATGTCGAACTCGAGGGCTGTTTCTACCTAGTGCCGAACTCATGGGCTGTAGGACTCGTGGGCTCTTAGACTAATGGGCCTCTTTCAATGTCGAGCTCGTAGGCTGTATGACTCGTGGGTGTATTTCTCATGGGATGAACCTAGGAAAACTGCAGTTGCCGAGTTTGATAGCTTTTTCAACTTTGTAGCTGATCTGCAACGGAATTTTTAACTGGATAGTTAACTTTTATTAATTCAAATACCACTGTTTTCAAGTGATGAAGTTTAAAGTCACTTAAAAACGGGTTACTTGTGTAGGCCTATGTGTATGTTCTTTGTGTACCGCATTATGTCAGTTTGTGGTGATATGAAGTCAATAAAATGTGATTTTGATACAATAAAAAAGGAGCTTGACTATTGAAAGGCGTAACGATATTTGTTTATTAACATCATCAAGTGCATGATCGCTTTATCTATTCATTTTGAACTTTTGCTGCTATACCAGTTTATCGGGAGAACTGTTTTTCGTTTACGCAATTTTCACACACTGTCTATTTTTTTTAAGTACTTTGCTTGTATGATCCTACCTTCAAAGTTTGTTTCTATGTTCCTGGAATTAAAGTAATCAAGAACTGAAGTCTGCTTTGAGACGAGATAATTGACACGAACGAGCCAAAAAAATTAAACTGATTATGTAATCTTTTAAATTTTGAAATCACTCATCAAAGCAGTACCCTTTGTAGAAGAGCATGGTGTGTTATTAGAAAAGAAAGATGGAACATAACATTTTAATACTTGAATTAGGTGGAAGGACTTACAAATTTAGCAAGAGCATTAACATTAAAGTGATCAACATGAAATCATGTCACTTAATCATGTTACTAACATCTAAGGAGATGTGATCATTTGAGATTTGCTCAAAATCACAAAACAGCCCCTAGGTGACGGCATGCGTGAGCAATCGCACTTAAAATCTTTGTGCAGTCAGATATTACCATCACATATGAGCATGGAAAATTCCAATAAATTTGATTTATGAAGCTGGCCTGTTACACAGAAAAAGAAATGCAATGATAAGACATCATGTTTGTCGATAGTTGTTCCGAATAAAACCCTTTTTTATCATTTAAAATTTTACTTCACTGTAACTTTAATGTGTTGACACATTATTAGGAGTTGTTGCATTTGATTTAAGTACATATAGTGCATATTAAAATTAGTCATACGTTGTTTCACTTTCTTTCGATATTATGTTCATTTTAGGACGGACAAATACGGAACAACAAGGTAAAATATGGACAGCAGACATTATGAGCATGCTGAATTATATTTCTTTAAATGTCAAGGTCACGTTATTTCACTTTTCTCCATCTTATAGCATATACGCACAATGTACATGGAGTAAGGAAATTTCAACGTGTAACCAATAAAAAGGAGGGTGGGTACATTACACTTTAAATGGGGTTTGCAAAAATAAGCATTTTGGTGAGAATCAAATTGGAGATTGGAGTTGTTGGCCTCACCAGTTACGATGTACATACAAAGAAAAAAAGAAAGAAAGAAATTCGTTATCATCAAATCCAGTTCAAAATTGCTTAACCAATTACTAACCAAATAAAACATGAATAAATTCATTTGTATATAACATTTCATAATTCAAGAGTATGATTTGTGGGGAAAATAAGGTCATGCGTTGAATGTTCTAGAAAACATGGATTGCTGCAGAATCTATTTTGCTCACCTGACAGTGACAGATTATTTGAAATTACCTTCTGGTGAGGAAAACTGGTGCACGTCACGAGTTCGACACCCACGAATCATACAGCCGAAGAGTCATGAAACCCATGAGTGAAACAGCCAGCGAGTTATACTGCCCATGAGTCATACAGCCCACTAGTCATACAGCCTATGAGTTCGACACTGTAAAGCAAACAAGGCCCAAGGGACCGACACATTAAGCCCCGTGTTGTAATGTCGAACTCGAGGGCTGTTTCTACCTAGTGCCGAACTCATGGGCTGTAGGACTCGTGGGCTCTTAGACTAATGGGCCTCTTTCAATGTCGAGCTCGTAGGCTGTATGACTCGTGGGTGTATTTCTCATGGGATGAACCTAGGAAAACTGCAGTTAGGGAGTTTGATAGCTTTTTCAACTTTGTAGCTTATCTGCAACGGAATGTTTAACTGGATAGTAAACTTTTATTGATTCAAATACCACTGTTTTCAAGTGATGAAGATTAAAGTCACTTAAAAACGGGTTACTTGTGTAGGCCTATGTGTATGTTCTTTGTGTACCGCATTATGTCAGTTTGTGGTGGTATGAAGTCTATAAAATGTGATTTTGGTACAATAAAAAAAGGAGCTTGACTATTGAAAGGCCTAACGATATTTGTTTATTAACATCATCAAGTGCATGATCGCTTTATCTATTCATTTTGAACTTTTGCTGCTATACCAGTTTATCGGGAGAACTGTTTTTCGTTTTACGCAATCTTCACACACTGTCTATCTTTTTTATCGTACTTTGCTTGTATAATCCTACCTTCAAAGTTTGTTTTTATGTTCCTGGAATTAAAGTAATCAAGAATTGAAGTCTGCTTTGAGATGAGATAATTGACACGAACGAGTCGAAACAAATTAAACTGATTATGTAATCTTTTAAATTTTGATATCATCAAAGCAGTATCCTTTGTAGAAGGACATGGTGTGTTATTAGAAAAGAAAGATGGAACATAACATGTTAATACTTGAATTAGGTGGAAGGACTTACATATTTAGCAAGAGCACTTTAAAGTGAAAATGTGATAATTTGAGATTTGCTCAAAATCACAAAACATCCCCTATATTTGACGGCATGCGTGAGCAATTGCACTCAAAAGCTTCGTGCAGTTAGATATTAACATCATATTACATGAGTATGGAAAATTCCAATAAGTTTGATTTATGAAGTTTTAGAATTTCAATTTCAATGTCCACAAAATTCGGCGGAAAGAATTATAAACAATATCATTGTAAAAACAGTAGGTGAAACGCTCTTTTATCAATTAAGTGAACAACTCAAATAAACGAACTATGAAATATAGTATTATTTTTGCAAGAAGATATCAACATTTATATCTTTTCACTCCACAGACTGCATTAAGCCGATGATGCTCATAATATTCTTGTATCTTGCTGTAATGGCACTGAGCATTAGCGGCATTGTCATATGGAACCGGTAGGTGGACAGGTTGTCTCTTGTATTTTCCTGATAAGTATTATAGACAATACTTAAAAACGAAATGCAATTATGAAAACGATAAATATCAGAAACCCTTATCTCATGGGGACATGGTAAAGGCATGGACAAAATAAGGAGAAACGATCGACTGGGCAAACAAGAAATAAAGATCCCGATTAGTGTACACTAGGCCTGTAGCTCATGCTGAAGTGCATTGTATATAAGTAACATGTTTTTATGTCTTTTCGGGAAAAAATGGGAGATAAGAGATTTTTTTTTCCGAGATGGAATGTCGTATTCTGGAGGCCTTAATATCTTCAAACGGATTGATTTGGAACTTATAAATGTGCATAATAATGGTCTCATTTTATACGTAAAGAATTCATTCTTATACTTTGAAATAATAAGCGATTATTGACTGACGTTTGCATGGTTCTATGACTGCATGAATCCGTTAAAGTACATGTATTGCAATTTGTTTAAGATATTGAAATGATCATGTTCTTGGCAATATGCCTTCAAGCAATATCTTACCAAACAAGTGCTCACGAATATGGAGTCTATTGTAATGTACACCTGAGAGCTATGGATATGACTAGCCAGTAATGTGCTATTCTTCCTTCTACTGTATAACATATTTTCTTAAATCATGTCATCATTATTACAGTTACAGAAAGCTATGCTAGGTGGATTTACAACAACGATGTATAAATGCGCCTGGTATACTGATGGGATCTTGCAGTTATAGCTTAGACGACCAGCAATAAATTCCTACGCCAAGGCCGTGGAAGCAAGTAACAAATCTCAACCTAAATTCCAAATGGCGGAGTCCATGAGGACAAACTCTCTAATGGATGATTATCGTGACAATGCCAGTTCAAATGATTTGTATTACAACAACCAAGCACAACACGGCCGTGATAAGGCAAAGGAACGTAACTCAAAATTTGGGCATTTTGAGTTATGAGCATATGGCTCCTAAATAAAATGCGCTCTTTTTAATGGTGAATGTCTCAATTCTCTAATGTTTACCATTTCAGAGATAAAAAGCGTATCTCACACACTTTTTTCACAACTTTGCCGTTTCCAGCTAGGCAAAACAACGTAACCTGAGATACGTATAGAAATGACAAAGAAAGCATTTTCGCTGTTACGGCTAATGAACGTATCTTTACATACACTGTTTTTTCATGGTGGTTTCTCAAGAAAAAAGAAAGAAATTGCGACGCCAAAAGAACGTATGTCATCATACAGCGCTTTGCTGTATAAAATCAGGGCCATGCGCGCTACAGTCAGCACGGCAAAACAACGTATCAACATCGTGGCCATCACAACACACGCTACGCTGCATAACTCTATGTGTAATACCTACGGCTACGTGCTGCAGATCCATTTCAGCCGCGGCAGTGAATGTAGTGCCGCCGCTCCTGCTGCCCCACGCGCCGGTTGCGACAACAGCAGCTGCTGGCAGCAGCTGGGTGCAGCAGAGTACTCTTTGGTTGACTGGCAGGCAAGCTTTGCTGCAGTGTGAACCATGAAGTCATGCCCATTATTCTGTTTTGCAGCCATGGAATAGACATTCTCCTGACCAGTTAATGCCACCACAAAGAAAATCAGCGGTAACACCGGTAAGTTTTTTTTTTTCTTTTGTCAGGTCTGGAAAGTTTGATCTAGCCCGACCAGACGCCGTGCGAAGTACGGCGATTGGGCTGTACAGAGTGGACGACAGTACGCTATGCTAGTGTAGGGTCCAGTACTTTCGATAATAGTTTTCGCAACGATGAGTTACAAAAATAAACAAAAACACAGCAAGCTATGAAAATAAAGAGCAAACTTAGAGCTATGAGTATGACAGCCTTTCCTTTCGGTGGGCTTGGCAAAACGTGGCTCATTGGTGTGGTTGTGTTTGTGGTACCGTTCTACTAATGTAATATTAGAGGACTATGTAAATGTAGGATACTCGTACACTGTACTATACTAGTGGTCTAGTAGATCAAATACTACGCAAGTAGTGACTCTCAAAAGAAATTTACCTATGCGCAAAATAAATTAAGTGGACCCCAACATACTGTTATAATCATCGACATCATTCGACTTGACGTCGTCTACCTCAAATTCAGTTTTCGTCTAAAAGTACAAAAAATAACAGTTTTATAGTAAACAGTAGACTCGACTTCAAGCTAATGACAATAAAGCTTGATACTGATGAATTCCATTTAGCCTTCAGTGGCAACATGAACTAATGGCACACAATATGTTCTAATAATGTCATTAACATCATTACTTTGGCAAGAAAAGTAAGGACAAAAAATAATGTTTGGTATACATCTTTGGTTAAACACAAGTAGTCTTAGATCTTGTTTGTTATTTCTTGAAAGGATGAAGAATGTGATTGTGGCGTTTTCATACATACAGGAATCTACCCACTTAAAATTAGCCTAAAAAGATAAAGTTATATTTAATGGTACTCTGTACCTGCTCACTATGGAGGCCTGATTTATTTATTTTTTATTCTTTGTGCAACTTTAGTCAGCTGTAAATATTCTTTAAAACATTTATTTATTTTTTTCATTTCGATACAATATAATGAAATGTTGAGTTGAGTTGAAATTCACTAGCTGTCTTTTATGGAAAATGCAGAGTGCCTTATTTTGTGTTAATTATTCTCTTCCGTTTCTTTTACATTTTCCTGCAGTGGTCTGCCGAGCAGCTCAAAAGCAGAGAAAAGAGCAACTGGACAAATTTCAGAACAGCTGTGCACGCCCGTCAGAATCTCATGAAAGATGGAGTGGAATGTGCACTAGATCAGTCAACTCTAGAAGAAAAATAATAACACTCGGATTGTTTATATAGGATCAGGTAAATTATTCACAGTTAAATTAAGAACTCGCAAAACTTAACTGTGAAGTGTTAATGACTATTCTCACGTTATGAAGGTACAAGAAAGATTTTTTTTATATTGATTTGAAACTAAAGATTCTATTTCGAAAAAAAAAATATGATGAGGGCTCATTGCCCTTTGAAATGATGACTATCAACTTGTTCATATCAAATATTGTTGCAAGTGCTTTCACTCAAAATCAATATCATGTCGATTGAAACATGTCAACATATTTCAGAAAACCAAGGAAATAGAAACCTTATTTCCTGCATAATTTTGATTTATTTTGGGCCTAATCCCTCCTGGAGCTCTCAGACAACGCAGATGTATTGCAGCACAGCAAATCACTGTTGTGATAAGACGTTTATTGAAATATGTTTAAAGTGAATACTGTTGCAAATTTTCCCTTCGTTTCAGCTGCCTAATAATTGTTCTTTACCCAAGTATTTACTTCTTACTACTCTTCAACAACAGCAAGGATTTAAAAATTTTGTGTGCTATTTGTAATTTGTAGATGTTCTGATCTTACAAGGTAAAAATTGATTCGAAGGTCTGATATAGTAATAGTATAGGTAATCTCCAGAAAAAAAAAAACACAATTATGTTCTGTTCTATTGAAATTGAAAATGTTGTTCCCAGGGTTTTGTTCAACTATGGTACGTATGTAAGCTACTTTACTCGGGAATTAAATTACATTTTTTTTTTCCTATTTCTTATTTACCATCATGATAATGTTTAGTTACTGCTGATTTGCTTTCAATGTGATAAAAGCATAATGGCATATCAAACTCTCTCTTTAATTGTAAAAAGAAAGCGTAGATATCTATTTCATATTTTTAAGACTTGCAAATAATCGAATGATTTATGTAATGCTGTTGTCTTTGAGAAACAGATGTACAAACATTTTCCCTATAAACCTTTCAGAAGATGTAAATCAGTCTCTGCATCTACGTTTCTGCCATGTCTATCTCAAAGTTATTCTACTGAGAGAATGTTTGCACCTCTGACAAGTCTGCGGTGTGTGTGTGTGTGTGTGTGTGTTTTGTGTGTTTTGTGTGTTTTTTGTACTTGCTTGGTTGTGTGTGTGCATATGTGTGTGTGTGTGTGTGTGTGTGGTCAAGTTACACCTAACAACATTAAAACCTGGATTCATAATTACCTGATAAATCATTGTTATTATTGTTGTTCAAAGAATTGAGCCATATCAGCATTAGAAGTTTTAACCTTACGGATACAATTCATGCAATCAACCCAACATTAACAACTTATAGCTATAAGCAAAGTACACAATATTATTCTTTCTGTTAAATTCCTTTCATCTCAATGGAAATCGTTAAATAAATAAAAGAAAAGATAGCAATTAAAATAGGAGTCTCAATATTAACACATTAAATGCGTGTATGTGTCTTTGAAACGAAGTGTATGTACAGATGTCTATACAATTCTTTTTTCATACCCATTTTATTTTTTTGCCACTTCTCATACAGTCATAATAGTTGCCACTCATGCATTGTTATGCTAAAAATTATGCATATTTCAAGTTCATCTTAATTGTATCACATGGCATAAGAAGTGTAATGAAATCCATTTTACAGACTTTACCCAAACTCGTAGTTTAGTTGTGAATATTAATCCAAATCCATGTTTTTGTTAAATCAACATGAATGATAAACCAAATATAATTATGTTCCCAATGAAAAATCTTACATCAAGGGATAAAAAAAAAAACATACACTTAAAGATAATAAAAAAGAATGGACATCTCAAACTGTAAACTGTATATGCAAATGAAGTAAAACAAAAATTTACGGTAATTGGTAGATAACAACTAATTACATTTTAGTATATACTCGGTAAATTTCCACCAAAAAAAAAATGAAAATGTTCAATTACATCGATAATTTTGCAAGCTACTGTGTTTTACTATTCTTAATATATGTTTAAAAAACATATAACGGGACTTTTATCATCCAGTTAACAAAATTGTCGAAGTAAATAAATGATAGAGATTGTTGCCATTGAGTCGGGATACGTCATTCTGCCTAATTACATTGATGAAAGGGTTGAGGCGCAGATATCTGTAAGTCAAGATACGTTCTTTTGGCATACTGAAGTGGCTTCGCGGGAGAATGCTTACGCGCCGTAAGTCAGGATACGTTCTTTTGCCTAATTGATATGTTGCCACGTGAGGATTCTCGCACAACGTAAGTGATGATACGCTCTTTTGGCAAACTAGAATTACTCATCAGCACAGTGCTGTGATTCGGTAAAGTGCTGTATCTATTCTAAACATGGCAATTACTCTAAAACGGGAAGTCCTATTTTACTGAAATTTTCCCGAGATATTCTTTATTAATGCCAAAGAAACTTCGCTGCTTCAAAAGTGTTTTACTCGTATGACGGAAAAATGGGAACCAATTGAATTTTCAAACTCGTTTTTCTCAGAACATGATATT
Organism: Diadema antillarum; assembly: GCF_040938485.1. Classification (NCBI taxonomy): domain Eukaryota; kingdom Metazoa; phylum Echinodermata; class Echinoidea; order Diadematoida; family Diadematidae; genus Diadema; species Diadema antillarum. Next base: position 1,260,313 of record NW_027270966.1, read on the forward strand.
CTGAGTTACGTTGTTTTGCCTTATTACGGCCGAACAGCAAAGCGTTGGTAAACAAGAGAGGAAAAAAAAATTCAGTGAACTTGCGCGAGTACCGTCCTAATTTACACACTCTTCACATTCAACTCTTATAATAATAGGATAATTGTATGCGTATACTGCATTTAAAGTTGGTTTCAGTCATATATAAAATGTGTTAGTAGAGCATGAGCATTTCATTTCTGCTTCATCTGATTATTTCTTCGTTGTTTATGCTGCGGAGTTTCATATCCTGTTCTTATCCCATTTTATTTCACAGCTAGCACAGCCTGGTATTATTACGCGCTTGAATGTACTTTAGGGCCTAGCTCTTTTCTCAATAAACAATAAACAGAGTATATGTTTCCTTATCAGTGTTCAAATGGGTTAGGAAAGTCTACTTGAATTGAGCTGCACATCATTTTAAAGCTTAAAACTGTTCTTTCAGAATCTGTCCTTAACTAAAGAAAAAAAAAACATGTATGGCGACTTTTTTTTTTTTTTTGGGGGGGGGGGGGGGTTGTGGTGCAGGGTAACATGATATGCATCATCGCACTCTCAATGTATTCACTTCTTGCATAATATTGTTTTCTTCCGGAAAGTAAGACGCCATTTAAGAGGCATACAGTAGTGAATGGTATAGTTGGTACGTGCAAAACATGGCATCTTTTGTGCGGCGGCCAAGCACATATTGACAGTCACAGTCTTCCGAAAGTCCCCGAACATGAATAGACTGAAATAAAATTAAATACAGGCCTTTTATATCCTTTGTAATTAGAATGAATATCTACTTTCATAACCTTCAAACTCTTAAATGGCCTGCGGTATAAGCACTTCATGAATAAACAAAGCGTGGTTTCACATCTTTAGTAAAAGCTCAGTGTCCTTTTTGCCATGGCTCTTAAAGTGCAAATTCCTGGATATCCTTTTAAAAGGAGGCAACTCCTCTTAAGTATTTTTTTGATCCCATATCGTACAAGCTTTACTTTTTAGTGGGAGTCTCCATTTTCATTCCCATCCTCATTTGTAATGTGCATATGTATACATTTTACAAGAAATATGTTCCCTTGATTTTGTTACTAATTATCATAAATGTGACCCTGTATCATAAAACGCACAGTAAGTCGCCAGGCATGAACTTTTAGTTAAAAGCAAATTCTAAAAGAGCAGACTTTAAGCTTTAAAATGATGTATAACTCAAAGCAAACGGATTCTCCTAACCTATCTTAATAAGTATTGGAAAGAAAACACGTACTCAGGAAAAGTGTGAACTGAGAAAAGAGGCTATGAAGTGCAGTGTCTATTCAAACGCTAAATCTGTACCAAGCCGTGCTGGCTGTGCAACGAATGGGACAAAAAACAGGATGTAAATCACCAGAGTAACAACAGTGAAGGGATTATTAGATTAAACTGAAATTAAAAGTGCCTTAACAACATATTCTGTTCGTAATTGCTGCCAACTTTCAAAGCAGTAACATTATAATTTCAAAAATTATTTGAGTTTAAAATGAAGAGTGTGTTCAAGGTTTTTAAGAAATGAAAAGGGGACTCTAAAAACACACCTAATCACACTATTCTACCAAAAAAAGTTCAAGATAAACTGCTTAAAAAACACACTTTCCTGCCCATTTTATGATCCCAAATTGTAGCACAATGTAGAAGAAGACTTACTCCTTCAGAAAATATGAAAAAGTCAAGATGGGTTAGGTTGACCCATTTCATCTATTTTCAGTGTGACTTTTTGTTCGTTTTGTGATGCACGGTCACATATTTTTTGTTAATTTGCGTTTTCGCAATTATTAGAAATATGTTCTTTCATTTCATTCATCCATTCATTTATTTTATTTTGTCACGGTACTGGGCTCAGCCGGAGGCTGTTTTTCAGCCAGTCCGCGAATTAAAAAGTACACGATACACAATAAATTGTACAATACAAAAGTTACATAACTGAAAATGAGTAAAGAAACAAATCAAAACAAAACAAAACAAAACAGTATAACAAAAGTACAAAACTTAAGACCTACAAATATGTACAGAATAAAATTTTCAGAGATTATACAAAATTTAAAATAATTGTCATAGTAAGGTTCACAAATGAAATCTGGTAATTGCAGACTGATCCCCCCCCCCCTCCGCCCACTTATCTCTACTAATCTTTATTAAACTCAAATGTTTAACGTTATGAAATTATTCACCTGTCTCCTAAAATTGTTCCAACCAAGCCCTTTTATCTCATTGAGCTGTTCCAAAATCTTACCCCACTAAACAACAAGCTTCTATTTTTGAATTCAGTACGGACTTTTGGTATCTAAAATTGAAAATTGTTCATTTGGTGTCTAAGGTTGTGCTCACTATTCTTAAATTGCTTACACATTGTACAAAATGTTCTCTCTTATTTTTAGAAATGAAAATGAATTTGAACTTTGAACTGACAGCATGACATGCGTTCGCTTTTCGACATTTCCTCATTCCTTAGCAAAGAACACGGTCAAGATACAGCCTTTACAAGGTTTCTACGCACGTTTTCATAAATCAATTAATTTTGAAACGTTGCCACTTTGTATGATTAATAATGAATCAATAGGTATACTTTCAAAAGTTATTCGTTGTATTGTACCGTGCAGAAACAAATGAAATATGAAGATGAAATGGAATAGACATTTATATGCCCGTACATACACACTCATACGCGCGCCCACACACACACACACACATACACACGCACACACATACACACGAGACAGCACACATATCTGCTCACATATGCATGGATATAAAGCAAAACATAAATCATACATATATGTTAAACTGTCTAATCTTTATCAATGTTTGTAATAGTATACTGAGTTTTAGATATAGTGCATCTTATTTGGTCTTATATCGAAGTTGGCTAAAAATGGGATCGAACCCAACAATGTACGGTTTTTGCCATTTTCTTTTATTCTTCAACTTCTGTTTTTGGTTGGCTTGTGTGTGTGTGTGTGTGTGTGTGTGTGTTTTCTTTCACAAGTCTACAATATTATGTTGCTTCGGTTAGAGAAATTTTGAAGTTCAGAGTACATGTACAGACACATCTCACTTAAAGATAAAGAGATAACAAATATTGTTATAGAATATTATACTAATAAGATTAGTTCAAACTAATTGAGTACGATAATATATTTGATTTAATTACTGACTAAATTAGGTTAAGATAAAAAAAAACAAGCTGGCCTACATTGATTAGGTCATGTACATTGTATGTTGAATGCCCATGGTCCGAGTAGATCTTGTATTGGACTTTGCAATGTAGAAATAGATTACGTCACGGAGCCTCGTATTATCATGTTATATCAGTAAAGGTTTTATTATTTATAAATATCTTAGGTGCCACAAACCTTTTATAAATAGTGTATTTTGAAAGGAAACAAAACAATGAATGTTAGAAAATCAGGCATTCAATTATTTCGTTGTTGCTGCTGTTGTTCGTAGAATCGAAATGAATCCCAAGTTCGCATGATATAAAACATTAATAAACTAACCGTACTTTATACAATTTCTGTTTAAATTCTTTACAGGAATATACACTCTTCATTGAATTTACTATGTAGCTCTGTCTTGATCAAATATAAATATGAAAGTAAACTATAACAGATTCCAACTTTCAAGCTTTACTTAATAAGAAGTTGTTCTGTAGGAGAAGAAGTCAGAAACGCAGATACCAGATTGGTTAACCATTCATTTTGGCCATGAACGGGACTTCTCTAGGAATATCAAATCATGCATGCAGTTATTGGTATACCGGTAATCAAATATTTTATTTATCAGGTGAAGACCAAATTTGACATCCTTTATTGCACGTGGTTAAAACAGCGTCAAAGTTCATAGGAGAGAAGAGACAAACACTGCCCTCAAAGGTATAGAATATCAGGAGTTTATTTACAGAAATAAAAAAAGGGTTAGAATTCATTTGAGAGCCCGTATTATTATCTTGTCCCAGGAGTTTCCATTCATGTCGTAAAGGGTATGTGGTATATACGTACATGTGTGTGAGCGTGTATAATAATGTATACATATATGTATATATATATATATATATATATATATATATATATGGATATGGTTATCATTATATGAATATGTTATATGCTTAACAGGAGATATCGCTACACTCATCAACTGTCTTTAGTGTTTGTTTTGTTTTGGTTTTGTTTTGTTTTTTCATCCCGGCAGCTGCCCATGGGGGAAAGTTTAGTATGGTAAATCCCAGATTAATACCCTTTGACATACCCGGACAAGGGTTCATTTTTGTAATTGTCGGTCCGGCAGCAGGAGCCCTGCCGGGCACAAACGCCAAAAAATTTACGGTGCTGAAGTTTTACAAACCGACACGGGCAAAAAATAAATGAATAAATAAATAAATAAATAAATGAATAAATAAATAAATGAATAATAAAAAAGAAAAAATGGGCATTTAGAAGTGGAAATTCAAAAATGGTTGTCACATCTAAATACGTCAGAGTTTATTCTACGATTTGGTGGTGAAAACTCATTTTCGATATTTTATGCCCTATGAGTCCCTTTCTTGCGTCGCGGCCCATAATTGAGAGTTCCATGTTTTTGTTTTTTTTTGTTGTTGTTTCTTTGTTTGTTTGTTTGTTTGTTTGTTTGTTTTTTACGGGCATAAAATCGTCATGCGATTCACTTTGTAATCACTGGGTAATGTGCTTTTGCGGTGCATGCAACCCCCCCCCCCCCCCCCCCAACACACACACCCAAAGAAAAACGGGGGTTTTGGCGTTCTCAGTAGTAGCAGCCATTGTGTGTGTGCGTGTGTGTGACTGTGTATGTGAACGTGGCCTCAAAGTGATCTCTAGTCTCGACTATAAAATTGACAAAACACGAGATCCATCAAAACGGTGTGTTTGATCATGTCCAATTAGGAAAAGCGGAGCGTCAAGGTAGGGATATTAATATCAAGAGTCTCCTCGGGTAATTGCGGCGCCATGCTGCTCTTCCTCTCAAATTTTCAGCCATGATGTTTGAAAATTGATAACGACGTCCGACCAGGTTTCCAGTACTCGCATTACACTTCTAAATCAACATCCGCATCAGGATACTCTCCAATCTATCATAAAATGGCATCGATGGGAATATGACAACACCAACTCCGCTTGCTCAGACGAACGCAGTTCTTTTGTTTTAGCGTCGCATTCATTATAGCAGAGAGTCAGTCGTGAAATTCGATGTATGGAGAAGTTTTAAGCCTGAATAAATAGGAGAAGTCAATGAAGAAAAAATGATGGAAAACTTCGCGCATAATCATTATCATCATTAGCAATTAATTTGAAGAGATTGACGCCATTCTATCTTGATAAGTATTCACTTTGCCATCGGAGATTGTGTTTGAAGAGCAGTGACTATACAACGTTTATTTACTTTACATTTTAATGCCAACAAGCTTTGAGAGAGAAACTCTACGACAGCATGTTTGCACCTATATTCGGAAAATAAAGTTGCTTAGTTTGCTGACAAGTTGATTTCGGAGGGTCGCGCACAAAATGTCGACAATAGATATTTGTCAGACGTTCAACTTTACAGGATTGATCGAGCAATCTCTTCATGAAAATGCATTGTCTATTGTTACCTTCATTCAACTTGGAGTCGCGAACATACTGAATTTGTTTTTGCTGGTTGCTCTGCAGAATCCACTCGCCGACTTTGACGAGATAACTCAGCGGTTCTTCCGACTTCTTGCGATACTCAATTGGCTGTACAGTGCGTATGGTATCATTGCCCGCACCTGTTCAACGATTTTACAAAATCCGCTGATTCTGGTGCGGATGGGTTTCATAGATGTTGCCTACATGCAAGCGAGTCAAAGTGTAGCTTTGCTAATCAACATGAATAGGTACATCATGATAACGAAACCTCTGCGATACAGCAGTCTGATCACCGTTCGCCGCGCCAACATCGCCATGATGTGTATCTTCTTGTTCACGCTGACGTCACTTACCAGCGCTCCTATTCCTTATTCATTTTACGAAAAAATAATGACCGCGTTTCTCGAATGTAATATTGATTCTGTCCAAAATCTTTACAAGACGTTTAAGGTCCTAATCGTAGTCGGTTTGGTGACATGTTCGGGAATGATTATACTAATAACAGGCTTGAACTTGCACACCTTGGTGATAGCTCGACGTCTTCATCGGCAGGTGCTTAACCAGCAACCAAGGCAACTCGACCTACCACTAGTAGCAGACAATCGAATCCTGGATGACCAAAAATGGACCAACAAACCGACAATAAGTCAGGTGGGAAAAGATATCTCCGTCACGTCCTCTCGTCTGCACATCAGGCGTGTAAAAGGCCGCGAAAGACCAGCCCGCGAGCTGAGAAAGTCCTTGAAGGCAACCATCACCGTGCTACTCATCACAGGTTCCTTCTACCAGTACTGGGTTCCACTGATTGTGAGCCTAATTATGGTTCCTCTCTTCGGGACTTCGCCCCCTCAGTGGTGGTATACTATGGCGGTAATTCTTCTATACAGCAGTTTGTGGTGCAATGTCGTCATCCATACTGACAGACACACATCTGAAGAGGACAGTTTTGGCTCTACTCCGACGCATTCATCTGAAACGTTGCTGGAATCCATTCTTCATTGTTTCTGTTTGAACATCGGTAAAGAATATAAAAGAGGACAAACATGACAGTTCACCAGTTAAGCTTGGCGTAGCTGAGACCTATTCTGCAAAATAATCTCAATCAACGCATTATATACACGTATATATATATATATATATATATATATATATATACATGTATATATATATGTATTTTCTTTAAATGCACATCAGTTGTTTTCTTTGCCTTCTTGGCCACTTATTCTAACTTCACAAAACCCTTGTTTTCATTGCTATCATACCGTCATGATGTCGATGGTGGCGTCGTTTCACATTTTTGTTTTTAATATATAAGTCCTAACGGAATTTGATCAGCATTTACAATTAACAGATTTAATTTGACTATCTCCTTGTCCCCTCATACAATATTTCCCATATTGTGGGTGGTAGGTAACAAAGTAAGAATAAATGGGGGAAAACACATTAAAAAGAAATGCAAACAAAATCAGATGGAGTCTCGAGACCAGCGAGTCTCACTATAGTAGGACCTATACTTCTGAACTTATAATCGAACTTAGTAAGTACCCAATGAGTGATTTTCCAAGAGGACAAAGAATGTAACAATGTATATCAGCATTCATCTTAACTAGTTGCTGACATTTACTACATTATTTACATAATTCTAAAATCTCATACAATGATGTATAAGAAAGAGCAAGCAATCAACGATAGGGAAGGATTTTTTTTTTTTTTTTTTTTTACTGTGGTGTATATAAAACTTAAGTTTTGTCTTGTTTTCTGTTGTCTTTTAGAAAGCGATTTCTTGTCGACATAAATGGCGCGGTAGTCAAAGGGTGTAACGTGAGGGAACCGTCGTTGCTTTTTCGCTACATAACGTACATACGGTACGTGGTTTCTTTACTCCCAGAAGATACATTGGATTCCTGCAATACTATACAAATAATGCACTGTGAGAGTGCGTAAGTGGAGGTGCAGTGCACTATCAAAGGGTATTTACAAAGGATAAAAATTATAATACACAGTATACAATGACATACATTTAGTTATTTATTTGGCCACATGAGTTATGTTCGGAAGCATGAATAACTCAAATCAATGTGTATTTGCATGCATAGTTCCTTTAAACTTCACTAACATCTCCGAAAGATAAAATCACGCGGACATAAGTAGTTTGCAATATTCTGCCGTCGCATGATAAGTAGCAGTTTTACGTTCGTGCTAATCACTCTAATGTTTGCTCTTGAGTCTCTACCCCCATTTATTATCGAGAGTGAGTATAATAGGCACACGTTGTATCTGTTCATCCTTTAACAGTGAATCGCATAATCATGACAATGGTTGTACGAGTCATCACCAAGTCTACCAAGATCCAATCGGCCAGCATCAAAGAACAAGCCAGGTAGTCATCCCATCAAGCAAAGGTCTTTAAAGTCTGTACGGATATAATGGCCTATACTCAAGGCTTGGTCATTGAAAGTTGTTATGAGCAGCGCTCTAGTAATAATGTTTACACAAATATAATACATTCAAGCCTTCGAATTTTCATTACGTTTTTCATCAGACGGATGAGAGACAGACAGCTAGACAGACAGTGACAGACAAACAGAGAGGCGGATAGACACACAGTAAACGTGATCCTAAACTAAACTGACATATAGCAATCGGAGTTGTACAAAGTGCATGACAAATCTCCTCTGACTAGAACCTTTAAGTATGCTTTTTTCAAGCAAGAAAAAGACGTCATCAAGTCCAGAAACGAAATAAAGCCGGGGCATAAAATCAAGATATTGTCATTACAGCGTCACGTTCAGATGCGCAGTAAACCAAATTACGTGGTTTATCCTAACATTAGCTGCGTTGCGTGACCAGATTCCACACAATGGAATCCAGCTGCTGTACACTATTTATAGGGTTTTTTCACCTATGGCATTTCGAAACATCACCTACGACATTGTGTTTTATGTAAACAGATGAATTCATACAAAGTTGCTGAGCAAAGCCATAATGGAAGCTATATGTGGAAATGTTGTATGTCATATTACGATTAAACAAAATATACCTATTCAATAATGGTGAGACACACTAAGCAAATCACTTTCCAAGTCGGCTTTCGAAGCCGCCGTAACCATAGACAAGTTCAATTTGATTGGTCTAGTGATGGATTTACGGAACAGTTTGGAGATGTAAAGATGATGTCTGATTTGAGCACAAGTAAATGTAATGGATCCCTGATTCTCATGTGAATTTTTAAGATCAAATGGTGCTACTGATATTATAATAATCATCGATAAAATTATGAATATAAACTATATTATTATGTCATTATCAATATCATCATCAATACTGTTCATTACTAATGTATCTGCTGCCATTACTGAATTGTGTATTTCTTGTAGTGGTGATGGCTAAGAAATAGCAGGGCTCAGTATTTTGTAGCAGAAATATTATGTTACCATAACCTTTATAATCATTCAAACAGACAATACTAAAGAATCTAGCTCGTGTGAAACATATGAAATCATTTTTGCAAATATACACGATTTTTTCTTTTCTGCCGTAACAAATGAAACAATGGATAACACGTGCTCTTTTATGCATGCATCTATCCGCAACACTCCAAATGAAGTGAAATCAAGCGTTCTCTTTGCTATTCTATCCTTTTCTAAACTGTACCCTATAGCTAATGTAGAAAAAAATGAAATAAATTTCGAATCAAATTGAATATTGTTAATTCCGGAGTGTTTTTTTTTTTCATTGAGTATATTGCCGACGATATGGTAACATGATACAATATCTTGTCAAAAGCTGTTGTTCTTTTTCTGTTTTTTCCCCTTTGTGTTCTCTCCTACGAATATAATGTTGTTAGCTTCCCCCATCCTTGCCTATTTCCAGTCATTGCCAGTTGAAAATACACGTATTATGATTTTCACTTGTACAGGTTCGGCATTTCTTACTGCATCAACTCTATTAAGATTTCGGTAAAGTTTGTAAAAAGCGCAATGACCGTAATCTACATTGGATTTTTTTTTCTCGAATTTTCAGTTCGTAATCACAAAAGAGAGCTCATCAAACAACGGATGATTTGAAAGTGAACAACTGAAAAAAAAAAAAAACATTTGAGGGGTAATGTTAATATTATAGTCATCATCATGATCCCCTCTACACATACTTAAACAAGAATTTCATAAATATCCAAATATTCTCATCCACACACATACACTTTCCCTCGCACCAACACACACACACACACACACACGCACGCACCTTACAGCTTGTAATCACAAAAGAGAACACATTAATGTTTCGCAAGTAAACGACTGAAAAAGGTCATTCTGACATCATAGTCATCAACTTCCTCTCACAACTTGCCTTGACCCTCCCGTAAAACATTCGTACCAGAAGGGCGCTGTTGAAGATATATGATGCTGAGGTATATATTTCATAATGTTTATATCTGTGTGTTTCATGTAATTTCTGTCTACTTGACTCTCCCGTAAAAAATCGTACCAGAAGGACACTGTTGAGGATATACGACGAGGGGGTATATATATATATATATATACATAATTATATATATATATATATATATATATATATATATATATATATATATATATATTAATGTTTATGTGTGTTTAATGTAGCTAACTGTCGACTGTTCCTTGACTGTCAAAGGGCGGATCCAGGATCAATTCCGTAAAAGGGGGCGCAAACAATATTTCTGGTGCTATTTCCGGATTTCATCTCATTTTTTTTTTCCTTTTAATTCCTTTGTTTTAACGACAAATTAAGAGAGGGCGCGCTCCCGGTGCGCCCCCTCTGGATCTGGCACTGACTGTGATTTCCTTAGATTTTGATTTCCTTGTCCGCCCCAAGTCTAATTTCTTTCACTATACATGCATATACTTATATGAAAATATTAATCAATTTTTACATACATAATGAAATGTATGGAAACAAATTTGCTGTCATTATTCTCAGATACTTATCATGGTGTTTGAGATATCAGCATGATCAAAAGCTGGAGCAATTAAGACCACTCCCAAGATTAAATCGGACACAAATTGCTAGCGTTAACGCTTTGCACTTTGTTAAGATAAACAAAAAATGTGTTATCAAAACTATTTCGAGTAGAAACCTTGCAGATTACGTGATCGATCGAGCATACTCGAATTACAGTCGCGTGATTTGTTCCTCCGTCGAGCCGACATCATGTAAGTCAGTGTAGCTGGTTCTTGAAGCCAGAAGATACCATCAGAGCTCCGATTGCCTTCCAAATTTCGCCTGGCTATCCTGATTTATTGCCGGAGGGATTACTGTTGTGTGCTGGTTATTCGCAACCTTTATCATATTGTGCAGAGGACAGAATATGGATCTCAAGTTGAATGATTCCGGTTTACAGCTGGTGAAAGTGCTGCTCCGTGCTGGGAACTTTGTAGTTTTATTCACCATGCTGCTAAGTTTGTGCGAAGGACAGGATAGTCCTCAGGAGTGTTATGGCGTTGGCAACCTAAACTACACTGTAAATGGTAGGCCAAGAGTAATACGTAAAGTAATCTTTGTGTCGCTGCGTTCTGAAATGCAATAAAGCTCTCCCATTCATCCTTTTTTTTTTACTGTTTATTTTTTGTGGATATTTCAAGTCATAATAATGCGAGAACGAAATGTTACACCATTGCTTATAAAAGTATCACTGTGGTAATGTAGCCGATCCGACAAACATAGTATATTAACAACCTTAAAAATCTTTAGGCCTATCAAGGAATAGTGAGGACGGGGGATATTTGTTTCTCCTGCCCGTTCTTTCTTCTTGTTGTTGTTGTTCTTATTCTTCTGCTGTTGCAATCAACATTTCAATCATCATGTAGGCCTATGTGTGTATGGGGGAAGGGGGTCTTTTTTTTCCCAAAAGTTTGTATGTTATTTGTTTAATGTAAAACCACTAAATACCTTTAAAATTGTTTCCCACTCCTAGATGCACCATACCTTCGTTGGATAACTACTCTATGAACTCACAATTATGCAACTCAATTATACAATTCACGATCAAGTAAATAACAAAAATGATTTATGAGGAATGAGCTTAGATAGATTTATGTCCTTCAAATATCACTGCCACTTAAATCACTGCCACTTTATGCCTTCAAAACATAGTATCGCATTTATTTCAAAACACAAATTGCGTTAAGGCATGTACGCAGTTTGATTAGGCCAGATCATCTAAGGGGAATAGAAACCATTTGTTAATACAATGTACATTGTAGAGCACATTGGTGTAGTCTGAAGAAAATCGGACAGTTCGTTCAAAACATACGAGTTCTTAAAGTTTCGGTGGGGTCATCGCTGGGTGAAAAGACTGCAACAGTATTCCTCTCCGGCTGCCTGAACGTCTCTGCCAAGTTCATTGCAGTCTCTCTCTCTCTCTCTTAAAAAAAAAAAAAAAAAAAAAAAAAAAAAATCGATTGAAAATATTCACTCTTGAAGGAGTGAGTACAAAAAAAAAGTGCATTTAGAGTGAAATTGAGGCGAATTTTTAGTTAAAATGTTCATTTTCACTCATTTTGGAGTGACCTCAGGGATCATTCGAAGATTTTGGAGTGATCCCCGAGGTCACTCTAAAACGAGTGAAAATTAACACTTTCACGCAAAATTCACTCCAATTCACTCTAAATTCACTCTTTTTCGTATTCACGCCTTCCAGAGTGAATATTTTCCCTCGATTTTTTTTAGAGAGTAGGTTCTCATTGCAGAACGTGAAAATAAAATGAAGAAATACATTTACAGATATATCATGATACGATTGTTATGATATGAATATTATTGTCTGTTCAATGTATTTTCGCTCTCATGGATATTTAATTCTATATAAACTCCTCTAAAAAGTTCTGCAAGTCCATTTTGACGTATCATATTTGTCTCAAACTATATCACTCATTCAAATGTGACACCATAAGAAAGCCTGATTACTTATCTTTAAAAATGACACCTCACTTGCTATGATTGAGTATTCCTGGAATGCGCAGTATGACTGAGTATGAGGAAAGGCCAAATGTGAAATGTTGCAAAATAGAGCTAACATGTTATGTCAAACAGTGTAATTCCCATTTGCTTTGTCGTTTCAGGGAAGGAATGTGCTTGAAAAGAATGCATTGTGAGATTATCATCATAGATTCCAGGCTTCATCCATGAATTAAAGAATGCAGTAGTGTCGGCTGATTAGAATTAAACACAAAGGTTGACCAAACAGTCATCTAATGTCTAGGAAATAGGAGTTTTTGAAAGTGCTGTCATTTCAGCATTGCTTATTCCAGTGGCCTTTTTCTTCATCAAAACTGCACATTATCAATAGCAGAATTGTTGCGACTTTTCACTTTTGATCTGTCCCCATATTCAGCTGTTTTGCACATTCCAAGAACACCAAATCATAGCAAGTGAAGTGTCCTGGATGTCACATTGGAATTAAATGATATAGTTTAGAGAGAAATATGATACGTCAAATCGGACTTGCAGAACTTTTTGTGAGGAGTTTATATTATAAGTATCTCTCTCTCTCTCTCTCTCTCGAAGCTAATAAAATATTTTATTATGTAGGCCTATGTTGCATATGCATGCACTGTTCACCTATATATTCTTTTCCAAGTAAAAGTATATTTAGAGGAATATACAATGTAGGTACTGAATAGGCCTACAACTTTTTTCATGTGATTGTAAAATTTCTGATGATCACTACTGTACTATAGTCATTTTAAGCACTATCACGACCATCAAGATCTACTGTACTCTCTATAACCATTATATCTTACAGCAAGCAAGACAGGGTATAAGAATTTATGCGAGTGTTGATATTGCTTAACAACGTCATGCTGAATTCAAATAAATCTGTCAAATTTCCCCACAGGTGCCCAGTATCTTGGCTGTTTCAACAACACGTGCTGGCTCAGCGAGCACATTTCTGAGGACGTGAACATGACTATTGATCTGTGCATCATATTGTGTTACCAGTGGTCTCGAACGGATGGTAAAACTCGGGAAGCTGGACTACAAAGAGGCTCACAGTGTAGTTGTGGGAGGCGAATTTGTAATCAGAGTGGAGGGAAAAGCACGCTCGACACAATGATTTGTGACCGTAACTGTGGCATACCGTGCCTTGGAAGTAGGACTCAGCTGTGCGGCGGTATCTCTGCGACACAGGTGTACCGCGGTAAAGTTTGGTGCCTCTATACTCTCTCTTATTCTTAACTTTCACCTGAAAAAGAAAAGTTCAGGTGATATCAATCTTATTTAATTATTGATTTTACTTTTATTATAAGAATCAAATTAAATTTAATTTATATTGAACTTCATGAGATATGATATATACTTATGTACAATGATCGTCTTTCAAGAGGTAGTGTGCAAAGTAGGATTCGACATTTCGTTACGTCACTCTACTTCAAGATATTCCAGACTAAGCTGACATTTCCGTCAAAAGCACATATCCGAACACGATTTAATGGGAAAAAATAATGGTTTTTACCCGACTGACGGTAAAAGTCTAATATTTGTACACAGATCGGATATTCTCCTCGAAACATGGTGTTCCATCATTAAAATTTACGGATTTCTTTTTTCATCTCAGTAGGTACATTGCATAATGAGATTGTTGGAAGAATTGACTGTTACGCTTGTTGTTTTCGACGTTTTATCATTTTAGAACGGACAGACCAGGAACAACAAGGTAAGCTATATGAATAGCAAGCACAAATTTTGTTGCACGGAATTGAAGAAAGTCATATATATACAATTATTTTGGGGAAAGATTTGGGAAAGATTTTGGGAAAGAGTTTTGAGAAAGTTTTGCTCATGCATTGGTATTCTGTGCATAATTTTAATTCTCGCAAAGTGAATTTCTTTAGAATTTTGCTATCCCGTCAGAGGCAAAATATTTCGCATTGCGAGAATACTGTAGTTATCGCATATTATATTTTGTTACACTCTGTGATCCACTGTGATATACAACAATATATTCTGCTAATTTATATTTTACTTTTAAGTTAAATGTCCTTATTACCCAGAGAAAAAAGAAAGAAAGAAAGAAAGAAAGAAAGAAAGAAAGAAATAAAGAAGTGACGGACTGTTTTACCGGGATTACGCATGTAAAATAGTCCCGCTCTACTCGTGAACAAAATACTTTATTGATTGGTTATAGTAATAGGTTCATATAATGTTAATCAAAAGTAAAAGGGTTTTGGATTAAACATACAATAATATTATTTTACATATTTACATCCTCCCTCCATCAATTCATTTTAAGCCATTGTTGTTATATCTATTTATAGGAAAGCCTCTATTCCCTTTTATACAAATTTGAGGCACCGGCTTTTGTTTACTCACTTTGTGCTGTACAACACTTACAAAACTTTTGGAGTGCAGCACTCCCAAAGTTTTGTAAGGGTTGTTTTGATGTAGTTCTTTCAAACGCAAGAACAGTAAAGTGAATGAATAAAAATTCAAATGAACAAGGATATCATTAACTGAAAGTGCCATCGTTCTTTTTCCAGGCCACTCAGGCCCAGCTAGCCCCAACTTGACGATGTACATAATATGCGCGTTCCTAGCTGCAGTGACACTAACAACAGTCGGCATTATGCTGTGGAGACGGTAAAGTTTTGTCTTGCTCTTAAGTGTTTTCCTCTAACTTTCAGAAATAATTGAATGTTGTTTTTTTTTTCTGAAATCTTTGTGGATATATTACGTCGTTATGCAAATAGTATAATATGATACGGATTCATGACACACTGTCGTCAGATAGTCCGTAACCCGCCTCTGTGTGCTTCCGTGTTTCATTGTAAATACTTTAAATGGTTTAAAAGTACAAGCGTGGCCTTGCCTGATCTCATACTGTTGGAAATGGAACTTTGTACTTTCAGATATGTGTGACTATGATGTTGGTATGGTTTTGTGATTGCATGGATACATAAACGTATGTATTGCAGGGTTGTTGTTGTTTTTTTTCTTTTCTTAATTTTCCAAAATTGTCAGTTTATAGTGACGTATATGACTAACCTTCACTGCTGTGCAATGTTGATTTGCATTTATTGTCATGTACGCAGGTACTTGTATTATGACACTAACAAGCTTTGAAGACATGGAGATGAATAATATCCCAAGCAAAGTGAAACAGCTTAAATATCTTAAGCAATATAGAGCCTACCCGCCGTAATTCTGACAAGCCAGCATTAAAGCCGTACGTGATAATCTGTCTATTGTTTGTTTTTCAAAACTTTCCTATTTCTGAATTCATCGCTATTGTTACAGTTGCAGAAAGCGCCGAACCCGGTCCGTTCAAGAAGTAGTCAGACCTACACGCACTAAGAACGAGCCTTGCGGTGATGGTAACGTGCAGTTAAAGCCAAGGCAATCAACAGAAAACCCTAGTCCCATGGCCATGAACCCAACTAATAAGTCTCAACCAGAATTCCACATGCTGGAGTCCATGAGGACGGACCCTGGAAGGGATGGTGATCATCACAATACCATTTCAGACCGAAAGCGACTCGACAGTCCAAGCACCCTGAGGAGGGGGACTTCGGTGTACGTCTATACTCAAATGCCAGCGGACCGGTTATTTCACTTTCATGGATCTTGTGAACTGACATCGGACAGGCAACAGCTCGGGGAAATGGCACCATCAGAAATATCATACTTTACCCTAGAGCCGGAATGTCATAGTGGTGACGCGCAATGTCAGAAAAGGGAACCAGGCAACGATTCCATTGACTGCAAAGATACACTCGAGGAGGACACGGCAAACGAACCAGCCTTCAAAGATCGAATGGTCAGTAACATTCTCTACGGCTTGTAATATTTTCAAGTTGGCGAATTTGAATCGCTCAGAGACAAGAAGAAGAATAATAATAACCATAACAACAACATCACCAAAACAACCCTCCCGTATATACCTACATTCCGTATAAAACGAGAAAGTATACAGCAAGGAATTATACTGGACATTCCCGACGTCAGCACGTATTATGCCCAGGCTTTGTATAACACTATACTAGACTTGAAGTTGACGAATTAGGTGATGAGCAGGATCCGAAGTGGGCCGCTGACAATCGTCATCTTCGAAAGAGTTGGTGGAGAATCACAAGTAAAAAGAGTACACGTAGTAAAACATGAATGAAGAGATTAGGACCCTCTTTAGCCTATACGTCAGGTGTGACTTCCGTTTGTGTAAATGGTAGAGCGAAATGAAATACGAGCAGGTATCTTGAGATAATGTATGCTCGTGTAGTAAACTTGTTCTATGTACATAACGTTTGAAATAAAAAAAAACACAAAATTTTCTCTAAGATACAAAACCTGACATCGCCTGTGTGTACGTGATGCGTATGAGTATGGGTATCATTTCAAAAACCCAATGTCATGGTTTTCTTAAATCGTTCATGTTATACATGTACTATGTGTAGTCCTACTTTCGTCCTAGATAGGCAGTGTGCATATCGGGTGTATACGAGCAATATCAAACTACGTGTTTTAATTGCTATCTTCACCTTGATCTTTAGCTTCTGATATATCAGTTTTGAACCTCATTTGATTCATCAAAATTAGAATAACGTCAACTCGACCACTTCAATATTAATAGTCAATATAAATTTTCCACGTCAATATCTAAGTGGAGGCAAACATTGTGCACATTTGGACCAACCATTCCTAAAATCGAAATAGACAGAAATGCGTGTGTTAAGGTATATGTCGGTGTTATATAGGGTAGTTGCTGTATGTTACCAAGAGGGTTTTCACATGGACAAAAAATATGACATTGCGAGGTGGTAAAGGTGTTGAAGGTATTGTTTACCATAGGTAGCAGTGCTTTAGAAAAAAATATTCGAGTGATTACATTTGATGCATTTATGTAGGTCAGTTTTATATAAAAAAAAAGAATCCTATCATAATTACAAATATTTCGCAATAAGCCTAAAATTTAAGGAGATATAATGACTTCCCTTAAAATCCAAAACTGTAGATGATTTTTTGCTAGAAACAATGATATAACTATTGTTCACATTTTTTTTTTATATTTAATAATATTTAACATTGACTATACTGATTACAATTTTTACATTGGTTGTTTCTATCCGTATCTCACTTTTTAGAACTATTCTGAAGCACGAAAGCTATTGTTTTCATCTGCAAATGGTAAATAATGTATTTTAGATATCAACTTAAACTTGTATGACCAAGAGGGCCTTATGTTAGTTATTGTTGTTATTCTTAGTATCAGTATTGGTCGATCATGTTTTCTGTAACTGTCTAAATTTTGCGATATTCTGGCTTATGGTTTCAGAGATGCTAAACAAAGGGAATATATATGAATGTCTGTATCTATTCTTTTCTTAATGAAGATGGGAAAGAAACATTCCTGTCAGATATTAACCATACGCTATCGATTTATTGATGTAATTATGTTTTTATCTATAAGAAAATCATCGAAGAGTTCGAAACTATAAACAAACAAACAAACTAACATACAAGCCTGCAGGTTGAACTCGAAAGTCAAGCCTTAATACCTTTTGCATGGAAAGAAATGTCTTCGGTCACAAAACGATCTCACTTGACTGATAATGAATCTATGGAAGAACAGCGAAATATTGCAATGTGACGACTAAATATAAAACTTGCTATTTTTATGTATTTGACATTGGTTGTAAAAGACAGTCATAATTCTGAAAATTTTCTCAGATTTTGGTCAAGGGTGAATGAGTCTTGAAATATTGGTTTTGACGTGGCTGAGATATTCAAGAACAAAGACGTCCTAAATAACTTTATTACGACCGTTTTGTATTTGTGTTTGGATATCTCAACCATTTTATAACCGATTTTCATAACAAGTAAAATTTTCATTACTCGTAGAATTGTATACGCTTCGTCTAAGTGCTTTGTGATTATCTCGAAAACCTCTACAGTAACAGTTAAAACCTGAATTCTCATCTCAGCCAAACTATACTATCATCCCTTTAAGAGACTTTCAAAAGCTGGTACGTGCAAAACAAGACATTTTTGTTGGACAGCCAAGCTCACATCGAGGGTCAGAGTCTTTCGAAAGTTCCTAAACAATGAAAATAATGAACAAAATCTAGACAAAAGCACTTCATATCCGTTACAATTGGAATAGAAAGCTAGTTTCGTAACCTTTCAAATGCTAATGGCTAACAGTAAGCACTTCATGAATACACTTAGAGTGGTTTCCCATTTGTAGAAGGCTCGTTCTGCTCCTTGCCTTGGCTCTGAAGTGTAAATTCCTTGATATCTTTTCAAAAGTATATGCAATTAACAGCATGACCTATGCAATATTGCCTTATATTTTCGGAATGTAGTCATTACTAAGCAAAGAATACAATTCAGATGTAGTCATTACAAAGTTTTTACGCACATATCCATGAATCATTGATATAAACTTGATGCGTTAAGCATGAATGTAACACATCTTTCCGATATACTCAAAGACATTATGAATACAATATATTGTATAACAACTGATGTTATGACAACTTGGAAGAATCACTTTAACGTGTAAGAAAATAAAGAAAAGGAAATACTTCCGTATCAATAACCAACCACCTGTCTTTTTTTTTCTTGTGTTTGTTTCTGATTTTCTGTCTTTTACCTCAAAGCCCATGTGCCCTCATATCGCCAGTTCATCACAGCTGTAACATCACAGCATTCCTATTCTATAATTTTAGTGCGAAATTAGATTACTCCATCATTTATTTGTATTTCCTCAAACATTTCAGTTATTTCCTCGATCTCATCGACATCTGTTTTGTTTAGAAAAAAATCAAACGTACATAGTACAACAAATATACTTTCAAAAAATATAAAAGGTTTTATAACTAACAGCACCGGTATTCTAAAAATGAACTAGATTTTGAACGTCTCACACTCCTTTGTTAAAGTAAGCCTGATGTTACTTATTGTATCATATCTTTAAACAAGTGTATGTCTGATGTCTAACTTTTGCCAAACCTGTTACATTTTCAACCATTTTAAAGCCTTGAAAAATAATATGCAGAATATTGATGTGCGGGTCTCTTAAATACTAACCCTAACCCTATCCCTTACCCTAACCCCAATACCCTAACCAAATGTTTGCCAGCACACTCATCTTGATAAGGACTGATACGTCTGAATTTCTGAAATGATAACAATAATAATAATGATAATGAAAATAATAATAATAATGATAATAATAATAATAATAATAATAATAATAATAATAATAATAATCTCTACTACTAGTAGTTTTCCTTCCAGACCAAATTCAAAGACACGTGTTATAGCTATTCGTAAAAATAGAAATGTGTCTAGAAGAAAGACTGAGCAGAGGAAAGTTTGACATGTGCAAATTATGCGAACACGCAAATTATGATTTTTTGAAATTTTGAACGCTAAAGCGCACGAAATGTTCCCTCCGGCCGTATTTGAATATCGTCACAGCACATTGCCTATAGACATTGGGGAAAAAAGGCCGGGACCAAAAACTGCAGCTGCGTATTACGAGCTCAAAATCTGAGAACATATTCATCCTGATAGGGCCTAACATAATTAAAGTAACAAGTTTTAGACGAAAACCTGAAGTTCATTCGCTTGGTTATGTATACACTAACACTTACCATAACCCTAATCCTAAGGGTAATTAAGTCAACGAAATTGGTAATCATCGAGACTGTTAGAAAATCGGCTTTCCTCTGGACCACTGACCCCTTGATCACTGGCGAAATCTTTGATTTAATATAATGTATTGTGAGCAAATTTGTTTCCCATTATACGGTTAACTGCATCCATGAAAATTTTGGATGTGACATAAGTGTGCTACCTCTCACCCTAATTTAGCTCATGCAAAAATTGAATAACACAAATCACTTTAATAAGACGTCGCTATTCAGCGTACAAATGCGTCTGGCGCTTTCAAACTTCGTCCCTTGACGTCACCAACCACGTACATTACCCCTTTGCAGATTCCCATTGTTCGCTTAGTGCTGGGAATTGGTAGATGTTTTATTCAACCTTTAACATTAAACCCCAAAAAAAATCTGTTTTCAGTGAAGCTCGCAGATGATTTGCTGAGGATGCGACTTTAGAAAATGAATAAATAAATAAAAAGATGGTAAAGTTCTTCTCTTCTTCTTTTCTTCTTCTTTTGTTACTGTTAACGTTAATTTTGTTAATGTTATTGTGTCTTCTAGTCTATTTGTATGAGTAGCAAAGTGCGCTTAGAAACGTCAGTATGAAGCGCCATATAAATGCAATTATTATTATTATTATTATTATTATTATTATAAAGTCCAACTGTTACATACAATATTGCATAGGGGTTTTTTCTCCTCATGTGCGGTGCCCCAATATAAATGGAGCAGTAAAAAGCTCTTGCGCAGTGCTTTTGTAGCTCTCACAACGTATGCTTGATTGTCGTTCGTAATTATAGTTCTTTATAATATTGTTATCGATACACGACATCAATTACCGTATGCAGTTTTCTCATACAGCGATGACGATGAAGGGATGGTACAGTTTCGGTTGATGTGGGGCTTTAGGTTTTCAATGTGTTTTGATGATCTTGTTTTTTCTGAGATAGTACGAAACCTTACATGAATTAATATGAAAGAGCATACAATACTAAGAGGCCATATAAGAGAAGTTTATTTAGTAAAAAAAAAAAAAAAAAAAAAAAAAAAAAAAAAAAAAAAAAAATCGATTTTGAAATGGATGAGATATCCAAAACAAGGTAACTCATATGAGAGGCGGAGCCAACTTTCTATTGGCATCACTTGGCTTTAGTAGTTTCGGATATGTCAGCCATTTCCAAACCGATTTTCATTATTTCAACAAATAAAAAATAAAAGCTGGCTCCTCAATTCAACCAATGCTATATCATTGCTTTAAGTCAGTTTCATTTAATCTCATCATTACCAAACTTGCCACAAATTGCAATCATAATGTACATCTCGATTCCATATCACAAAAATAGCAAAATTTTAGCTAAATCAGTATGCGATATGTATGCAGAGAAAGAACTTTACATGTTAATAAAATGTACAAAACACAATTTGATCGATTTGTATAGAGTTGCCTCTTTTTCATGTTTGTAGTTGATAACTAAGATAAGGGATCTACATAAAAGCACAGGATTACCGGGGTAGGTCCTCAGAAAAAAAAAATACACACACATACAGTTTGCACGTGATAAGCTATTGGCTCATTCGCTTTGTTCGCATTTTAAACAAACCTCAAAATGTAATACAAGCCCAAGATGGATGAAAACATCAAATAGTAGAATGAATCTGTGAAAGTTTGAGGAAAACCGCACAAGCGATTCAGAAGTTATGAATATTTACAATGTCAAAATCTTGCAAAACCATTTGTTTATATGGCCATCTTTTGCACCCTACAACATGAATGTTTGACTGAAAGCTCGTTAGCATTTTTTTTTTCCGTTGTTGGCATCATCGAAAAATCGTTCCACCCGTGAATAGTCTGGCATACGATACTAGTAATATAAGTGAGTGAACTTAATTTGTGCAATGAAACCAGATTTTGCATTTCTTTGAAAATAAGATGTTTTTCCAACACACTTCGCCTGTGTGAAATAGAGCATCTAAGCCTACACCTAGTGCAAAGCTGTCATCACACTCGTGACTTATTCACCTACCTATGCTTCATCTACCACCCCCCCCCCCAAAAAAAAAAAATTAAAAAAATTAAAAAAAGGTAAGAAGGCAGAAGGGCTTTCACGTGTCATACATTACACAAACACTACTAAAATGAAACCAAATAAAAATACTGGGTATAGCTGTTTCGCATCCATTGAAATCAGAATACTAAGATTCATATCCTTTCAAACGCCTACTTGGCCTTCGACGAATATTTTATGAATACACAAAGTATGGTTTCACATATTTAGTATTGGCTCGTTGTGCCCTTTGCCATCATGGTTCTTAAAGGGGCTGGCTAGTACCTGATCAGTGGGAATCATTGGGAATGCTTTCCAGGTTATTATGCTTATACAGTGACGGGGCATTAAACTGCACATTACTTGAATATGAGACCGTTCTGAATCAAAGAATTTTCACACAACAATAGATATATAATGTACTCTTAAATGAATCCCACAAGGATTGGAACAATCATCCCCCAGCATTCCCACTGATTCCCACAGATCAGGTACTAGTCATCTCTTTTAAGTGCCATCAGTCTCATACAAGTAGGCAACTGACAGCATGACATGCCTTCCCTGTCGAGACTTTGTCAGTTTGCAAATCACACAATCAAGATGCATTCGTCAATATACAAATGATGCACAGGATAGAGTGCGTTAGTGAAGGTGCGGCGCACTCGAGAGAGTATTGACAATGGTGCAACATGCACTCGGCTGCGCCTCGTGCATGTTGCACCATTGTCAATACTCGAGAGTGCGCCGCACCTTCACTAACGCCACGAAATAATCCTGTGCATCATTTGTTTTATAAAATGGGTCGAAAACTAACAGCATTTTTCACGTACCTTTGTGGGTCAATACCAGTCAGCTACATGTAGCACTCGCTCAAAAGTAAGATGTCCGAAGATGTTCGTCCCAAACATTTACTCACGTCGCACTCGGAAATCCCGCACATATAAGTATTGTACGTATTAAGAGCATAGGCCTACGTACGCCACATGTTATGCACAAGAAAGGCCAGCTGGCAGCCTGAATTAGAAGTAACAGGATTGACAGCGCGTATAGTAGCGCGTGACGCACTTGTAACAACTGATTGAGCGTGCACTGCTAGTGTAAACATTGTGACGTCAATGACTTTACGGCGTGCATGTTAGTAAGAAATTAATGCACGCACACGTTACTCATTTCTTGAACCCATTTTATAACAGGTTTTTATGCATGTTTTCATAATACTGGTTAGCGTAAAGGTTAAAGACTGGGGTTAGGAGTAGGTGTAGGGTATAGCGAGTTTGGGTCAAGGTTAGGATTAGGATGAGGACCAGACTTAGGGTTTCAGTGAGGGGAAGGGTCTGTCTGGGGTAATTCCACAGGAGGTAAATGCTCTGGAACCATAATCCTTGATACGTTATACTTGTACAAGTGTCTCCAATTTATGGTCCAAGAGAGATATTTTTTATTTTTTTTTTTGTCAGTCATTTTCACCTTACCGCGTAAAATTACCAAACATTATGGTGGCAGTTAAAATAATACTGTGCTAGGCCGATATGACTCGATCCCCAGTATTCTACTCGTGTCACCTCCCGGTATTTCTAAATACGATGCAAAACAATGTACTGAATATCTAAATGTTTGAATGTTTGTTTTTTTATGCACTATGTCATAGTCAATCAGGCAGGGTTACCATATAAAGTAATATGATGTATATATAGGAATATATATAAAGGAAATATAAAGAGGATTCCTCAAAATAAACTTGAAAAGTACACATTCCTTTGACTTGTTTACTGATTATTATGTTTAGGTTAACACTATCCACATACACAAAGCACATCATCTAAATAAGCGATACTCAGCCGCCAATGTAACGTTGTTGTATACATGGTTGAATGTAGTTACTTTGACTGAGTTTCCCGTTCAATAATGAAAAAAAAACTAAACAAATAAATCTCACCCCACACACACAATATCTATTTTGCATCGGGTATAGAATAGACAGTTACATTGAATGAATGGAAACTCGTTTGAAATATCATAATTATTATGCTATCATTTAATCATTAGTACAGTTAACATAACAATTATCATATGAACAGAAATGGCATAAAATATATAGGTAACTCTTAGTGTCACGATATTCTAACATTTTTTTTTCAGATTTAATTTGATACAACAGTTATCTTTTTCACAAAATTCCTCAACAAAAAGAAAATAAAAAAGACGTGTTTTTTTTTTTCTTTCAAGCCTCCATGTAATATGTTATTAATTAAAGTAATCATAGTTGCTGTCATGATACAATCTTATGAAACATAATAAAGGAAGATTACAGTACACAGGTACTGGATTTGTCACGAACGTTCACAAGTTTTTTTTTTTTTGTCTGTTTGTTTGTTTGTCTTTGCTGCTGATTTATGTTTGTGTTCAAGCGGTAATCATCACAAATACCAAGCATATACCAAGACAGTGATAAAGAAGGAAGTATTCCAGGATTGAACCCTCGACACCTATTGTTTACCCGGCAGCTGCGGCATAATATAACTGAACTAAAGCCAAGTCATTGCATTGACAAGAATCTTATCACTGCCATGAATTGGCTTCAGCTCATGGTGTCTTAAAGCGTCTTACTGTAGGGCAATTACGCCCTGGGCAGCTACCCAGGAGCCTTCCCCTGACCCTAATCCTAGTCTTAATCCTGAACCTAATGATAACTTTAACCCAAACCCTAACCCTAACCCTAATCTTAACTCTAACCTTGTCACTAACCATAACCGGGGAGGAGGGTACATACCTAAGCTCTGATTTTCTTTCTCTCTCGGTCACTTTTGTTTTTCATATTTCTTAAGTTTCCAGCTAGGCGAGTTACAAGAATGGAAAGAATTCATTTTTGCGGAGTGTGGTTACTCATGTTTTCTTTCTTTCTTTTTCTGTTACTCTCCTTGAAAAAGATCATATGCTCGATCTGTAATTAATCATTTACAAGAAATAAAACATGTGAATCAATAAATAAACCTCTGTAACTACACTCTCCTAGAAAAAACAACAACACCTAATTCCCGTCTCAGGAGGCGTCATTCATGAGTTTATTCAAATAACTGGAAACAATGCTCAAGAGTTAACGCAATGCAGATCCTAATCAACCCTCTTGTCGAAACTGATTGCTTTGTTTATTCATTATCATTACTTTCTATACATTATACTATTATTCTCCATGAATAGGACCCACTCGCATAATAGTACAGTCATGTGATTTTTTTCTTCGCTAATTCTATTCGAGCCGACATCACTTTTGTTGGTGATTAATTTCTAATAGTTTCTGGTGTCAGAGGACCCTTTCAGAACTGAGATTGTCTTCATATTGATTCAGATGTTTCGATTGGAAGTTATCGCCTGACTATCCCGATTTGTTGCCGGTGGAAGTGCTAATGCGTGCTTATCATTTTGGAGTATCATTTGCCAAATTCATGAGTTTTTGCAGAAACATGAAACATGGATTCGGGCTTAAGTTACCCTGCTTTATTGCCAGCGAAAATCCTGCTGCGTGCTTGGTACTTGGTAGTGTCATTCGCAATCTTTACAGGTTTGTGCAAAGGACAGTATGGAGTTCAGGAATGTAACCACCTCAAGCGTACTGTGAATGGTAAGGCTAAAATTATAATTTCTATCTTTGTTCGCCGAGTTCTTGAAAATGCAGGATATCTCACTATTTGTGAGGCCCCATATTCAGCTAAAATCATATCTATGAAATCGGCATTTACCATCAATAATAAGCGGAGTATGTTTGAGAGATGAGCTCAAAGGATTACAGGTCAACTTGGCGAAATAATTAGAGAGTTTTTTCTCTAAAAAGAAAAAAGAAAAAAAAGAATCTTTGGTCAGAGGTTGTATAGTATCAACGGGATTGCACATCATGAATTAAATATTACGATGCGTTTCCAGCAAATTTAGGTCCTATATATAGATATAATTTGCAACTGAAATAAACCTCATACAATTGTAGGCATGAGGGGGGAGAAAGTTTTGTCTGCGCTGTACTCCCTTTCTGTAACTTCTTTTTCAATCATCATTAAGATTATTTTATATATGCGGTGTTCTTTTCCCGAAAACTATGGCTGCTGTTTTCAGATACAACATTCCCTTTGAGGATCTTAGGTAAGAAAGATTAATAGTGATGTTAATAAAAACACTAGTAACGATAATGATATGATAATGATGTTAAATGATAACACTTTAGAGGTCGTATTACCAGGAATCTTATTATGTTGTAATAATGTTCTAATAAAGATGCATTATATTACTTGCCTCAACAAAAACAACAACAACAACACCACCACCACCAACAACAACAACATTGTTTTGCAGATGGATGCGAATGCTGAGAGCTATCCTGATTGGATGAATATTGTGTGTGTTAATTAAACATCATTGTATGAAAAAAAGAGGTTAAAATAATTGACAGGAATTGAATTGAAGTAAATAATATGTTCACCTGATTATTGATTCACATGAAACGCATATTTGACTCCGTGTCAGAAACCAACAAAAAGTTGTCATACATGGATTTTTAGCTATGGGCAGATTATGAAAGATGTAATCAAATTCAAATGGACTCTCTTAATCTGGCTAGATATTGGCAAGAAGACACACACTCTATAAAAAAGCTCCAAAGTACTATTCAAAGGGTACTAGCTGAGCAATAAATGGGACATAAAGCAGAATATTAACCACCATGGCAAAAAACAATGAAGGGACTATCAGATTAAGCTAAAAGTAGGTATGTTTTATTGACATAATGTCCATTGCTAATGCCAACTTTCAAAGTAGTAGCACTATCTTTTCAATACTTATTAGAGTTGAACGTGAAGGGTGTGTAAAAATGATATAGATGGGTACCTTGTTGATAAACGGAATGGTCATCGAAATTTCACATATTTTAACTCGTAGTTTATATTCAACCACAAAGTCCTTCCGAATACATTGTATAATGGAAAAATGCATCACACTTGTCAAGGGTGCATACCCTATAGTTGAAGACGGAAGAACATTCTTATGGAATATAGCGAATTATGAAAAATCTGAACCCTAGGCCTCTGCTTGCTACCAAGTTGCCTTGAAAGGCGAGTAAGATGTATATCAGAGCTACTTTCCCGTACTGCTTTTTCCTCGCTTGTCTCATGTTATTTTGCAAACTGCTCTGCATATCAAATAGGCCTAGGCCTATGCTTATATAATTATGTGATTCCTTCCGTCAAACCATTGAAACTTGCTCTCTTCTTGATCCTCTCAAAAATAGGGCCTATATAATACACAAGTAGCTCATTCATATTTCGCTTGAATAATTGCCTTTAGCGATTACTCCTACATTCATGAGATGGGAAATTTTTCGATCAAAATTATTCTTCTCATCATCTTAATTGCTATTATGACGACTAGATATATTAGCAAAATCATTATCATACGTAATACAGGGTGCAAGACTCATTTAGGTCTAATAACAACTGTCAAATATCCCCATAGGTGCCCAGTATCTTGGTTGTTTCAACAACACATGCTGGCTCGGCGAATCTCTAGTGGTAGACGAGGACATGACAATTGACATGTGCATCGAATCGTGTTACCAGCGAGTTCGAACGGATAATAAAACTCTTGAAGCTGGACTACAAAGAGGTTCACACTGCAGTTGTGGGAGGCGAAGTTGTAGTCCAAGAAGTGGCAGTTACACGTTCGATTGTGACCGTTTCTGTGGCATGCCGTGTTCGGGAAATAGGAGTCAGACGTGCGGTGGACAAAATTCGACACAGGTGTACCGCGGTAATACTTATTGGTGTTCTTTCATCTTTTTTTCATTTTTGTTAGTCATTCTCTTCGTAAACTTCAAGTAAAATTAAGTGTGATACGTATACTTTGATAATCGCGCAGCGTAGACCGTATGTGTCTCCTCATGGTGTCATTTCATTAAAAAGAATTAAACAACAATGAAGTGAATATTGCTATTAAAGTAATTTCATCAGGAGAAAGTGCCGTACAAATAAAGAATAGCTAGTGCTTGTGATTTTAATTCCAACTTTTGCAATTGGCTACTTTAAAAGAAATTATCTTTGCTTTGGGATTTTGGGGTGTTTTTTTGCGAGAAAATCCTGAAATCTACTTTAAAAAAAGGAAAATATTCAACCACACTAAGATCGAATGCGTGCGAACCTAGACGGCAAAATGTGAAATCAAAATTAGACCAAAAATAGTATATTTGTAATATTTCTAAAGCCAAGCGGACTAAGTGCATTTTAGTAGCAGCCAAGAATTCAAACTACAAGAGGTGATCATGGTTTTATCTTACAGTTCTTTCATTGGCACGGAAAAAAAAATAGAACGCAATAATACGTTTCGGTGGCTGTCGATAACGTACCAAACAAACTTCTTCTTCTTCTTCTTCTTCATCTTCTTCTTCTTCTTCTTCTTCTTCTTCTTTCTCCTTCTTCCTTTATGTAAAAGTCACTGCTTGTTATAGGTTATTCAAAGGCAGCACAATTGACACCAGTCAATCTTTTCGATTGCATGTCAACGTTTTACAAAATTAAGGGAAGAATAATGCAACGATTTCAGAGAGATTTACAAGGTAATGACGTCATCACTCCTCAGTCTAATTTTATCATGTGATTGAGACTGTTATCGCTGTTCTCGAAAACATGCGAATCTCTGAAATGTTACACATCTCCTATCTTGGGTCTAATTACACCATGTATTGTGTGTATTGCTTGATTTTACTCTGCTTATCAGAATTAACTTTATATTCGTCTTCAATCACATGTTACGTTAAACATTAATCGTCTGTAGACAAAGGATGAGAGCAAAGTATGCTTGAACATTTCTAATCGTGCTCTTTAATACATAATCTTCAAGAGTATGTTTCCAAACATGCTATAATGAGAACAATTAAGAAACGTATTTGACGGATTGACGGTTAAAGGGACTGTACAGTACTGGTTGAGGTAGGGATTCATGCTGTGAACATTTCTAAGTGAGATAATGAGAAACCTCTTATGAAATATGAAAGAGCATGCAATTTTAAGAGGGACTAAACGTTTATTTGATGAAACTTGGTTTTGAAATGGCTGAGACATCCAAAAAAAGTTATAATAATAAAAGGCGACATGCCACAACTTTATTAGGATCTTTTTGTTTCACCTTGTTTTGGATATATCAGCCATTTCAAAACCGATTTTCATCAAATAAACTTTTGATACCCTTTAGAATTGCATGCTCTTTGACATCTCATCGGGTGGTTTCTGAATATCTCGCAAAATGTAAAAGCTAAATCCTCACCCCCACCAGAACTGTACACACCAGGGGCGGCGCACTTTTTTGTGCATCATACAAAGGAATACATAAGGTGTTATCACTTTGGACCCCCACACGTTTTTCAACCCGGAAGTACGTAAGTACTGCTTGTTACCTGAAGAAACCCAGAAGTGGACGGGGAGAGATGAGCTGAGGACTTTTTTTTTTTTTTTTTTTTTTTGTTGCTTGTTAGCTGAAGAAACCCGGAAGTGGGCCCCCACACTTTTTTGAAAACAGTGCGCCGGCCCTGCACACCTGACATTATCGTACCAAAACAAAATCTTATTTGTTCACAAATTGGCTATTTTCTATACAGCACAATCTCCCATTGTTATGATTTGTTGTCGATAGATTATTTTTCTTTTTTGTAATTTCACTAAGCATATTGTCAGGCTGATTGTTAAAATAATGATGGAGGCGTCGTTGTTTCACATGTTGTTTCGTCATTTTGTTCATTTTAGGACGAAGAGACTCCGAAAAACAAGGTAAGCCATGTGACCTCCGACATCGATAATTGATATATTCAAGTCATGGTATCGGCTCCAAATTGTCATCTTATTGTGATCCTAACAATCCTAAACTAGTAACTGAACAGTGTTATCAAAATCATAATTCAAATACTTAATTTCCACCAGACAAGAAAGAAAAAAAAAAACAACAGGAATTACAGTTGGTAACGTATGCTGTTTCTGCTCCCTTTCAATTGGGAATATTTCAGTTTATGAAAGTATTAAGTCGGTATGTGGATTTCAACAGGAAATAGAGTTTGGCTAAAGGTCACAAAGATTTAACTTTTCCCCTCCACTGCATGGTGGCTTATCCATTTATTTTGATCCTTTGCTACTATTATATTGCTAATATTACTGCTGTACTTATTAGAACTTCTTTTTTTTTCCTCTACGCAATCTTCAGGCAGTGCCTGTCTTCTTTTTGTGTATGATAGTCCAAAAGTTTTGTATTAACGTTTGATGTTCCTTAAAATAAAGGAACGAGTAAATTTTGACTGAGTAATTAAGTGAGTTGTCTATAATAATGTGTTCGTTTTATTTACTAAATTTGTTGTTTTCTTTCCATTCCACTCAGACTATAATCTGAAGATGTACATAGCTTGCGCGTCTGTAGCTGCAATTACTGTAGCAGTGGTCGCCATTGTGTTATGGAAACGGTAACTTTTTTTTCTTTCTTATATATTTTCCTCCTTAGAAAAATAATAGAAAGAAGTTTGAACATGCCGTTTTAAGCTGATAAATGTTCATAAGACACTATTTTCCCTTCTCCGCAATGTTAATATACACTACATTAATTTTTCCAAACATTGACAATTGTCTTTAATTTACTAATAAAATTGACATGTCATATATGTATACATAATGATATATTCGATATTTTCAATCTTATCAGAGTTCACATATGACAATTACTGCAAATAAATTTGATTTAAAGCAAAATATTTCAAGATATTATAGGAAAATATAAAACATGAAGGAAATATGAAATAACAAGTAGGATGAGCGTGTAGGCCTGCAGGTACAGTTATTCTAGACTTATACATTATATAAAATATTGAATATTATAATGAATAATTATTAATGAACGCCTGTTTGGATATAGGACATACTTCCTCGGCTGTATGTTTACAACAGTTTCTGTTTTCTAAAACCATGCAATTATTGTTACAGGTACAGAATGCGCCGTACTCGGTCCGTTCGAGGATTTACACGCAGTACGAGAGATCCTTGCAGTAATGGGGACTTGCAATTCAAGCCAAGGCGATCAACAGAAACCCCTGACTTCAAGACCATGAACCCAACTAATTGGTCTCAACCAGAATTCCACATGCTAGAGTCCATGAGGACGGACCCTGGAAGGGATGGTGGTCATCATGATACCATTTCAGACCGAAAGCGACTCGACAGTCCAAACACTCTGAGAAGGGGATATTCAGAATGCAACTATAGTCAGATCTCAGCGGACCCGACATTTCGCTTTAATTGATCTTTGATACAATGTGTGAACTCACAACTTAGAGGTAACAGCTCAGTGATATTGCACGTACCATTAGGAATAGCTTACTTCAAGCTCTGCAGAGCCAAAATGCCATGATGTCGAGATGCCAGTTCCGGCAAGCAAAATCATTAAATTTTATTCTATTTCATTCGATTCTATTTTGCTTCATTTTTAATTTCTTTACGGCTCAATGCCATTTGTTTGGTGGCCCGAACAAAATTAATAACCAAACACATACAATTGATATAAAAAAAATGTCAAAGAATTTAAAACTGATATTTTCCAATAGCACAGTATTTTTTTAACCTTTAAGTGGAAGATCTGTAGTCGCAAAGAAACTATTTTTAAAATCAAGATAAACTTGAAAAATACTTAAGAAATGATGGTAAGCAAGCCGATGAGCTATACGAAAATAAAAATGTATACATACAAAGCATAAAAATGCTTTGCCTTGATCACGTGACGGTCAATAAGCGCGATCACAGACTTTCGGCAGTGCCGTATATTTCAAACCATTTAAGCGAGGTGCTACTCATCCCTATTTTACGCATTGTATTGAGAAGGCATTTTACATTGACCAGGTCGAAAGCCTTTTGAAGATCGACAAAATTTAATACGGCACCTGTATACATTCCTTCATCCATGGCTTTTAACCACGCATCCGTGACCTTAATCAGTGCTGTGGAAGTACAATGATTCGGACGAAAACCCGATCGCTCTATTGTGAGTATATTATTCTGATTCAAATGCTGAATCAACTGCTTTTGTATGACTCTCTCAAGGATTTTGGATAAACATAACAATATAGAAATTGGTCGGTAATTATTTGGAATTGATCTGTCACCCATTTTATGTAAAGGAATAATTTCACCAACCTTCCATTTCTTGGGAACGATACCAAGGGTTATGGATTTATTAATAGAAATGTTATAGGTTTAACAATTTCATTCTGAGAAATTTTCAAAATATGTACAGATATACTATCTAATCCTTCAGATTTCTTATTTTTCAATAATTGTATTTCTTTGAGAATATCTTCTTCGCTAACGGTACACAGTTTGAAAGGATTTTTGACACAGGTATCTGTAGTTGAATTACAATTGAGTATATGAATATAAGAACGACCCAAGTCCAATTTTTGGCCAAATTTAGTTTGACATGGGAAATTGTAGCTTATGCATGGACTCATCTTGTGTGTAAATGATAAATCCTAATTACCCCCGGAAGTGCCTGAAATGAATGAGTTAAATATTATATTAATGTAAGAATGAAGGACTTGGGTCATTCTTACATTCATAATATATAGCGCCCTCTCTCATCCTTCTCCGATCTCTATAGCAGAATATCATGTATATGAATCAAAGAACGACCCAAGTCCACCACACAAAATGGCCTCTCCACAATTAATGTAAATGTTAATTGTCATAATAATATATGTTCTAATTTGTATATACAATGTTGCCTTCCCATCACAGTTAAATAGAATATTATTGGACAAATAAAAAAGATATTAAGTTTTTTTTTAGTTTACTCGAAATGATCTTCCATGGACTTGGGTCGTTCTTATATTCATATACTCAATTTTCAGGCTCATTTTCAGATGAATCAGAGATCAGTCCAGTCGCAACATTAGCGAAATGATGGTTAAACTGATTTGCCACACTCTGGCACTGACTGGGTGGAGGCTGAGAATTGGAACCTTCCTTCGGTAATAATGAAGCCAGTATTTTCCAAGACTTACTTGCGTTTTGTTCCTTGGTTATTGTGTCCAGTATAATTGCTGCTTTTCGATTTTTTAAGCAAGGAGGTTACTTTGTTTTTCAGAATACGGTACATTTTCCATTCATTTTCGTTTTGGGACTTGATAGCTTTTCTTTTGGCTAAGTCTCTTTTTTTTCATGAGATAAAAAAAAATCGAATCATTAAGCCATGGGGATTTGTTTGCACGCACTCTCTTAGTTTTAAGAGGCATATGCTTGTTAACAACTTGAAACAAAAGCTTTTCGAAATTTGCAGTAGCTTGATCGATGTCATTCTCCTCCTCAACCTCCATCCAATTCATCTGAGATAGATCAGACAAGAACATTTCAATGTCAACACCTTTCGATTTTCTATAAGTGATATATATAATAATTACGCCTGATTGAGTCTGAAATGTTCATATTGGTCAAGAAGATCACTTTTATATGAGATAGAGTTTGGAGGCCGATACCAGTTGACAATCACAATAGGTTTTGACTTTTTCGGACGAATAATCAAAACAATTGCTTCCAGTCCTGACATAGGAGAGTCTTCTATGAATTCTAAACTCTCATGGATGTAAAATGATACCCAACTTTATCATGACAAGCTATATGGCTTCAGATCATAGGTTGGCTAGTTCCATTCCTTATTACAATAGATCATGGCTCTGAAGTGCAAATTTCCGATAGCTTAATATGCAGCTGGCAGTATAACATGCCTTCCCTGTCGATGCTATGCATTGTACAGTAAATACGTGCATAGGCCTGTTTGGCAACGAATGTAGGCAATTATTATTAAGGGGCATTCTGGACGATTTTCATAATTTCACATCATGTGGTACGTATAAATCGACAGCTCCGTGTACAAATTTGTAGAATTTATTGTGGTCCTTGAGCAGAGAAACCGATGCTGTGAAAAATCTTAAACAAATTACACTGAACACTGTTCATGACATAGAAGCGTCACATATTTTAGAAATGTAGCAGTGTAATTCCATTACAAAACCGCTTACTTGATCAACCGTTGAAAATCTACGCATGCCTGTTGTTCTGCTTCCTTGAGCCCCAACTCATGCATTCTTGTGAGGCTGCCATGTCGTCATCCTTGTTCACTGTAAAACACTAAAAACATTCTTATTCCTCATCCCATAATGCAATCACTATAAATTCTGAAACTATGTACTCAATGTGACTAATTTATTGTTCCTTTGTAAAAGTCTGAAAATCATCCGGAGGTCTCCTTTAAAATGGAGTCAGTATGATATACTATGCAAATCATTGCCTGTGTAAGCCCACATCATGACTGTGATGTCCAGTACAGCTTGAAGCTTGGTCAAACTGTCATTTATTATTCTGAATTTTTTAATGAATTATTTCTCTTTTTTTTTGAGGGGGGGGGGGGGTAATAACTTGTACGCGCTTTAAACCGGATAAGAAGAGTGTATAAAAAAAATGTATTTGTTACATCGAATTGTATAGTATAAATGTATTATCACGTTTCTTCGCACGTTTTTAATCCGTTATTTTCAATCTACCACTGTATATGAAATTCCTTAACATTCCAAAATAGCAATTCAACGTTGTATAACATATTAATATCAATTGATCTTCTGTGCTGTTCACGTGTCCGTGGACATGGTGGATGTTCCCTATAGGTTTCAGGCAGTGCTTGTAAAGAAAGATGTTTCAGTTCTGACATCGCAATTCTTTTTTTTTTCTGTATTTATTTATTTTTTTCTGCATGCAGTTACAGTAACAAAATGGATGTGCTACGAATGTATATGTACATGCATAATTTTATCATAATATAGGATCTGTAAATTATGTGGCAATAAAAACATATACGGGAAAAGTCGCGATATTGTAGGACCTACATATACGGGGATAGCAAATGAAAATGTTTGAAGCAAACGTATCATCCCCACTCCCCACCCCCACCCCCAAAAATTAATATTAATATCTGTACAATTTGATTCAAATTCATGAAATTTTCCGTCGAGATGCTTTAATTGCAACTGATTGACAAATTGCCCTGCATCGACGCACTGAATTGATCAGTGTTTTGGTAGTAGCCATGATATGTATGTACGCCCATGATTTTTTGTCATGGCTTTTACTAAAACACTGATCAATCCAGTGCTTACTTCGATGCAGGGCAATTTGTCAATTAGTTGCAATGTACAAAATTTATGGTTCCCGGGACGCAGAAAAAAAAAATACACGGGGAGACTGCTAAGATATGTGAATGCTACAAGAAATGAGACACGTAAAGGCCTAAATAAACCTTGAACATTTAACTATCAAAGCATTATACAATTCTTCATAATTCGGTTTCGCTCGCGATCAGTGCCCATCCAACTGGATAATCACTGTCGAAAGCAGAGAACACTGTAATTAATCTTTCTTGGACGTTTGCATAAGGTGTCATCTAAACAACAGCTTGTCCATACTCTATACTCTTCAACTATAGAACGTAAAATCATCTCCATGTAATTCCATTCCCGGCTCTATATACACATTTTGTTCACTTGTGTGTATGTGTGTGTGTGTGTGTGTGTGTGTGTGTGTGTGAGTGAGTGCTTGTATCTTTGTTTCGTCATTCTATCCATTTTGTTCAGCACAAAAGCAAATGACCGAAAGCAAAATCGAGCGCTTTAACCCTCGCTGAAAATAATGTCTGTACACAACGTCAAATACATAATGCATTATTATGCAAACACTTACACAGAGAGAGAGACACACACTCACGGTAGGTAACGCTGCTGCTATCAAAAGAATTTGCATGCTTTGTATCGTTTTCTTGTTTGTTTCGTTAATAAATCAGTTAAGTCAGGGAACTTCAATTTCGGGGGTTGCATCGAGGTATATTATCCAGAGGTTGGGGCTTTACTTGTATAACGTATAAATTGTGTGTGTGTCCGTGTGTGTATGTATATCATAATTACTACGCTATTTTTCTACATCACATGGAGTGCTTAAAAAGCACTCCACACGAAATTTTAACTAGAAATGTCGCTATGGCGACTGGTATGTCTCCGCCATAATGCATGATTCTCCAAATAGGTGTATAGTACAATGTCTTCACAATTCAATATGTGAGGACAGTTTCACATAACTGGCAAAATATTTAAATGACATGTTTGACAGAAATGTCTTGAATGTTGACTTTCCTTGAACTAGGTTTGCTGTAATTGTCTAAGAGTGCAGGTACATGTATGCGGGGAATTGAGGATTTTCACTTGACTTTTGACCGACCCTTTTATAAGTTTATGCATTGAGTAATTTCAAGGTATGAAGAAAAAGTGTAATTACAGTATGAAGTATTTGTTGTTGTTTTTCTCTCTTTTTTTTTACATTTTAGCCTGGTCTTTGACACTTACCCTTTGACTTTCTGGCAGAAAATTTCCCAGAGATTCTCCATTAGGTAATACAATGTATACATTAAGTTTTAAAAATAATAATGCAAGCATTGCAAATAGTATATAAGAGAAATAAGGAAATTTTGAAGAGTTGACCTTGACCTTTGACCCCTTCACCATTAACCCATGAACCCTAAATTCTCTAAATAATCCCTGCCAGCCAGTTCGCGCGTAGGTACCAAGTTCCATTGAGATACATGGAACCATTTGCGAGAAAAGTGAAATTGTAGCATTTTCACCTGACCTTTGACCTTTTGACCTTTGACCTTATGACATGCCACTCTCTCTGAAGAATCTTTACGCAGTAGTTCAGTAGTTTCAAGAAAATACCTTCAGGCATTGCATAGATATGGGGGAAATGGCAACATTTTTAGTATTTGACCTTGACCTTTGACCTCTTACCAATTTCGCTGTAAAACTACTCAACTAATTGCCCCATCATACGTCATCCTTGGACCAAATTTGGTGAAAGTTGCTTCATCCAGTTTTGAGTTATCACAAACAGATAAATTCTAGGATTTAACCTTGATCTTTGACCTTTGGCCGCTGCCCGATTTCACTTAAAAACTAATCAAGTAATTGTCCTATCATACCTCATCCTCGGACAAAGTTTGGTGAAATTTGCTTTACCCAGTCTTGAGTTATCGCGTAAACTGATACAATTTGATGATTTGATCTTGACCTTTGGCCTTCAGCCGATTTCACCCAAAATCTAATCAAATAATTGCCCCATCATACTTTATACTTGAATCAAGTTTGGTAAAATTCCAGTCAATATTACTCAAATATACTGTAATTAGTTATTTAGGGAATGTAACTGTAATTTTACTGAATTTATTGAATTTATTTCTTATTATTCTGTTCGGCAGTCTGTAGGATATGATAGTTTGGGTTTTTGTTTTTGGTTGTATACTTTATTTTCTACATTCCTACATACCCATAACTAATGATTCCCTGGCAGTATCAGCACTGTAACTTTGTGATTTAAGTACAAAAATGTACATGACTGTATTTGAGTGAGTGAGAATATGAGCGGGTTCATTGGACATGGGTTTAGTTATTTATTTTTTTTTACGGGGGTGTCTTGTCTCATTTTGTTCGAAAGGAAAAAAGTCGGTGTGCAAGAAAGCTTAATCCCTGGTTGACTGACAGTATTTTACGTTCTATCAAATATCAAAAATTTGTTATCTAAGAAATATATGCGTAAACCAAGCAATTTTAATGAGTTAAAATATAAACGCTTTATGAATACTCTGAATGCTACAATAAGAAATGTGAAGAAACAATATTTTGAAAGGAAATTTGTTGTATATAGAAGTAATATTAAAGCAACTTGAAATTTCATAAATACAC
Organism: Diadema antillarum; assembly: GCF_040938485.1. Taxonomy (NCBI): domain Eukaryota; kingdom Metazoa; phylum Echinodermata; class Echinoidea; order Diadematoida; family Diadematidae; genus Diadema; species Diadema antillarum. The sequence continues at coordinate 1,298,498 of NW_027270966.1, forward strand.
TCTTGAATAGAGGTGGTATATGTGTTACTGATATGCAAATGAAATGTAATGGTGAACTAACTACTGACTCTCACAAAATTGCAAATGCTTTTAAAATTATCTTTTACTCAGGTTGGCCCAAATCTTGATAAGTTGATACCACAAAATAATTCTACATTTATGAGTTATCTAGCGAACCCTTGTTTGAATACCATTTATTTTCATGCAACATTTGAAGCAGAAATATGTATAACATTGTCAACTCTTTTCGGAATAATACAGCCTCTGGAATTGATGATTTCAGTCCTCGTATAATCAAACATACAATAAAAGAAATTAGCAAACCGTTATGTCATATATTCAATTTATCTTTATCATCACGAGTCTTTCCAGATAAATTGAAAATTGCTCGTGTAACCCCTGTGTTTAAAAATGGTGACAAATGTGAATTGTCAAATTACAGACCAATTTCAGTGCTTCCTTGTTTTTCGAAAATTTTGGAAAGGATTGTCTACAACCGTGCTGTTAAGTTTCTTGATCAAAATAATATTGTGGGTAGTTATCAGTACGGCTTTCGCAGCAATTATTCAACTTCCATGGCCCTGACATTGCGAATAAGATTGTTGATACGTTTGAGGAAAATTCCTTTCTTATTGGTGTTTTTGTTGACTTGTCTAAGGCCTTTGACACAATTAATCATATTATGTTAGCTAAATTAAAGCACTATGGTTTAGAGGTGTAGCATACAGTTGGTTTAAAAGCTACCTCCTCTTCAATCGATATCAATGTACAAAATATAACAGTTGTATATCAGACTTAAAGAAAATATTATGTGGAGTTCCACAAGGGTCCTTATTAGGACCACTGTTGTTTATATTACTAGTATACATACATGATATTGTAAATATTTCTAATTCCGATACCTCATCGTACATATTATTTGCTGATGACACTAATATATTGTTCAGTGGTAAGGATCTTCCTTCTTTGCAAGATCAAGTAAATAGTAACCTTTCAAAATTGTGTACATGGTTTCGGGCACATCGATTATCTGTTAACCCCCGCAAATGTAATTTTATTGTTTTTAGTAATCGTAACAAATCATATGACGCTGATTTTGTTGAAGTGGAATTGAATGATGTTCAAATTCACAGGGTAGAGAAAACAAAATTTCTTGGTGTTATTTTAGATTCCAAATTAACATGGAAGCCTCATATACCAGAAACAGAGAAAAAAATATCAAAGAACATTGGTATTATATCCAGACTAAGCTACATGTTACCTACTGATGTATTACGGATGTTATACTCCACTCTTGTTTTGCCCTATTGGTCTTATTGCAACATGGTGTGGGGAAGTACTTTTCAGTCCAGTCTAAAGAAATTGACTTCAAAGCAAAATAAAATAGTAAGAGTTATACACATCGAGCGAACCCGAAATCTAGAGCAGACCCGTTATACTCAAAACTAAAATTGCTTACTTTGAAAAATATCACCACCTATCAGCAATGTATTTTTGTATATCAGTGTGTCAACAAACTTATGCCTGACCATTTTGTTCAATTGTTTGATATCAATCGGAATGTGCATAATTACAATACACGCTCCTCGTCATTAATGCATTTGCCCAGACCCAGAACTTTGTCTTACCAACGTAATATTCGTTTTATGGGCCCCAAGAAATGGAACAATTTATCTAAAGACATAAGAAATGCACCATCTCTATTTTTTTTTTTTTAAAGATAAGACTCAAGAAAAAGTTGTATTCATCCATATAAGGTAGTTTATAGTGAGGGCTGCTAAATTTCTCTTGATTTACTAAAATGCATTATACGTGTACATGTATGTATTGTACAATGTTGCCTTGTTTGTTTTAGTATTACAAGTGTATATATTTTTGGGTTCTCTTTACCTCACCTTAATGTATCTTTTTTCTTTCTTTCTTCTCTTTTCTTTTCTTTCTCTTTTTCCTTCTTCTTATCTGTTTTCCTCCTGCATCCTTAGCTTTAGTCTCTTGTGTATCTGTATTTCGTCTTGTAAATGTATATTAATGTCTTTTTAGCTATGTTTCAATCACATTCAACTACGTTTTCAAATGTTAAAGGTGCACTCACTTCAAGCTGTGCTTACTGAATTGTCACCTCCAGTTTGTCATTACTGAATTGTTACTGTTGTTACACGAATTGATCTGGAAATAAATGTTCTATTGAAATTGAAAATTCAAATTGATGTGTTTGCCTTTGCTCTATCATTTTTATATACAAAATTATTTCTTTTTAATTCATAATATTGACGATGTGGAATTTATGTTTTTGCAATTAAATAATCCGAATATTGTTAAATGAAACAGAAAAAAGTAGAAGATTGACAAAAACAAAAACGCGCGCGCGTGTGTGTGTGTGTGTTGAATGGACCTGTAAACAGCAATAATGCAAGTTATTATCAAACCTAAACAATATTACTCATGATAATACCGTAAAACCAGAAATTCCCGCGTGCATTTTCATTTCGCGAGAGCCAAGATTCGCGAAATTAAAACACATGACACAGTTTAACTCTACACTACATACGCATGGTTGCCAGTGGCAATTCGCGAAAATTTCACACCGCGAAAAAGGCCGTCGGTTCTACTTCGCGAAAATGTCATGTTTACCAGTAGTAATGATAAGGGTACTTAGTAAACATGCATTAGTGATGATAAGGGTACTTAGTAAACAGTGGAACATGATTGTTCAAAATGAAACCTGAACATCATGTTATATAAAAACAAATAAATATTATACACTCAGGAAAAACACTTTTTCCAGCACATATTTTTCATAGAAGATTTTGATGAAAATCATTGTGTAATATACCATATCAAAGATTATTTAATTGGCTATCGACCTGGTAGGTTAATACAAAGGGAAATTCCATGCATGAGTGAACAAATTGATTTTTGTCTTTCATGACACAAAAGTAAAAATTGCAAAAATTTACATTATGTCATTCATTTGCAAACCCCCTTCAAGATAGCAATCATGATAACAAAAGACGAATTTAACACAATGAGAGACATGAATGAAAAAGAAAAAAAAAGTTTTCATCTCCTTGTAACGCTTTATATCCTCAAACACAATGAAAGTGGGAAAATAAAGGGAAAAAAAAAGTTTTCTGTTCAATCTAACTTAAAAAGACACAAGGGGTGGGCTGCAAAGGCGATAAAAGGACAGATTTTCTTTATTTCATTCTTTTGATTTAGGAATTTAAGGATTCATGAGACATATTTAAGAACGAAATATAATTTTCAAAATTCTTAATTTGAAATAACATTTGAAATTTTTACCATTTTTGTTGATATTGCCTCTTTCATAACATTTGAATTTGGATTTGTCATAAGATTCTTAATTTTTCCTATTTATTTATTTTTTCGCCTTTCTTTATCTTTGCGGCCTACAAAGTCATTATAGAGGTCATAGGATGATTTTTGAAACTTGTGCATTTTTTATTGTTTTTGGATTGTCTTTTGTTGTCATTGTTACATGGAAGAGCACATACGCATGAATGACAACTTGCCCATTTTTGCAATTTTTACTTTTGTGCTTTGGAAGAGAAAAATGAATGTGTTCACATGCGTAAAGTTTGCCTTTTTATTGACCTACCAGGTTGATAGCTGATTAAATTACCTGAAACATGGTAAATAAAAGATTAATATTTAGCAAAATCTTTTATGAGAAATATGAACTTGAAAAAGTATTTTCTGTTTTTGCTGAGTGTAGATAACTATAGGATTCTGCCACACAAGCCAAGCAATGTTTTATAGACAATACATGTACAAGTGTAGTAATTTCTATGAAAGCATTTTTTTTTTTGTTGCTTTGAATCTACATTTTTTTCAACCAAACCTCACAGATCACCTGACCAAGTCTAAATATTGGAAGGGTATGTACTGATTATAATGAACTTAAAAGACTAGTTCAAGATGATAAAACAAGCAAAACAGCCAGATTTCAATAAGATTGCCATATGCTTCACTGTGAAATGATTGGCTGTACCTGATTTTGGTCCACAGTGCCTTAGCCTATATTAAAGGCACCCTGCAGTGCAGTCAATCAATGTACATGTACAATGTATTACCAGTACACATGCACCACAGACACTGGAAGTATTTCATAATTCTGTTTTAAAGTTACAGTCAACTTAAGAACGACTGGTGATCAGTTCTTGTGCTGAATTCTTGAAATTTTGATACGTACAGTATAGTACATCAGAACGTGTTCCACTCGTTCTTAAGTCGTTCGTAATTTTAAGAACAGCTTTATGAAACACCCCCAGAACATACATTGTATTATAAAATGCATTCACACATGTACACATTTTGTGACATTGTATCCAGATAGACACCCATACAGTAGTGCATCACTCTCAATGATATTCATTTTTTTCTGCACAATAGTCTTTATTTATTATCATCCTTTTTTGTATTGCATTACATTATACATTCAATACTGAAAAGAGCAATTTTTGGTTTATAGCAAAGTAGCTTGCAGCATAAACTAAAGGTAAAAGCCACTAAACTACATGTATAAACAATCAAGATCAATATGAGATGCATTTTTTTTTTAAATGGCAACTCATGAAACTGCTAAAATTCATAAAGACTGGACATTCTACCCCAGCAGAAACAGAGTGATTGAAACCTCTAATCAATTACATGTACTGTATAGCAATTTCACTTCTCAGACAAAAAGGTCCAAATATTAGCTCAAACTCATCTGTGCCAGACCATACACACAAAGTGAAGTAACAAATAAATCAAAATGTATTAAACTGAAAGTTGCCACATGTTTCAAAATTAAACACATTCTACGTTGTACAGAATCTCTATTATCACTTCCACATGAGACCATCTTCAAAAGCCTTCATAACATTTTTATAGATCCTTTCACACTTGTGTGTGTGTGTTAGATGGGAAAACAAAGAAATGTGCGTGACCAAAGAAACATTGGTATACCAAAATAAAGACAAGCAAAGAAAATAAAACACAACAAATACTTTAAATTTAATATAATAATTCTATGTCTTAGGTCTCCTATTCAGGTGGGCCTACTATTTCAGGAAATACAAGACATCAAACTCAAAATTCACCATCGTTTACCATGGTCAAGTTTTGGGTTCCATCAGGCAGTTTCGTGATTGCAAAGGAAATTCGATATAAAGGATTTCACTGCATTTGCGTAACAATTTGAACAAGATACAAAGCAAATACAAAATTTATGTAGCATCAAGTGATTTCTGCTCAGGAGATGACGACATGGAAGTATTCTATTCAGTAACCACAGTGAAGCCATTTTCTGAATAATCAGTGTGTACATATACATCAATCATTAATCCAAGGAAAACGGAAAGTCTATTGAAACTCTTGTGAATTCATTAATAATGTCTCATGTAATAATTGTAATCTTTTGTTGTATAGCCTTCCAAAGAAAGATGTCAACCGGGTTCAAAGAATTCAGAACACGGCAGCTAGATTGATAGCGGGTGCACGCTCTACATATAGACACTCTATTAAACCAATTTTGCGTTTACTTCATTGGTTATCAGTTGAAAAATGTGTTGTACATATTTAAGATTGTACTTACAATGTATTATGTGTTTTAAAGCTCAGAATAATCTTTCTCTTTCTTACATTACAGAACGTATTCATCATCACAGTCCAACATGAACTCTTCGACCATCATTACAATGTCTTTGCCAATCTATCCTGTAAACACACAAACATATGGTAACGGAGCCTTCACATCATCAGCTTCCGCTCTTTGGCATTCATTACCTCTTTCAATCAAAAGCATACCTTCCTTTGGTTCTTTCAAGAAGGCACTGAAAACTTATCTGTTCAAATACTGATGATTGTACAAGCACATGTTTGTAGCCATGCTAATCATTCCTGAGCAACGTTCAGTGATCGCCACCGCTGCACTCATCACTCATTCAGTCATAATACTGCACTAATGTTAAGCTTTCTTCACGATTATACACATGCCATATGCAACAATTTCATAAAAACTGGCATACTATTGTTCAATGCATGAAACACATGTGTGCATATGTACACACATACATGTACATGTAAAGTACTTTAATATAGATGTATACCACAATCAATTATACATGTACATGTAGGCAATGCACACAAAGTTGGATAACCCGTCTATTGCAGCCACTTGTCTATACCGGCCACTTTTTTTCTTTTTTTTTGTCTCCCTTGGGTGGCCACTATAGACAGGTTTGACTGTATACCCACTTGCCAAAGAAAAGCAAAATTCATTCTGACAAACATTATGAGAAGGTACTTGCCAGTTAAAAGCAATGAACTTTGCCTAACTGCCCATTTACTTAAGTAGAGAAAATTTGTAAAGCCATTTTATAGGTACTTGTATAAGTAGATCTTAATGATATTGACAGAATAATAATATGTAATTTCCTCCCAACTTGAAACTACTTCAAGTTTATTTCCTCATGTTATTTTGCTATCAATACATTTCACTGAAGATAGATAGAATGATGATTTTTATTTTGTTTTTTCTTCTTCCTGTTTTGGTCCAAACCAATTTTGCGCATTGTTTTGTTTGGATCTACTGCTGTTGTTTTTTTCTTCTTCTCATTTTTTTTTTTTTTTGAGAGAGAGAGGGAGAGACAGACAGACAGAGATGGAGACAGAAATGTACTTTCCTCTAAGATATGGATAATTTCATCAATGCTGACAGGTAATAATATTCTCATTATTCCAATGATTCTCATCATCTTTCCTTCCATGTCGGTGAAGTCAACTGCTGGAGGCAAGAATGTTGCATTCATCATTAATAGTGATTTTTTTTTTCATAAATTTCTTTTTAAAGAAATTATCTTTTGCAACCTTTGGATATAATTCTTCTTCTTTTTTTTCTTTTTTTTTTGAGATGGGCCACTGATACAACATGTAGGCCTTCAGTGCCTTTATTTTTTATTTTTTTGTAAGTTTTTTGGTCTGTTTTATCATAGTGTAAAACAAATGAACTCGAACGTGATATCAACAGGAACACATCTTTTTTTTCTCATGTCAGGCAACTTTCTATACCTTCTCTTTGATACAAGTCTGTGCTAGAGGCACGTAATTAGTGATGTGAATTCATTTAATCTTTTTTTTTTTTTCTTGCCATACAAGTGTATTCAACGTTCCTTCTACAAAAATCAACACACACAATTTGTTTTTCTTTCCCTGCTGCTATTGAAATCTTATACAGTGTATTTAATTGTACCTACCAGCTACGAAATTCAATAGATATGAATTAAGTAGAAAAACTATGCAGTTTTATGACTTTTTACCCATCTTCCTTTCATTACAAGTAGTAGGTGTTAACAAGAATACAAGTTTAAGTTTGAACAGAGCTTTTGAATACACTCATATCATATGGGAATAGCTGGCAGGTAGGTACTTATGTTTTGTAATACTTGAAGCTCATTTTCAATACAGTATATACATCTACAACTTCCTAATGCTTAAATTACTTGCGTGTCCACCAATTATTCAAAATATCTGCCCTGTTATTGATGAACAAGATGATAATCATAGCATTTATTAAGCTCTGATACCTATTTGTGCAATCACAAAAATATATTTCTATCACTTCCTATTAAAGAGAGAGTTTCAAGAAGAAGAAGAAATGTAAAGTGCGGAGCAAGATTTCACAATTCATTGTTTATAAACAATTATTCCTCGGTAATGAATGGCAGTGATTCATTTGTTACCTGTAAAGATACTCATCACCATAACACTACTTTTAATACACTATGATCTTCCAGCAGCCACAGCAACCCCTTTTGCCTGAAAAGTTGTGCACTATGGGCAGGTAGGATATTTTCCTTGCTTTTTGGTCCCTATATTCCAGTTTTGTTACCATGGTAGCCTCGCTCCAGTGAACACCTACAAAATTCAGTTTACTCCCGTTATAACAAAACATGGTTATAATGGAATTCTGGTTTATACAACAAAGTAAAAATTTGGGCTACAACGTTATCCACTCTGTGCTTTTTATTGTTTATTTGTTGGGTTATAAAGAAAATATCGATCTAACGAAAGAAAACTACCGGTCCCGAGGACTTCGTTGTAAGAGGAGTCCACGGTATGTCTATCACATGTCGTCAACTCCGTCTGGTCAAGAGAGACTGCACATATTTTCCATCACGTTCCACTACAGACCAATGCCAAGTTTTGTTTACAGCATATCATGTGCTGTCATGTGTTGTTGCGTTCTTCTTAAGAATAGGAGTGTAAGGTAGAACAGAGCTTACATTCATATCAAATGGGACAAGCTGGCAGGTATGTACTTTGGTTTTGGAATACAGTCATGAAGCACATTTTCCATATACATCTTATGTTTAAAACTACTTCCATTAATGATGCAAAATATCTGCCCTGTCATTGATGAACACGGTGTTAATCATAGCATTTTAGCCCTGATAATTATTTGTGCGATCAAAAAAATATATTTCTATCACTTCACATTAAAGAGAGAGTTTCAAGAAAAAGAATAAAATGTTAAGTGCGGAGCAAGATTGCAATATTCATTGTTTATAAACAATTATTCCTCGGTAATGAATGGCAGTGATTCATTTGTTACCTGTAAAGCTACTCATCACCATAACACTACTTTTAATACACTATGATCTTCCAACAGCCACAGCAACCCCTTTTGCCTGAAAAGTTGTGCACTATGGGCAGGTAGGATATTTTTCCTTGCTTTTTGGTCCCTATATTCCAGTTTTGTTACCATGGTAGCCTCGCTCCAGTGAACATCTACAAAATACAGTGTACTCCTGTTATAACAAACATGGCTAGAATGAAATTCCGGTTACGACGAAATAAAAATCTGGGCAGCAATGTTATCCACTCTGTGCTTTTTTATCATTTATTTGTTCGGTTGTAACGAAATTTCGTTATAACGGAAAAAAATACTACCGGTCCCGAGGACTTCGTTATAACGGGAGTCCACAGTATGTCTATCACATGTCATCAACTGCGTCTGGTCAGGACAGACTGCACATATTTTCCATCACGTTCCACTACAGACCGATGCCAAGTTTTGTTTACAGCATATCATGTGCTGACATGTTTTGTGGCGTTCATCCCATTTCACTAAAACAGCCTACTAGGTTTCTCATCACCAGTGTAATTGCTATGAAATTTTTTTGGACGGTTTAAAAATCTGAAATGGCATCCACAGCAATCACAGCCCGTCACATTATCCCCCCATCTCACATCCATCCCACTTTGTTTGCAGGTGGCCTGAAGCACGATTGCCATTGCCGCCAGGACCATAGTGTAATCAAGCCTAATAATCTGACACGGCATTCACAGCAATCAGGCCTTATGATGTCCATCCTTCCTGTTTTGTTCACGGTGGACAGGGCAGTCACATTTCAGGCCATCATGGGCAAAACAGGATGTGAACATGGTGTACACATTGTTTATTATTAAAGTAATGCCCAAAACAAAAATGTAGTATGTATTATAATATGCTATCAGATAAGGAATATACTGAGAGATTGTAAGTGAGAGACAGGAAGAAAGAGAGAGAGAGAAAGGAAAGGAAGTAGCGCAAGGATGATAAAATGCCAGGGAATGAGCAGGATGGAGGAAAGGGGGGGGGGGGGGGGGGGAGAAAGGGACAATAGGATGACAGATGGAGAGATAGAGATAGAGAGAGATTGAATATATTAATTCTCCTATTGGATCACAGTCTTGCTTGTGGTGGGGTGGAGAGTTCTTTCTGCACCAGCTTTGCTGCATCCTCAGCACAGCCCCAGTGGAGGGTGATCCCAGCTCCACCATGACCGTAGTTGTGCACCACCTGCCCAAAAACAGAGACAAACAGACCTCGGAGAAATTTGTAGAGCAGAATTTTGACATTAAAGGAAACCCAAAACCCAAAGAGAAATGTGGATTAAGTGAAAAGAGCAACATTACTAGAAACATATTTAGTGAAGGTTTGAGGAAAACCAGACAGTCGATGCGAAAGTTATGAATTTTTTAAGTTTTGATGTTGGAACCGCTGGATGAGGACACTACTAGAGGTTATGATGTCAAGTGCGGACAACAATATAAAGAAAATATAAAGAGAATACCACAAAACTTCACTTTTTTAGCATAATGAAAGAGAACTTGACTAACTGCTTTCAGAAAGCTGGGAGAATAATTGCTACCCTTAACATATGTACATATCAATTTGATAGAATATGTAATTTTCATGAAAAAATTGCATACTCTTTAACACTCACAGTCCTATGTTTGCTGATTGGTGCCAACTCTGGAATGCTTGTGCCAATGAGATATTTAAAACTATAAACACATTTGTTTTTGTTTCTTAAAGGTCCTGTTTACCTTTTTGGCTTTGGGAGCAGTGATTTAAAAAAATGTTCAAGATATCACTTTTGATGCATACACTGTACGTGCAGGTCAGTTGTATCGCAAAACATCCTACCATAGTGTATAACATTTTCGCAGTAAAAGCCTAAAATATACGGAGATAACACTATTTTTCTCATTAAACCATAACTGTAGATGGTTTAGTCTGGAAACATTTTTATTACAACTATTGTTTACATTTTGTATAATTAACAATAATTAACACTGATTAGACCGGTTCAAACTTTTACATTGGTTGTTTCTATCCCTGACTCACATTTTAGAACTAGTTTGAAGCACTAATGCTGGGTTTTCGTTTCATCTGCAGAGGGTAAATTATGCCTTTAAGGGGGAGGTGAAGCCAACATTTTCCTCCCTAAAAGTTCACTACATGCATAGACGGTGCATCAAACACTGAACAAATTTGAGCACATTCATGCAATCTAATTTCAAGTTAATGTAGAAGCGGCAAATAATGAATTCCTATCCCACACCTAGGAAAAAAAAAATCAAGGGAGACACACACAGTAACACACTACAGGTTGTGGTAAATTCTTTAATACCCTGACTTTTGTTGTTCCAAAGTTCATGGTCTCTGCCTCAACTCGTATGCCTTTACTGCGCTGGGGTCTCAGTCCAACCCACTGTTTTAGGATCTTGGCTTCCTGGTAAGGATGAAATACAGATACTATATAAAAAGGAACACACACACACACACACACACACAAACTTTTTATTGAACATAACTATATTCAAATGGTCAAATGAAAGTAGATGACAGGTTCGAGTCCCACTGGTTCCTTTTTTCTGACATGTGTGTTAATTTACAGATCAGCAGTTGCGATCTTAACAAATTTAATTTGTAGAGGGAGACAAAGTGAAGAAACTCGCACCTGAACCAAAATTGGTTTAATGTACATTGTATGCATTGCATAACGGCCAATGCACACATGTTCACAGAACAGTCATCTCTTTATGGTAGCACATTCGAAGCAACTATGCTTTATTAGCAAAAAAAAGAGAAAAAAATGAAACATGGCAAGTTAATGATCAATCCAAAGAGGAGAAAATTATATTGTATCTTTATCTATCAAATACATGTATAGATCACTGGCATTTGATTCATTCAGCAGTTATAATATTCAGTAAAGTTCTATCGTTAGGTTGCATTGCTGCTTTTGTGGACTCTGCCAGGGCTTTGCACCAACTAAAAGGGAAATCCTGTACAATCTACATGTAGCTTGATGCGGGATATGGAATGTGAGAGCAGGTGAGAGTGAAACCTTCAAACTTGGTAGGATGCCGACAGCTCTCTCCCAAATCTCTTTGGAGTCCTTCGGGTCAACTTCTGTGTCCCATCGGTCAACCTGGGCCGTCCCACCGAGGGTCACATCGTCTTGCCTTGCACAGGATAATAACATTGTACCAACAGATGGCGTCAGCAGAGAGACAGGTTGTATAAAGCGTAACTGGTTATCGCACTGTCATTCAATCTCTTGAAGTATAAATCCTGCAAGTGCATCTTAAATATAAATGATTACAAACATTTTAACTACGGAATAAAAATTAAGAGATTGAATGCTATTAAAATATTTTGTCACTATTTTCCTCTTCTCTGAAAGTCTTTGGGAAGACTCCTTACTTACACCTTGTATGAACCATACTCACCAAAGCTGGCTAGCATAAAATAATTAATGTCTATACCCTTTATGTTTATCTAATTCTGAAAATCTCAAAACTCTTACCTTTTGAATACTGTGTACAACTTGTGGAATGTACCATTTATAAGGATTAGTACGTACACCTGCCACCAGACCAATTTTTGAAAAACTATCTCGAGATACAAGCAGATACTGCCAAATGTGTAGATTAACCACTGGATAAATTTTAGGGCACCAAAGTATAAGCATGCTGGATAAAAAATGCTCTATCATATATACAAGAAATGAAAAATCCAATTAGGTATGTACGTGAGAAACATTCAACAAGAATTGCAGAATGCAAATAATTCTCAACACTTTTTGTGCGCATTAACAATTATGTGAAACTTATGTGAAAATCATTAGTGTTCAGCCAGACCAATATAATTTGCAGCTTTTTCCATTCCAGTGTCTTTGACTTTATTAGTGCAATGCAATGGTGGGCAATGTATTATATTCCTGAAGCAACAGATGCCAAACTTTAAAGGTTCATGTAAATACATAAAAATGCTGCCATATATACAATATGTGCTGAAAACACTTTATAGCAGTATGTATTATTATGGAAAATAACTGCAATTCATTCTTGTTTGGCTGTACCCCCAATTTGACCACTGGCACAACTGTATAAATGTATGACTTGCAGCACAATGTTTTGTGATATTAAAGGCATGAAGAATTTGGTGTATCATTATCAAGATGCTACAATAATGTAGATAGGACATGTACCTCCATGAAAGGCAAGCTGAACAGGTTAAAATGATCGGACCTCTGAAAAGGTCAAGACTCCCCAAACACTTGCACTCACATTTGAGGAAAATGATGAAATTAGATAATTTGAAGATTGCATGTGACTCCTTTCATGATTTTAATATGATTATGCTTTAATAAAAACAAAAGTTGGCTCTATGCGTGAAATGTATGGAATGCCAGCTGCCAGAAATAAAACCAAGATGTCAGAGATGAGAAAATGAGTGACAATAAATACATAAAGTTGCTCGGTGAAAATTAATAATATGCCAATATTGATCAAAAATAGGAGTACATATTAGCAGTTCTGACAGTTACAACACAAATACTTAGCAAGTATCAACTTCATGAATAAAAAACAATTGTCGTAGCATATATTATGTATAGAGAAAGAGAGCACTTTGAACATGTACAATGTATCCCCGCATTATTAGTACTAGTAATCCTTATTATAACATAAATCAAACATATTACTTTCAATTATTTAATACACCGCCAAACCCCATAATACATTTATATATTGGTACAATTTGCACTTTGATTATAAAAGAGAAAGAAAGACAGAGAGACAGAGACAAACAGCCAGACAGACAGACAGAAAGCAAGCACAAATGCAAGGGATAGTAAAATAGTGCAGATTACTATTCAGGCCTCAGTATAAGAGATCAGAGAAGCAAAGTGTGTACAACTACAACATAGAAGATCCTGTACAGATTGTTTCAATCCTAAACTACAAGGGAATATGTACAACAGCATTAATAGACTGCAAACCGCATTGATATAATTGTACATTGAGTTTTAAACTGGCACGAAGATAGTGAAAATGATGAGTAAATATTTAGAAGCCAATAAATATTTACATTGAGCAAGTGCTATACATGATTAATGTAGCAGAATTGATTTAAATACTGTACTGCAGTTCCATATTTAAGCACTGTTGAATGAGTGAACAAAGCAACCAAAAAAAAAAAAGCAAAATTAAACTGAGCACTTTCTAGACCTGTGTAATGTATCATTATTTGCATGACGTGTAAAAAATCTATGTTGCACACTGACAAAGAAGATTTCATGTGTTTTTTTTTTTATATCCTTGATAAAAAAAAAGTAAACCAAATTGTATTTTATAGCAAGCGACTATAACAACTGCAGATGAATGTAATATTCTGGTCATGAAATGCTGCCACCATGAACAGCATAGTATACAGTGCACACTGTACAGAGAGTAGCATGTTTTGTGTTTGTTTCAGAAATTACACTGTACAAAAACAAGGCTACAAGGTAGTAGAATCAGACCCCACTTCAATTGCAATTCCATGCCATGTTCAATTTGACTTTTCCAAGCAGAGTTGGATGGAGATGGATGCAATGGTACAGATGTTCCATGGAAATGTGATCTAGACAAAGAAAGTTGAAGAATCTTAAAGGATTAGTCCAGTATTGGTGGAGATAAGGATTGGGCTTTTAACTTTTTGCGAGATACCAAGAAACCACCCAATGAAATAAGTACAAAGGATACCATTCTATGAGGAATTCAAATGTTATTTGATGAAAAATCGGTTGTAGAATTGCTGAAACATCCAAAAATAAAAGTAAAACAAAGCAATTGTAATAAAAGGTGGGTCCCACCTTTTATGAGGTTCACTCTGTTTGGGATGTCTCAGGCATTTCAAAAAACAATTTTCATCAAAGAAATGCTGAATTCCTCTTAAAATTATATTATGTCCCTTTATATTTCATAAGAGGTTTTTCATTCTCTCTCTCTCTCTCAAAAAAAAAATGTTAGAAAACCTGAAGTCGGGTCTGAACCGAAACTATTTGATCACTTTAAAGTTTCAACTAAAACAACATAATCCTGAAAGTCATTGGTAACTGCTACTGTAGGTGTTTACTATTAAAATAAAAACCGAACAAAAATGATGCATAATAATTAAAGGATGACACATTCTTTGATATTGATATACAGCTGTAATGTGATAAAATGACATCATCTCTAGTTTAATAATTATATCAATGTCTGCTCCAATTTGTGTTTTCATTGTTTGATTTTTTTTTCTGTGAATATGAGAAATGTAATGACACACTAGGCTGTCTTGTTTTAATGCTTTAAAGGGAAGCAGTCCTGAGATTTTCACTATACTGATAATTAAGAAGAGTAAAAAATATAACCTTTCACCAATTTATATGCGTGGACATCAAAAATTGTCTCCGTACGCGATTTTTAAAAAATAATTCCTGCCAGCAATCGTGTAAGAGCCTGCCAAAAGGTGCAATGTCATTGATGCCCTACTCTCAAGTTGACAGCCGTGCCTCAGAAAACTAATTTAAGAGTTCAAAATGATCATATCTGATTTTTTCGTAAAATGTGAGAATATGTGGTATTATTATTTCAAACAAAATATTTCAAGCTTATTATATATACAATTAATATAAAAATAAATAGTAAACATGTATTTATAAATAACTAGGGATGAAGAGTAGAACACCGCTGGAAAGAGTTGTGCATCGATGACGTATGACTCTCCGCCAAGACTTGCTCATTTGCAGAGTTACACTTTTTTAACCAAAATGTACGAGCTTATTTGGTGATTTGAAAGTTTGTTTTTGATGAAAGTAGTTCATTGGAGGTAACAACAACAACATATTTTTTTAAATTTCGTGAGGACTGCGTCCCTTTAATACTGATAAAAACTTCACCCTCTTTGTCAGTACTCTGTTCGTGAATAATAATAAAGTGAACATTAATTAAAATGGTATGGTCTATTGCAGAGAACACATATTTTCATGGGTTGGGGTTTTAATAGGTACATTGTACTTGTAGAATTCAGTTTACATTCATGCACAGCCAGCTGTATGCTGGAACTTGTTTGAACGGGTGCACGTCACGAGACCAACACCCATGAGTAATACAGACCAAGAGTCATACAGCCCACAAGTCATACAGCCCATGAGTTCGACACTATTCTAACGAGGCCCACGAGACCAACACATTAAATGCCGTGTTGTATCTGTCGAACTCATGGGCCATTTTTACTTTTAATAGTGTCGGTCTCATGGGCTTTATTTGCCTAGTGTCGAACTCGTGGGCTGTAGGACTCGTGAGCTGTATGACTCATGGACCTGTTTTCAATGTCGAACTCGTGGGTGTCGGTCTAGTGGGATGACACCGTTTGAACAGTTGCTACAGTGTGTTTGACAATCACTACCACATGTTCAAAGAGATAAATGGCTGTGACTTCTTTATTACATTCTCTTCTGTATTTCTTTAGACATTTGTATTTTTGTAACCTGTTGTTGCTGACTCTCTAAAAATATTGAGTGAAAATATTCACTCTTAAAGGAGTGCATACAAAAAAGAGTGAATTTAGAGTAAAACTGGAGTGAGTTTCGAGTGAAAATGTTCACTTTCACTCGTTTTAGAGTGACCTCAGGGATCACTCCCAAATCTTCGAGTGATTCCTGAGGTCACTCCAAAATGAGTGAAAATATTCTGAGTGAAAATGAATATTTTCACTCAAAATTCACTCCAATTTCACTCTAAATTCACTCTTTTTGTATTCACTCCTTTAAGAGTAAATATTTTCACTTGAATCTTTTTAGAGGAGATTTGTTTGTTGTTGTTTTTTTTCAAACGGCAATAAATTATCAAAATGATAATTTAATATGAATGAAACCAATTGCTGCAAAACATAATACAGTGGCCAAGAAAATAGTTTCTGATTTGTAGTTTTAGATACCAGGTAATATTGACTCTGATTAAAGTTTTTAATGATGAGATTCATGTCACTCTAGTCAAAATAACCAACAACAAAATGGCAGAAAATACTCCTTCCTTCTAGACATTGACAGTATCATTTCTTTTTAACTTGTTTAATACTGATTTCATTTTTCAAGTTTGTGTATTACCCTGCAATGCACAGCGATATTTATTGAACGTGGATTTGATGAGTTACTGAAGATACCACCCCAGAAATAATTTTCCTTATTTTGTCCTTGATGCATTTGAAAAGGGGGCTGTTGTTGATGGAGCAATGCAGCAAGATATTTGCACAAAGTGTCTTAATACACAGTCACATAGTGTACATAGTGAAACGGTACAAAAGGCAATTGTGAGTTGTTTTTTTGATGCTTTGATTTTTTAAAATACTCTAGTTTACTTTTTTTTTTTTCAATGAGACTGCTGTTTATTGAGGGTTAAGCGTCTTTTGTTCTTGTGTGTTAGCATTCTAAATTTAAAAGACAAGAGATCCAGGTGTATGGTGCTCGCCAAAGTACACGTGTATCTCAAGTAAACCTTCCAAGTATGGAAGAGTATGAATACCAGGAACAACATGCATGCAGTAAATCAAGGAAATGGTGCTCATTTGAATAAATGAAGCTCCTATCACTCTATCTCAGAGATTCTTTCTACCAAGTTTGGTGATAAAAAAAAAAATATCATGGCATTTTCAAGACAGTGAAAATCTAAAAGTTTACACACGACGCACACTGAATGATGCACGCCGCACAAAAAAAAAAAATCGATTCCAACAGCCACTGAGCCCTTGGCTCAAGTGAGATGCATAAAGAAAAAGTAAAAAGATAATTAAAAATAAACTAAAAAAAAACAAAAAACAAAAAAAAAATCTTGTGGAATTGATGCGGCCACATTCCATAGGTATGCATTCTGCAACACAGACTTGTTTACTCACCGCAAGAAAGAGTGAAAATCTGAGGTACCCGAAGGATTGATTTTGACGATAAACTTGTATTCTCCACATTCATTGGAAAGCTGATGAAGGAATTGAATAGTTATTAAGTCCACAGAAATGGTATTCAAAGGATAACTGTGTCCTTGTATACTTATAGGGGAACTTTTGCAAGCACGACAAGGCCACTCGTTGAGCGTGTCATGCGAAAATTTGCTTCTGCGCATGCTCAAATCCAAAAAATCTCCTTTCCAAGATCCTGGGGTGAAATGAGAACGGTTATACACCACGCGATAGTTTACGTTTCATACATCACCCAAAATTGCTACATACATTGTAGGTGTCCACACAGAAATGCGAACTACCTAGAAATGGGGACGGGAGTCCGAGTGCGGGGACTGTCAGCTGATTGCTTCCACGTACTCTAGGTCTTCCCGTCGTGTAGCTAAAGTTCCCTATTGTAAAGTCAGAGAGCCCTTGCACATTTCAAACATACACTTGTAATAGAGGCTGGAAGAAAAATTTGAGAGGATGTATTAAAGATTGTACGTATGCTCATTGGGCTAATAAACATGTACATTTTTGTATGTGTACAGGCTGTACTTAAGTGTTTGGGTGCGCCCATGTAGCTTGTGTGTTCACACAAATGGATAATAGAGTGTTTTTGTGTAGGTCCTAATGGCTTAATAGGTCATTGGCTAGATCAAGTCGAACACACACTGCCTTATGATCAATTTTGTCTGTTTTGCTGTGTGTCTATTCCTTGTTTGCATCTGTGTTTACTTTTGTGGAAGTCACAATACCTTGATATACATAGGCAACCAATCAAAAGTATTGCAATTTTACTGAATTCATTTCTAATCTGATTCGATTTTGATTTTTTTTTTTCTGATGTCATACATAAGGTTGTAGTACACATTGTGCTCCTATCAGACCAAAACCCAACCAGTCTAAAACCTCAGTCAAATCCTTTGAGAAGTCATGAACAAGTTAGCCTAGTCATATTGTATAGGGGGGAATCATGTTATTGAATACAACAGTAGTTACAGAATCATACGGTTTTATACCAATATTAATCATTGTTAAGAGAGCACTGTTTCACACCACTGATTACTGTGATTAGTAATAGTACAGCTCTTTTAATATGCAGCAGATGGCTCAACATTTCACATCAAACAAAGAAAAAATCTGTAAATTTATGGTTTAGGAAAGTGAGCTTCCAATCTCTCCCTCTTTCACTCATTTTTTTTTCTTCACCCTCCTACTCATTTACTTCCATCCTTTTCTCCTTTCTATCTCTTGTCTCTCTTTTCTTTTTCTTTTTTTTTTTTTGGTTATTCTTGCAATTGATTTTCTACTTGTTTTAAAGACATCCTCAGACATCCTATCTTCTCCACTGCAAAGACTTTCACAATACAGAAGTTACGTTCAGACGGTGATCTCTAACCTCGAGGATAGCTATCATTTGAGGATACAAGATTGTAGTTAAACACCATGTAGACGAACTCGTTGATAGCTAACTTGTAACTTGAAGTTACATGTAACTCGAAGATAGCTGTCCATGAGATATCTCAGGATTAGCACTCTATTAACGAACTGAGGGGGGTTCCCACTCATAGTTAAGCATCATTTAGATAGGATTTGTTAATAGGAGATTGTAGGTACGTATAAAAGTGTAGTTATCGGGGGCAAGGGGTCTTTCCTCGAGGACGTTGTGTGAACAGGTGTCATAGTTAGGGGGCCTTAGCTTATCCTCCAAGATAGCTATCCTTGAAGGTTTGACTACTACTACTACTACTACTACAACCATCTGAACATACACCTATTAACTAGTGATACTGAAGCATGGAATTAGAAGAATATCATGCAGATCAAGCTCTATCTGAAGCCTGCTTTAATGTTTGAAAGCAATGTATAGTTTCACATATATATGCCATACAATTTTAAAAGAATATTTTTCATTCAAGAGGTTTCTAATAATCTAAGAAAAAAAAATCATCGTTAAAGAACATTCACCTTTGAAACCTGAAGCCCCATCTCAAACAAAATTGTAGGATTTGGCTGGTCTACCAATGCTCACCTAATATGTGAATTTTTAATTAAAGATTGCATTAACCCGTTGAGGATGGTTTGATTTTGCTACAACACGCATTTCCCATAGACACCTGCCAGAGTATACTCAGGACTCGTCCTCAATGGGTGAATAGAGTAAAGTGGACAGAGTGAAGATGTCAGTTCAAGAAAATCTACCTATACATGTGACATGAAATTTTCAATCATGGGAGTGTTGTGACTATGAGGAAGAGACACAAGGGACAAAAAAAAATCACCATGGTAACATTCATGCACACAGGAGAGGGACAGTTTCTTTTGAGTTCATTCAACAAGTCGAACAACTCACCTTGGGATATAGTAAAATACTTCCTCTTTCGTTGAAAAATCACCTACAAAGTCATTTGTGGATTGTTTGGACAACTGGGCAAGAAACATGCAAATACAAATTGTGTAGTTTACAGAAAACAGGTAATGAGGTCATCAGGCATTTACATTGTAGATTGTCAGTCAGGACCAGCCATGTTGCTATCTTCACATCCATCTTAACGAACAGTTGTTACACAAGCATTGTAAACATGTATCATACTCGCCCTTAAAGTTTCTGCCTTTCCACAAGATGTTGTATGCCAAAGTTATCACATTGATGTCGATGCACTGGTAAATTCTATTTCAGAGGTATTCTTTACCATAATGAGCAGTGATTTTTTTTTTTTTTTTTAAATTGACTTTACTCATGTGCAGGTCAGTTCTATCAACAAAATCTGACCATGCAATAAGCCTATTTAAAAATATTTGAAAAGAGATATCACTATTTCTCAACAAACCATAGTAAACTATGGACAGTTTATTCTAAAAACAATTCTATTATAACAATTGTTCACATTTTGTACATTTAACTATTAAACATTGATTACAGTGAGTAACATTTTTACACTGGCCAGCATTCTGTCCCTAACTCTCATTTAAGAACTATTTTGAAGTACTAAAGTTGGGTTTTTATTTTATCTGCTAATGGTAAATAGTACTAACTAGAGCCTGAAACTCAGGACTTCCAAGGGCTAATTATTCTTTGCCCACATACATCTCGAAGGAAGATCCTTCTTGCAGCCTATCGCCCACTGGGCATTGTCCTAATAATGGACTGATAAGAAAACGGCAACATGGCTGGTGCTAGCAAATACTGGCTTATAACTTTTTATGTGCCATGTTCGCACGTCCAATTCAGTCGACGGCGTGCCAAGTTTATCATACAGTCTGTATTCTACTCAAACGCACAAACCCGCCCAAATCGATCGATAAAACGCCAACAGCCACAGTACAATGAAAGCGTTTCTCGAGATTCCATTCCTGTCTCATTGAGCTTCAGTTTTATGTGGTGATTGACTATCAAGCGGTGTTCCTGCCGGGATTTGGAAGTAAAGTCTAAGATTTTCTCATTGTTTTGAGCGCAAAGCCATGTGTCTATATACATAATGTACATTGTAGCTATACTGGTCATTTGAAAGAAAAATAGTCACACAAGTAATTTGTCATACAATTTACACTATAAAAGCAAAGCTTTGCATTTTCTCTACAAGTTTGCTCACTACATGTCCAGGGTAAACAGGAAAGTTACATACCGTAGACTTCAAAAACAGAATGTTTTCCCAAGGTATGACTATGATGGTGTCTCAGAATAATGTGGCACACAGGGGGTTTGTGCTATGGGTATATGGCACATAAAGAGTTAACCAATTTTACACATCTGTATGATTATAAAACTAAAAGTCTCCATAGATATTGCAGAGAGATTGCAAGCAGCACTCAAAAGAAACACTACAATGTTCAGATCTACAATTGTACGTGGTACAGCAGTTTCAGGTACCACTTAATACTGAGTATTCTGCATACAGTGTAGAAAGTAACGGACATTCATGCATACTTATACATTGTATGTAGGCTGAACAAACAGTTCCAATGATGTTAAACTGTCCACTGCAGACAACTGGGGTGGCATATTCAGTTCAACAGGTGGAAATTTCTCACACAAACCTGACCTACAGTATTTTCCTGGGGAAATATATAAGTTCGAAGAAAATGTGACCTCGGGGACATACGCCGTGTACATGTAGATCCCTCAGGTTTACGATGTATATCAACATCACCATATTGTTGCTGGGGTGACAAGACCTTGTACAATGTATCTAAAATTTTGGTGAAAAATGGCTTTTTGGATTAATGATCAGATAATCAGTTAAAGTGATGTCCTGTCCAAAACGTAGCTGTCTGAATACCCCAAAAATAAACTACCATGGCATGTCAGAGGAAAGGCAATCCCTTTTGATGCTGAGCTTTGGCGGCCATGTTTTGTTTTTGTTTTTCTCTCCGTCTCCTGAACATTTGACATTTTGTAGATACGAGGTCTTGTCACCCCAGCGACAATAAGAAAACATTCTATTTTGAACGGATGGTACATACTGTGCAGTGTACGTTTGATTTGCCATCACACTACAAGTACTGTATGAATCCTATTGCACCTGCTCCACACTGTACACTACCAGAACTATGGACAAAGCGACACATTAAATAATCACTGCATGTGTCTAGCCAGCTCAATAGGGAGGATGAGGTGCAATGTATACAAATGTAGCTTCACTGAGGGAGGTTGCTGTGGTAGATATTTCTCCTCATCACAGTTTGCCATACAGTGGCTACATTTACAAAACATAAGTGTGATAAACCAACCAAGTTGTGGATGAATAATGCTGCAGGCACTTTATCATCTCGTCATCAGTTAAATTGGCAACTATGCATTCACTGCACACATCATGAAAAAAAAAAAGGATTTGAAAAAAACTTTTTAATTATATTTACAAACTCCATAACTGCTGACGGGAAACATTTGTCCCTCTGAGACAAATACATGACCTTCTGAAATATGCTGCCAAATTTTTATGTAGGATAAGCTACAGATCCAGCAATCTTAATACAGTTTTTGGACAACAATTCTACAGCAGATCTATACAAACTATGGTATATGACCAAAATAGGGTTCACACACACAAAAAAAAACAATGTAGTTTTTTTTCACCCTACATTGCATGAAACATCAACAACAAACGAATTCTGGGATGGAAAATTAACAGATATTGGTAGCAGAAACTCTGTTATCTTTCACTAGAAAAAGTCGTTTACATGTATGTACCTTAATACCGTAATTTACCTAACTTGAAGAAAGAGCACGAATGCATGTAGCCTCTTGTGCAATTTTACAAATTGAGAACTGGGTGTATTCCCTTTAATAGCTAAGAGCTGGCGCTACAGGGACCATGTATACGTGATTCCTGGAAGAACTGGGTTATCAAAAAACAAATTAACAACTACTATTAAAAGCAAAAAACACCAAAAAACAAACAAAGTAATAATAACATGTCAGATGCAGCAGTGAGTCTTTCCCCGAGTACTCAATAGAATGGGAGTGGAATGTAAAGAAAATGCATACCAACAGATCATACAAAACTGACTACAACATGCTTTAAGAAGATGACATGATAGCAGCTAGTCACTAAACATGCAAAAACTATCATATCCAGAGATACAAATTTGGCGTACAGTGTGGATGAACTGTAAAGGTTATAAAGAGTGTGCACTATTAAAAACAAAAACAAAAAATCAAATAGAAAATAAAGACACCGTATGCGTATCAATGTACATCTACGATGTATATTTACAAGAGGCGCGCAGTTTTGCAATGATTGTCATGATACTGAATGCTGTGCTAAAAATAGTAGGCATTTCTGAAACATTAAAGGATTTTTGTAATTAGTGAGTTGATCACTATGAATGTGTACACATGTACAAGGTGATTCAAAGGAGACAATTTTCAGTTGGTCTTGTGCTCGCCACCGCGAGACACACAGTGTGCACAGCAACAACATTAATTGAAGTACTAAAGCTGTTTTGCTTTGGTTTGTTTCATATGCAAATGGTACTAAATAATGCCTTTAATGAACAGTACTTCTGTTATAAGGGGTGACGCCAGGGAGAATCATCAAATTCTTGCACCCTATACAGCCTTTGGAATACAACGTACAGTTTCATTGCTCAATATGTGTAACTTTGGACCCAAATGGAAAAATAGTATACAGCCGTACATACAACTGTAGAAAATGTTCTCTTTTTAAACAACAGCTGTATACTAGTAGTGTAATGACCATACACACTGCACACATACATGTACATACCTACACACACAAACATACAACTGTAAACACACACACACACACACACACACACACACACACACTGTAGCAGTCAGTGTTCACAGTCAGGATTCGCAGTCCTCTAACAATATGAAACATGGATAAAGTAAAAGGCATCTACAGTCAGATATGTTTAACAGTTGATGCATACTAGTATTGTATACAGCGTACATGTGTAGAACCTGCCTCAGGCCTAGTAGGCCCAGAGCGGGTTGATAGAGAGAGTTGCGACACCGGAAGTTCGCACTGATCGGTCAATCCCTCAAAATAGCTCCCCCCCCCCCCCCCCCCCCCCCCCCGATCGTTGATATCGATAAGACCTTGGAAAACCGCGTACCCCATTATGACGCACACTTATTATATTTTGCTCCGTGGCTCACCCAAAGTAGAGTTACGCGCTCCGCGCATGGGTTTTACGCAACTAGTAGTCATAACAACAATGAAGACCCATAGCCCAGGATTTTGAATTACCAGGTACCGGTACAACAACAAATGTAAAGGAGTGGGACTACATCATATTTTCGTCCTTACATTCTGACGTTCGCCCATCAACATCATCCAGGAGCGTCAAAACCACTGAAAATATTTCATCCTTACTGGTTGTTTGCATCCGTTTCCTTGACTTCGACGGTAAATCCTCTTTCCTCTACTTCATTAAGTTTACATGATTGTTGTAAAAACAGGGTTATTTTCTCAACAAGTCACACTCCCGTCACAAGCAACTGGTATCTCACACTGCCGCTGGGTCCTCAGCGCCTATGTGAAAACCCTGTAGAAATAATTCCTTGACATCGACGACCGGGGGAACTATTTGACGTGACCTTTGTACCCCAGTGTTGCAACTCTCTCTATCAACCCGCTCTGAGTAGGCCCTATCATTTTTCTCCCTCTCTTGCTCGCACTTGATTTTGAGTAATGTAATTTCTACTACAAGATTCAGGTCAATTTGAAGATCTGCTCTAAACGCCCACAGCTAAAATTTTATACAATGTACGTCTCCATTCTATGCACTACTCTAGTTAGCATAGATTGCAGTTTGGCTACACTACAGCTCTATTAACTATAACACATAGTTGTAACTACTTATCTTTTTCTATCAACATTCTGTGGTATAGCCCTGTCTTTTTATTCTTATTTTTTATTTTTAAAATTCTGTCTGATGTTGTGTGTATGCTGTGGATGGGTACAGGCTATAAAGACTTTGATAGGTCTTCACTATGAGTATTAAAGTGTGATCTGCCCCATTATGAGCCCTTGTACTTGCATGTAGTTGTAACTAGCTGTTCTTTTCTATCAACATTCTGCCACATAATCCAAACTTGACTGTAGACCTAAAATTCGTACTTGATACTTGATACTGTAATCCCTCTCGCAGCTCCAAGAAGTAAGCAAGCCTACTCGGGGGTAATAATGTGTGTCAGCCCACTAGCAAGGTGTTACATCTGTAAGCGCTTGTCTGACTGCCCGGGGCAAGTAAAAACCAAAGTCTGGCAAGTTTTTTGGAACAATGAGAGATAATGCTTGCTGCATCATATGGGAAGCAAACAGTTTTTGAAGCCACTTATTGTTTTCACTCTTTTCCCCTCCCCCTTAAAACTGAGATGCAATGCACTATTCAAATTTCATTTCACCAACTGTCCAACACCATTATGAAGAAGCCGACATGCAATGCCACACCAACACTAGCTCGAACCAAGTTTGCTTTACCACATGTACTGTAACTCCAGCATGTTTTTAACCCATTCCATACAGGAACCTGGTATACCAGGTTCCCGTGGGAGCAACTGATAAGGGCTTTTTACACTTGTGTTTCTTAACCCCGGACTATCTCTGACCCAGGACTATCGTTAGTCCCGTACCAATTTTTTTCAGCTTTTTACACTCGCCAATTAGTCCCGTACTATCTCTTGTCCGGGGCTAAGGAGAAAACTGACCTTTTTACACTCGTATTTCTTAGCCCCGGACTTTCCTAACCACATGAATATTCATAATTACGCTGTGTACTGTACACGTACACGCACGCACCGGCAGCACTTGATTACCTCGTTTCTGATTGGTCAGTGAGGGTTGGACTTCGTCTCCGTCGCTTAGCCCAGGATATTTTTTCGTTCTGTTTACACTCACTTGCTTGGCACCGCAATTGCGGTGCTAACCCCTGCTATTTTGCAGGGCCAGATAGTACCGTACTATCGGTGGGGCTAGCGCACTTTGGCAAAAACGAGTGTAAACAGAAAGTGGGCTAAGGATAGTCCCGTACCAACGGTGGGGCTAAGGCCCCCCCCCCCCCCCCCCTTAGCCCCACCGTTGGTCCGGGGCTAAGCAAAAATTTACAAGTGTAAAAAGCCCTTTTCAGGAACCTGGTATATACCAGGTTCCCAACAGTGCCTGCTTTCGTGGCCTAAATTCATGTTTCTTTGTGTTATAATGCCTGGAAAAATGGGTTTGATAAAAAGATAAGAGTTTATTCCATCAGAATCTATTCTCTTTCTGTTGGAAAATGCATTTTTCACAGTATTATTTACTCTTTTCTGATTTTCGTTTGCGCTTGTTTTGCTATAAAACTCGTATGAACGTGTACACAGCGATCAAGCTGTGTTCTGTGTTCAATGTCCCCAGTCATCCAAGTCAGGTGCCTGGTTTTGTGTAGCACAAAAGAGTCTGCCAGCCTGTCAGTGCATGTTCTATTCATACCTCGCACCCAATAGATACTTCCATTGTTCAATGGCACAGTAGTTCCCCCGCAGAAAGGGGGTTACACACACACGCTTGACTACTTTTGAACAGGTGGGGGGAGGGGGGGTAAAGTTCATGTTTAGACAAGTGTTCTGCATCAATTTGAAAATCTGCTTGCCTGACTGGGCAGAAGTTATGTACAGGGTAGCACCATGCCACCGCAGGAAGGCTTTGGTGACACAAAAGGGCCTCTCAAGGGAGTGGGTAATCTCCATCTATTAGTAGTCTATAGTGTGCTGATTTCTTTGCAAATCTGGCAAAAGCAAAAACAAAAACAAAAATCAAAAGCAATCAAAAGGCAAGTGGGCAAACAAAGCATATTGTTTTAATGCCTAAATCATGACCTACATTGTATGGTAGAAGTATCGAGATATCAAAATGGATGCAAAATACAAAGAGGTAAAGCCTTCTGAAAATATATGAATGTGTACACTGTGTTATCTTGTACAGGGACCTTGTTCTCTTTTTGTTTCCTACGTTCTTTGTTAATATGGTTGACACACAGGTGTGGACACTACACAAATAAATACTGGATGTATGATAGTATAGTGTGTGCATGTGTGAAGGGGTGAATGTGCACATTTTTTATTAATGCTTAACAGCTTTGAACAGGTGTATTTATAGGGAGCGACACAACCTCTGTTATATGAGTTTGCCAGAATATCAGGCACTCACTGAATACAGTACAAGACGACAAGTACAAATGTTTCAAGTACTGAGTATCATTTCCTCCCACTTTATGCTGTTTTTGTTTGTTTTGATTTGTTTTGTTGCGTTGTGATTGGTCGGAAACAGGCTGGAGATGATAGAAACTATGATAAACCTCTCCACATGCTTCAGGTCACTTACCACGGAAAGAGATAACTTTCCCTGTCATCGCCGTAGCAGAATACAAGGCTATGCTGCAGGTAGGGTGCTCTAAGCTTCAGCCCAAGGAGGGGGTGTGTTTGAGAGGATACAATGTACAATAGCAGAGTGAAAAACAGGACATAAGATCACATTTGATATATAGAAAGAGGGTGTCTCGCTCACTGGGCCAAACTCCGCACACATTGTTCAATGTCATGAAAACACAGTCGAATAGCAAAATGTACCAATTGAAAGCAATTCACCTTACGGGGCCTTGGGGTATGATTGGAATGTAGAGAGAACAAAACACATTTAAATTGAAGGGTTTAGCAGCTTATAATTTAAAGAAAAATTTATGAAAGGATGCCAACTCTATACAGTTAATTTTGAATGTAGGCACTTTGGCATTTGCATGGCACTTAAACAACTTGAATAAAAATATGCAGACACAAACACTTGTAACCTGTCGAATATCAGGATGAAAGTAATATTCACACATGAAACTATAGGCCTATACAGTATGAGTCTGTACTTTCATCTGCATTTTGTACGTACATTTGTACATGTACAAGCACTGTAGTCAACTGTAGCCAGGGCTAAAGTACAATTACACGTGCTGGGGCAATGTCATGTGGATTACATGATTTAAAAAAATAAAATAAAAAATGTTCACTGCATCTTCTCTGTAATTGTAGAAGAATTCAAAGGCAGTGTCCAGGAAGAACTTTAACACCGTCACTGATTTTTGGTGAAAATGGCTTTTTTTTATTAATGGTATTAAGATTCTTGTCCTACGTACACGTGTACGTACCTCAAAAATGAGGCCACCATGGCATGTCAAAGGGACGTCTATCCCATTGGATACTGTGCTTTGGCTGCCATGTATTTTTGCTCTCCTGAACATTTGATACCTGTACAGTTTATACAAGGTCTTGTCATCACCCCACCAATGATACGCTTTCCTCGTAAACTATTTAAAAAAAAATTGTTCTGATATAATATTCATGATAAATTTTGTGCAAGGGTAATTTTCCTATACACATACGTATAGCAGTCTGCAATTGGAAAACCGTACAGTCTGTCTACATCCACACTATGCATATGTCCTGTACAAAGTCCATCATGATACCAGATCACCCACACAGCATGTTAGTGCCTTTACCAGTCCACACCACAAGCAGCCTTCAAGGCTTTCCGCACATTCTAACTCAACATGTGTTTTCTTACAGCAGAAACAAGTGTTTTACTGGCTTTGGTCTTGTTTGTAGCAGGAGCTGCACTTTCTCTTTTATTCTGAAAACGAATCAAAGTTTCACCTCAAATGCACACTATCTATGAAACTGGGGTCATTGCAAGCCTCAGACTCGAGTTACAACTTCCATCCTTATCTACAATGTAGTGGTGCACAGTGACCAGAACTTCAAAGAATTATCACCAACAATGGTAGTTATCATTAATGACAGGGTACTGTGTGAACATACATGTAATTCCAAAGCATGCTTTTTACTGTGAGTAATTTGGTATTTTACATTTTTTAACATCTATTTTTCCCTTGCGTGTAGTTGTTCGTTTTATTATGATTTTTATTACTACAGATGAACACAAAAAAAAAGAAAATTTTTTGTAAGTGAGAGAGAAAGATAGGATCCAGGTTTGCAGAAGGAAGGGGGGAAACAAAGATGACGGTCACTATTACTTTAAGTCCATCAATTATTATTATTATTTTTTTTTAAAGAAAACTCCAAGATAAAATATTGCCAGAGTTTTCAGTCTGTTGTTTAAAGAAAATATCAGAACAAAATATCAACGTGGTGTGTTCCATTACCAGGTGTACGAACAATATTGATGTTGTTTTAATAGCTGCAAGTCGTACATACCTGAAATATCAGGGGACAAAGTTTCATCTTCGGTAGAGATTTTGACCCTCAAATTCATATTACAGATATATATGTACTGTACATACATACAGGGCTTGACATGGTATAATTTCTTTTTTCTCAAATATTTGAGCAAAGCCAATACTTATCCATTCATGAGGACAGGCAAAGACATATTTCTCTTATCATGTACCAAGAGCAGGTCTGAAGAAAAAATTTTCTAGGGACAAAAGAGAAAATTGATGAATTTCTGTGTACAAACCAAATGGAGAGCTGCTCAATTACTATGTCACACAGAGTTGCCAATTTGCCTAACTCTGTAAAGTTAAAAGGGTCGTAATTTTCTTTATGTATCTGGATTTTCCTTTGCCAAATTTTACTGATACTTCTCTGATTTTTGTTTGTTTTTATACAAAGAATATATGTGTACATGTATTATCAGGATGGAATTTCTCTTTAACTCTTGAGTCTTTTTTCCTCTTCCTTTGTTATTCTGTGCTAACAAAGTCAGTGCACTAAAAGCTTCACAAATAAGAGTGACTAAATCTAGATGAGGGTGTGCACTTCTTAAGACAGGATACCATTGGGGAAAGAGGGGGAAAAAAGAAGAATGAGTAAAACAAAGCAACGATGATCAAAACGAGAAAAGTCAGCGTGCAAACAATGATTATGAGCGAGTGCTTGACGCTGATGTCGCCGCATCATGCCGCGGCGGTTGATTCACTCACCCATGAAGGAAGACATCAGATTAGGGGGGTACTCCCCGGAGGCGTGCTCGCAGCGGAGACCTGTCGCTCCGACCGAGGGACGTGGGAAGGGTGGCTGACATGCTTATTTTCCGACAACAAATAATTGCTGAGGAGCATTGTTAATGGCTTCCATGTTGTCAGCTGGGCCGGTCCACGAGGGCAACAATTTTTTTTTTTAGGACAACCCAGCCCCAATGTTGTTGACACAATGCATCCGATAATTGAAAGAGAGAGTGTGTCAGTTATAGTTAGGAATGAGAGGACGTACAATAAGTTTGATGTCCAATACTAGCTTTTGTCGTGAACTGAAAGCAAGGAGCTATGTTTGGGAGAGTCTTTGAGTCTTCACTGATTCCAGCATTCTTAAAGGACAAGTTCACCTTCATAAACATAAGGACTGAGAGAATGCAGCAATATTAGTAGAACACATCAGTGAAAGTTTGAGGAAAATTGGACAATCGATGCAAAAGTTATGAATTTTTAAAATTTTTGTGTTGGAACCGCTGGATGAGGAGACTACTACAGCTTGTGAGTCATATGCGTACAACAGTATAAAGAAAATGTAAAGAAAATTCAACATATTTTCACTTTTTTTCGCATAATAAAAGAGCACTTGACTTGCCTCTTTCTAAAGGCAGGGGGAATGATATTACCCCTAACATATTATGTCGGTAACGAGTCAAGGGAATGTGTACTTTTTTCAAAAGATGAAATTTTGTGAAATTCTCTTTGTATTTTCCTTATATTGTTGTACGCATGTGACATCTAAGTTATTCATACAATGCAGTAGTCTTCTCATCCAGTGGTT
Organism: Diadema antillarum; assembly: GCF_040938485.1. Classification (NCBI taxonomy): domain Eukaryota; kingdom Metazoa; phylum Echinodermata; class Echinoidea; order Diadematoida; family Diadematidae; genus Diadema; species Diadema antillarum. The sequence goes on from NW_027270966.1 coordinate 1,329,346, forward strand.
ACTGCATTAAAACTTCAAAAATTCATAACTTTTGAACGGATTGTCCGATTTTCCTCAAACTTTCAATGATGTGTTCTACTAATATTGCTACATTCTCTCAATCCTTATGTTTATGAAGGTGAACTTGTCCTTTAATTCTACCAATGAATAGGAAATTCCTTTGCAGGAAAGTTACTCTCACACTGTGGTCATGATGCTACAATGTATTTCTGTTTGTACCATTATCCGGTCCCATGGTTTGATATGCTGTGATGGTGGCCAGCCGGGTCCTGTTCACAAAATCTTTTTGGAGTAACCGTCATTGTTTGACATTTGTGTAATTTCAATCTCAGACTTGTAGGTGGCTTTGAGCTGTGATAATGATACAGTAAATAATCAAAATTTAGTCTGTATTGATGTACAAATAACAAGATGGCACACATGTATTTCCCATGAATCATTTGCAGGCTTTGTCACTATATTGGACTAAACACTCTGTTGCAGTGTTCACCAAAATTCTAAGCATAATTTGGAAAAAAACAAACAAACAAGCAAACAATCCTTACATTTCTTCATAGTAGTTTGAAAGAAAGAATTAACTGTATAAGAGTTTGTATGAAAATGTAATAGCAGTATTTCAGTTGGAGAGAAAAAAATCCCCAGATAATCCATTCAGTGACAGATAATCTTTTTTTTTCACGAATGTAGTTTTGCATAAATATACAAATGTATCTTTGTATACTTGAATATATGCTTGACCTTAAACAAGTTTGGAATTTGTTTGATTAGTGAACACACACTATCAAAAGTACATACACTTGTAATTTGCATCTACAGTTATTTATTTATTTATTTGTTTATTTATTAAGTTATTTATTTATTTGTTCATTCATTCATTCATTCATTCATTCATTCATTCATTCATTCATTCATTCATTCATTCATTCATTCATTCATTCATTCATTCATTCATTCATTCATTCATTCATTCATTCATTCATTCATTCATTCATTCATTCATTCATTCATTCATTCATTCATTCATTCATTCATTCATTCATTCATTCATTCATTCATTCATTCATTCATTCATTCATTCATTCATTCATTCATTCATTCATTTTTGGTTTGCTAAAATGAACCCTTTTCTCAAAATTGAAATTGTGTTCCCCAAACTTTTGCGATGGCTTAACCTAACTCAAGAAGAAGTCATTCTACCAGAGTCACCATAGTGTGAATTCACTTTTACTTTTATATCTTCTCTCTCTCTCTCTCTCACAACAGACTCGACAAATCACCAAAGACCACCGCTGCCTGACATGTATCAACCGCCGGGGTAAGATGCCATAAATGACATTCATCAAGCACATATGAAAGCCCCCGCTAGTGTGGCGATTCGTGGGTGGCCTGAGTTTATTCACAGTCCCTCTAGAGCACAATAAAAAAACGCAAATACAATGTAGCACCAGTCGGGGAATACGTGCATCAGAGCGAATGCTCATCGTCGAGATTCTTAGGCTGTGTGTGCACTATACACAAATATCAGTGATAAAGCTGTGCGCAATTTGTAATGGGAATCCTCAAATATATCAGAGCTGGGCCAGCTTTTCTACATCCTTGATATCTCCACCCTAAAGGGTCTCTAAGGAAGCCGAGTCTTGTTATTTTTCTCTTTTTATTGACTCCATGTGAGTTAAGGGTCTGGATGGGTGTGGTCTGAACACTGTTTGTCTTGGATCTTTCATTTCTTGGCAATTCTCCAGGCAGTCGTATGGTGATACATGCCCATCAGATGTCGGAAACGATGATATAGGATGAAGTGTGATGGCTCTGATGAGATGTAGATAGAGGAATACAAACTAGATCATGACTATCACTCGCTGCTGCCATGAGGGGCAATGTTTTATAGTTGTCATGTGAATCTATTTATCTGTTCATCTATCTTTCTATTGTTATTACTCCTATTCTTCTTCCTCCTCCTCCTCTTCTTCTTCTTCTTGTCATTATCATTATCATCCTTGTCACCTCTGCCAAGGAAGTAGGTTAAGTAATCATCAGCATTGGTTTGTCTGTTTGCAAAATATCTCTAAAAGCTGTGAGCAGATTTGAATGAACCTGGCAGGAAAGGTCGACAATGACACATGCAACAGATGATGAAATTTTGGTAGTGATTTTGGGAATTTTATGGGTTTTTGAAGGATTTTTTCATCTTTTGCTATATGAGGTCCATGAACATGCAGGAGTTCAAGCTATGCATACTGGAGGTTTACATACACGCACTAAAGCGCATGCTATGTTCAGGCAAGGTGCCGCGCAGCTAGAAGCTGATGACGTAAGCACAAGGCTTCTATATTTGGAAATAAAATTGCGTGCGTGTACTATGGGTGGAAGTGAGTTGCTTGCTTGGTGGAGATCTGCGCTCTCCGAGTGCTTTTCAAGTTGCCATTTTTAATAATATGATCATTAGCATTCTCATTGGTAGTATTGTTGTGTCATCGTTATCATGTCGTAAAGACAACTCCTCGGGCGGGGCCATTTCTGTAGCCTTCCTGTAACTCATCCTCACAATAATGAGACTTATTGTCTGATAGAGCAAACAAAAACAAACAAAAAGAATGTACAGTATGAGTAATTTCACTTCCATCTCAGAGAATTTTGCTAGCCGATGATTGATCTTTCCTGTTCGTTTTATGATTATTCCAGGGACAACGATGCCATTGCCGGTGACTACAGTGCAGTCGGAGCGAGCTCAAACAGTGCTGAAATCATCAGTGTGACGGCCAAAGTCTTATTACAAGAGTACATTGAGGAGGTAACTTGTTCGTGTGATAATGACAGGCGCAGTGGGCATTTTATCATCATCATCATCATCATCCTCAACGTTATCCTTCATTTATAATCAACCTGTTTAAGTTCTACTGAGTTTCATCACAAGAAGAATAATGCCATGATTCTGAAATGATAAGGTCCTATTGCATTTGAAATTTTACATATTTTGACTGATTATTAAGTTCTTGATGGTGCTGTGGAAACATGGAATACAGTGTATATGCAAGGATAAAATTCATGAGAAATTATAACTTCATGCAAAGTTGAGTCTCAAGTATTCATGAGGGAGTTTATACTGCAGAAATGTTGGGATTTATCTACCTGTGAAGTCTGTAGTTCAAACATTCAAGAGGTATGAATTTTATGGAACTCGATTCTTTGAGCTTCAAGCCAGAGCGTGACAGAGTTTTGTACTGCAGCATCGGCCCCAATAGGCCTGCCAACCAGATTACCCTGAACAGGATTAAGACTCATCTATGGTATGGGTCTTGGGCAATTATCCCCTGGATAATTACACCAGACCCTTCCCCTGCCCCTAACCCTAATTCTAATCCTAAACCCAATCCAAACCCTAACCCAAACTCTAGCCCTAACCCTAACCCTAACCCTAATCTTTACTCTAATCTTATCACTAACCAGTATTTAGCCGGGGGGGGGGGGGGGGGGGGGGGGGTAATTGTCCTCGGGAGGTAATTGCCCTGATACACTATGGTACTTTCTATTTCAAAAAGATGGCAGAACACATACAATATGTAATCTGAACTGTTTCTACGTAAAATTATTCCCTCCCTCAGCTGAGAAGCAAGCTGAACGGCGAAGAGCTCCAGCGCTTCGCAGCGATCCTCAAGGAGTACCGCCAGATGGGGTCCATCGAGAGCTTCTGCTCCAGCCTCCAGATGCTCTACGGCCCCGACAGGAAGTCACTATTCCCAGGTAAGTGTCAAGGGGTCAAAGGTCAGAGGTCGAAGCTTGTCCAGCAGGTGTTGGGTTTAAGGAGTAATAGCACTTGTGGTGGAGGTTTGTTCTGCAGAGCTTTAAAGATTGCTTTGATGGAGTGGTAGCCGTGGTAACCGTGTAAACAAGACTGCTTCATGCATAAAGTGCTTCGATCCCTAGCAGCTTTGGACCAGCTCTCATATTTCCTGGGTAGCGCCCTCTACTGACCATTTGCGTAGAGCAAATTATCTTTTCTCTCAGAAATTATCTTTCTCTCAGAAACATGATGCTTTTTACAATATAATCCAGCCTTTCTTGAAATGCCCTATGTGTGTGAACCAGCTGTGACAACGGGAATGACTCACAGTGCTCAATTTATAGGAATCGGAATACCATTTTTGAGAAAAGACAGTTGTACTTTAGTGTTTTGAATAGCATAAAATAGGCAACCAGTAAAACATTCCATAGGGATTCATATACAGAACTAACAAAAGTTAGTGCAAAGTTACATTACATATTGAATTGAAAGTCAGATTAATGGGCTATAAGTGGTTTCATTTCAAGCAAAGTTTGAAGAAAAAAAAGTTAATTTGATGTAAATTCAAGTTTGTCCAGATCATTCCCCTATTGGTAGAAATAATGAGGTGTTTTCACCTTCTTTGTATTAAACTGTATGTGTTCTTCAGCTGAAGACTACAGAGTCACTCATGGCTTTAAGTTTCCAAATTTGCATCAAGACCCTTCAAGTTGATCCTGCAATTTTTCAAAATTGTAGGATACAAAAATATGACAGCATCCTGGACTGTTAATAATAACATGAAACCTGCTTGAGGTAGTCAAGCAATCACAATTTACCACTGTATTTGCCAGCACTCCAAGTGTACTCTCTTGTGAATAACCACTGTCTACTCTGAATTTAATCACTGGTGTAAAGTCCCCTTGCACAGTTCCCCATTAACCATGCTGCTTGAGCCGTGAAGTCTGTGTCCACACCATCCATAAATTTTAAAAGAAGAAGAAGAAATGAATGACAGTGTGTGTATGGTGCAGCACACTGCTCCATGTTTGTCATCGTCGCATTATCAAAAATTGAGTGAAATGATCAACTAAGTGTGTTTAAATAGTAAACACAGATTCACACTTGTAACTACACTTATGATGCTTGCACACAAACACACATATGCACAGTGTTAAGTGTTAACAGTGGAAGGCATTCTCGTGGAAACTAAAACCCCCTCGCAGGTTTCTCTAGGTGTAATTGTTGTATGCGCTTTATACAACTCGTCATCACAGGTGTCAACACGTCAATTTTTTATTTTTTTTTAGATGTATTGTTGCAGTCGATATAGTTCAAGTATCATGAAGAATCAATAGTCATTTTCTTCGGTTTCTGTTATGTGATCAGTGAAGCTCTTTTTCTGTCTTGATTATTTAAATGCTTGCTGTTTTAGAACATATCTCATTGGTCATATTCTGGGGGTGATAGTAAAGGTTTATTAGTGAATGATATCAATTGTGTTGGACAAAGTTTGTCTCTTGCTTTATGTGTGTAGAAACGTCTGTGTATGCTGTATACACATGTCTGTGTGTGTTTCATACGCGTGTCTGTGTATGTTGTGCGTATGTGTACATTTTCTGTTGCGTGTTTTGTCTGTGTACTTCTTACTATTCAAAAGTACAGAAGGCTAGTACCACAATACTAACACACTTTCTACTACGGGCAGCCATTTCTCTGTAGGAAAAAAAGTGTGACGCTTCTTTCAATCATGACCTTATCTTTTGTGCTGACAAAATGCAGTACACTTTCACAACTGTCTACTGTTCAGTTTTAATCTAAATATTCAGATATTTCACTGAAGGAAAATGCATTAATTTCAGTGTGTTCTTTTAATATCCTTTATTTTCACTCTTCTTGTGTTAGGGTGAATAAATCAGGATTAACATTCTGTGAACAAACAATGTGCTATGCTGAGTGTTAGGTTTATCTTGCAATGTCAAACTGAGCAAAAATGAGGAAGCATAGAAAGTGTAGTGTCTAGTGTCTGGTCATTGCTAATTATAAAACATTTGAGTTATCCTCTAGGGTGTCAAAGTGTGTGTATTGTGTTACATGTTCTCTATTGGCCTCCCAGACCCCAGCATTTGGGCTGTAAATAAATTTTATGTTGCACTAAATATATAAGCATTGATACAATGTATTGGTATTAGTGCATTCAGATGCAATATTTCAGCAGAGCTCTTCTGTTAACACGTGAAAGATGGGTCTCGAGAATACTCAGGCAGGTGTCTATGGGAAATTCATACTGAAGCAAAATCAGTCCATTCTCAACAGGTTAACCCACAGATAACATCCTGTGTGGTTGCATGGGGAGAGAAAAGTGCAAATTATTCAGCGAAGCACTACAGATTTATGATGAAAATGATGTACAAGGCGCAATTTACAGTGTACATATTGTATTGACATGCCCACTCCACAGTTAAACCAATGCTATGGACAATTAAGGCTTTTTCAGCTCCATGCAAATACGTTTGCCATTGTGTTTGTGTGTGCCTGACTTTACTTGTTTGTCTATGTGTTTGTTTGTATGAATGTACAGTTTTCTTACATCGTAAAGAAGGGAGGGGGGAGGGAGAACTCTCGAATATGAATCAAAGTTTTGGTAAAATTCTATAAAAGATATTGCTCTTTTCATGATCATAATAGTGTATACAAGTTAGTGTAGGATACTGTCTATGAAAGTAAAGCACTGGTAAATGGACGTCTTGCTAGTAAAATGATGTATTGTAAAGAAAAGAAAATCACAAGAAGGGCCAAAAAGTGCTGGGATTGCTCTGATAGTGAGGGTTACTATTAAACATGTACAATATACGTGTACCACATTGTAGTTCACCTCAGATATGCAAGTACACTGTATACTGTTAAAAAGCCTATGGTTCAACCTGCATTCAAATACATGTACATTATCTTTACTTTTCCTTATACAGTGCCATTTGAGCATTTACTATGTAGGATTAGATATTTTCTTATATCTCTCTTGTATGTGTATGCTATCATAACTGTGTGCTGCATATATTATCAAATTTATAATATGAATCAATTCATCGACACACATCTGTTGTTTTTTGTTTTTTGTTTTTTGGTTTGTTTTTTAGTCTTCAGCAATTGTTGCACTGTATATTTACTACAGTTTCTTCTGAGTGTCTGAAAGTAATGTTTCATACTCTCTTGTGGAAGTAGATCCAATTACTCTCTGTCAGAACCTTGGCTAACCAATTTGTGCATAGAAGTATGTACTCTGATGTCGCTTTTTTTTTTTCATGATAACATTTTCTTTTGTGTGTTTCTGTACAGTAATCTATCGTGTGAGTGACTGTCGCTTTGATAGTAGAAGTTAGAATGTTGAGCTCTTTCATAGTCCAATCACTGTATTATAATGATCATTTATAAGATCTCTACAGGTGTATCTTCATTTTCTTCTGTCGCAAGATTCTAATGTCTGACTTTGAAATGAACGCTTCTACACACAAGACTGTTCTGTGTGTTCCATGAAGCCAGATCCAAAGTTAGATGTGGTGTGTGTATGTGATTGGCTTGTAGCAGATGCTAGATATTATTCATCATAAAGGTACACTGTTACGGCATATATACATATCCACACATCTTTTCATGTAAAGTGCAATACAGTTTATATTTTTGCCAGTGGCAACTATTCGAAGAATTAGAGTTTCTTACTAGTGCAATTGTGATGCCTCTGACACGTTTATGTGTAGTAATAGGCAGATTGTGGTATTACTTTTTTTAGGAGGGATATCTACAACAATTTCTTGATTGTGAATTGATTCAATAATTGGGTGATAATCACACATCTTACAAACTAACTTTGTCATCTTGGTGTAAGTGTGAATGAAAGGCGTTTTGATTGACAGTTTAATTTGGAGGTGGACAGACAGTGTATGCACCTCTGGCGCCAGTCACTATCAATAAATAATTGCAGTGATTTTTTTTTTTGATTTTTTTTTTATTCTAGCCAATGCATACTTCCAGGATAAATAGTTTACAAATAATCTACAGTTTTATATCAAGTCTGATTTGGAGTTGTCAATCCCATCACAGGTTTTGATACAAAGAGAGATACTGTGTTGATATCTAATATTTATATCTAATATGTCAAAACTTCGTTTCTTTCACTAATGAAGATTTTCCTCTTTCTTGGATTATATTTCTACGTAGCATCATGTGTACATCTCTGGTCTTCATAACACGCTAATGGTGCAGGTTTCTCTTCTAATTCAGGCGCGCGCTCTCTCTCTCTCTTTCTTTTTTTCCAAACAGAGCCTTTAATCCTTTTCATTGGAATTGTAGACAGGGGTGCATCATTTGAATTAACAATTTCTTTTCTCTCATTATTCAATTCATTTATATATGTATGATATAGCAAACTGAATGCTCTTCTTGTAGATTATCTTCAATATCTTTGCTGATTTGTTCAACGTTTCTTCTGCACATTGACGAAATGGGACTCTGTATAAACCATGACATGTCGGAGCAACGGGCACAGTAATTCATAATTGACAGCTTGGCTTTATCTGTACTCTTTCAAATCTGTCATCCTTGTGATATGCATATTTGCATTTTTTTTTTAAGATAAAAAAAAGGGGAGCTGAAACCACACCTTGAATGTGGTTGATAAAGAAATCAGGGCTCAAAATCGCCTCCAGCTCTCTAGCTAGTGGGTATCTTAAAAGGATGGTATAGTGTTGGTTGAGATGGGAATTGAGGTTTTAACTTATTACGAGATGATTAGAAACCATTTATATGAAATACAAGAGAGCATAGAATCTAAGAGGAATTCAAAGTTTATTTGATGAAAATCGGTTTTGAAATGGCTGAGATATCAAAAAAACAAAGTAAAACAAAGTGGTCCTAATAAAAGGTGGGACCCACGTTTTATTAGGACCTCTTTGTTTCTGGATATCTCAGCTATTTCAGAACCAATTTTTGTCAGTTAAACTTTTAATTCCTCTGGAAATGTATGCTTTTTAAAATTTCATATAAGAAGTTTTCTAATCATCTCGTAAAAAGTTAAAACCTGAATTCCCATCTCAACCAAAACTATACCATCCCTTTAAATTGTGGGATGACATTGTGGACTACTCAAAGTCCTTGAAGACCAGGTACATTGGTACATGTTTTATAGATTTGATTGCCAAGATAACCAAAAAATAAAAGGCAGAAAGAGATAAAACAAACCCAAGTAATGCAATGGATACCAAACTACATGTAAGACTATGGATACCAAACTAAGACAATGGATACCAAACTAAGACAATGGATACCAAACTAAGACAATATTACAGAGAGATCATGTCGCCGACCGATTAAGAATTATGTCGGCTTAGTTTGGATCAGGGGGGCGTTTCATCAACGAGTTCGTCGGAGTTTTCACCGACAAATTTGCTATCAGCCAATCAGGGGGGCGTTTCATCAACGAGTTCGTCGGAGTTTTCACCGACAAATTTGCTATCAGCCAATCAGACGCAAGGATTTACACTGACAACTGTTAAAAGCTAATGAAATCCTTGGTCTGATTGGCTGATAGCAAATTTGTCGGTGAAAACTCCGACGAACTCGTTAATGAAACACCCCCCTGACCAAGGATTTCATTAGCTTTTGACAGTTGTCAGTATAAATCCTTGCGTCTGATTGGCTGATAGCAAATTCGTCGGTGAAAACTCCGACGAACTCGTTGATGAAACGCCCCCCAGATGGAAACTTGGTTGCTTTTCACGTCGTTGTTTGATAGTTTGATGTCAAGTGGTACTCAATCACAGAGTAACAGTTCATCTTCCAACTGTACATTGGAAATCAACTTTCCATATTTTCGAAGGGTAGAACAAATTCATCTGAAAGCTGTAGGGCATTTTTATTATATTTTCTAAACTGCTGTTTCTTGTGAGGCAAGTACATCGTGATTGGCAGATAGTACAATCGGAGCTGTCTTCTATGAATTCCTGTGTCCAAGCTTTTCCGTTTTCATATTTTCTTTTTCACCCGTATCTTGCTGGAAACCTAGGTACTTCATCGTCTTTCTTTCTTTTCATTTTACTAACCATGAAAACCAAGTTATCTCTCTTCCTGTGATTAATAACGAGAACATTTTATTTCTCTTTGATATATTTCTCTCTCTCTCTCTTAGAATGTGTTTTCATTCCTAGCAGTTCTAGCAGGTGGATGGGTTTTTTGTCACCGTGTCCCGGCAGAGATTTACAATTTTTCTTCATGTCTCACTCTTCTCCCCATCAACGAATGAAGGGGAATTATTAGTGGGGCTGTGGTAGACTTTGCCAGAATTGATGCGGGATATTTTTGGAAATGGGATGAACTTTATAGTAGAATGCGCATCTTTCTTTTAAAGTCATATCTTTCATTAGAATTTGCTGATTTCCACTACATACCTTTCTGCTTTAAAACTTACACTGTATACATGTATAAACATTGTATCTCATGGTTCCCTTGCCCTGCCTTTAATAAAGTTTTAGAGTAGACTAAATGTATTGTTTTTTGGGTGGGTTTTTTTCGTCTATTCATTGCCTATCCATAATTCCTTTGATCCATGGCTCCGTTTAATCCACCTACAGTAAGACTATTGGCTTCATTCTGTATTCAGTTGCTCTTGCTCTTCAAAATGTAAAGCCCATTAAACAAAACCAACAAAAATCCATTATATTACTTGTGCTACAGTGTGATATACATGTACAGCCTTGTACTATTTTTCTAGCATAGCTCATTTACAGGTAGCTGTTGTCATGATATTTAGTGCCAAAGAATGCTGTTTGTAAATTTCTATTCCATAGCCTGTAGGAAGAATGTTATTTTCAAATACTGTAGGAGTTTCAAATACCTTAGGAGACCATGTGATCTTTTTCATAGACCTCAATATAAAGTTTAATTCTGCAGTGCAGATATGATTTGTGAATCAGGTGCCACCGGTACTGTTAAAACAGAAGCACGGCTAATTTTCATTGTTGGTCAATTTCGGTGAGCATCACATGAAAATTATAACTTCGCAGTGGTGATTTCCAAACATTAATTTTGATATCTCAAAAATAGAACCCAACCAAGAAAATGCTCCGATGTTATTTCATAAATTCAGTTGGAACATAAAATTTGTAAAGATTTCCATGCCATTTAATTTTCTGTGGTATACATACATGTACATATACATGCAGTGGACAACATGACATGCTAACAAAGTAGACATTCAGATGATTTGCTCCTGTATTCCATCCCCCCCAAAAAAAAGTCTGAGAAAATTGATTGGTGATAAAAAAAGAGAAAACTCAGCGATATGTAATGTAACGTCTTGCTTGCATGTCACAGTACTGCCATGAATGTTTTTCATTGCATCTTCAAATCTGCCTGCCGCCAATTGTACACTCTCAAAGTTTACTTTACAATTCATTTCTTTTTTTAATCATTTGCTTTTACGCATTACAACCCACTGCACTCGCACAGGCACCGCAACAAGTATAAACTCCATGTGTGTCCCATGTTTCACAAGTTCTTCACTTTAGAGTCTATGTTCTTTCCACACAATGCCATGCTATATGATTCACATATTTTGACTATCAATATTTGTTTTATTGCTTGTCGCTTGAATCATGTCTGCCCTAACTTGTTCCTTTGTTTGTATTGCACAATTCATATTTTGGAATCCAGAGATACTAAAAATTACTATACACATTCATATAAATCATACACAGAAGAGTTGACTTTTGCATAATTACTCTCCTTGACTTTGATAAGTATTATTCAAGAGGCTTGCATTTAAGCAAATGGTGCCAAAATCGGACAGAATTAACAAACTGCTTTTTTAATCATACGCATGATAATACTAACTAGTACATGTAGGCCTTCATAGTATATTATAATCATCCAACTTACTTTTACTCATACATCATTTCAGGTTGCACCAGTAATCACGCACAGCAAGTCTTACTTTTGCTGGCTTTTGATAGACAATGCTAGAAAGCTTTCAAGGCTATGTACTGTACATTGCACCTTACATTGCTCGTAGCTATCAAACTGCTTTTAGTCCCAGTAATATGTTCTGGTGTTATAACGGTAAATGGGAAGATCCATCAATTTCATATATGCAACCGGTAGATATAACAAAATGTTGTGCAGCCTGTAAACATGTACATGTATGACTGCCTGTATTCTTTGTTCAACTCTTTGCGAGTTGCTAGTTTCATCCCCACTTTTGTCCCCCAATTCATTCAAATCCCAGCAAACAACTGCCATACTTGATTTAGTTGCATGCATGTGCCATGTATCCATGCATTAAACAGATCACTGTTTTTCCATTTCCATTATGATTGAAAGGGTTATACCATACAAGATTATTGAAGTATCTTTCAAGGCATGATCTAAATTGATACAGAGAGATCTTCCCCCACCTCCTCCCCCCCCCCAAAAAAAAAGAAAAAGGAAAGAAATTACCCTGTTTCAGCTGGATTGGTATTCATTTAACAGCTCAAAACCCACTCCTCTATTATGAGTTTTGCTGTGACTCCAATAAAGTCTACTGGCAGGATATTGTCATTTTGAGAAGTTCTTTTTCTATTCTGTTGGAAGTAAATGGGGTGGAGCTTTTGATATGAAATCTTCAATCCACGTGTATGATCTAAGTTTGTTATGGGGTTTTTCTTGAACACTGTTTAACAGAGAAAAGTTGCAAGTTGAAATATTAAGAAATATGATATTACACAAAAGAAATGTGGAAAATGGACAAATAATTTATAAAAATCCATGGAACATATTTTCCCCTTCATGATAGCAAATTACTGTCTCCTGCCTCATCACTGAAGTGCATGTTTATTTACCATATTTTTCTTAAACTTATATGGAGCGTCCCAAAACATTAATGCTTTCTAATTAAGATCCATCAGCAATATCAAATGCTGAATATAGAACTTCATTTCATGAATACATTGCCAGTAAGTCTCTGTAACTCCATATAAAATTACAAGCCAGTGGACTATTTAGTCTCTGAGATATTAAGGGGAGAGGTTGATTGCCCCGCCCTACCGCTGGAATCAAGACCTTAAATTTGCCAGTTGAAATGGGGCTTTCAGTCCTGCTATCCATAGTTATGTTTTTATCTTTGTTGTTTGAGCCATTGCCTTGTGAAATTTATACACATACATATGTTCTGGAAAGGTTTTGAGAAGGTAGTGGATCTCCAGACATGTTCGCAAAGGTCCAGAAGTATTCAAGGGGATTTCCCCTCCACATGCTGTGTGGGGAAGAAATATGCATAAATTTGCATAAATGATTAGACTGGCAAGTCTACCACAGCTCTTGACGATTCCTACCCACTCCCTCCCTTCCCTCCCAACAGGAATGCGCATGTGTCTGATTAGCGAGCAGCACCGAAATTTCTTCGACACCTACATGCTCGACAACGACATCGAGGACCCGTACGGCAGCCGTAGTCGTGCCTCCATCAGCAACCTCAGCGATGACGCCGACTCCACCATCAGCGGCAACTCTGGTCCCTTCACCCGCTCGCTGCTCTCTGCCATGGGCACCATCGATCCCTTCTCAGTCTCGCCGTGATTATTATTTTAAAAAGAATGCCTGCATCCTCATTAACATGTCATAATCCATTCATGGCGTGCTCATGAATCATTCATGGTGCTCATGAATTATTCATACATTCCAGGTTACAGTATGCAGCTGTAGTGTGTACATAGTGAGAGACACAGGGAGAGGAGAGACACCGGCCTTCTCTTCGCATGAACTTTGACCCGGGGATCCAGAAGCTGCTGTGGCTAACGTTCACTGACTCAAATATTTCTAGTTCCCTGTCAGATCAAGAGTTTTCCATGCATTGTACTCCACACAACCCAGCTGTGCATGACATCCATAATTATGTAACTTTCTGAACAATCAAAATCTGTTCATATTGCAACAGATACAAGAAGAATTGATATAGAAAAAAAAAATCATGCGTTATATCATTCAAATGACTTATTGTACATTATGTTTTATGTTTTTATTTTATGCATTTATAGGAATTTCACATTGCACAGAATGTGCCTATGTGATTATAGTAGCAATAGCAGATGGAACGCCATTAAATGTCAATTTTTACATTTCACGAGATTTACGTTGAGATATAGTGAAAATAACTGGAAAGCAATTTAGTTTGAACAATCTCATGACGATTATTGATAGTGCAGTCTTCTTTTTTTTTCTTTTTCTTTTTCTTTTTTCAAGTAAGATACTTTGGTTGATGTGATGTTGTTGTATTTAAAGGGATGGTACAGTATTGGTGGAGATGAGAATTGGGCTTTTAACTTTTTGCGAGATATCAAGAAAACACTTATGAAATAGAACAGAGCATACCAATTTAAGACGAATTCAAAGTTTATTTCAAGAAAATCGGGTTTGGAATGACTGAAACATCCAAAAACAAAGTAAAACAAAGCGATCGTAATAAATTGTGGGTCCCACGCTTCTTAGAATCGCTCTGTTTTTGATATCTCAGCCATTTCAGAACCAATTTTCATCAAATAAATTTTGAATTCCTCATGAAATTACATGCTCTTTCATATTTCATAAGAGGTTTCTCATTATCTCACCAAAAAATTTTAGAAACCTAAAATTAGGTCTCAACCAAAACTCTACCATCCCTTCAAGTGTTTAAAAGCTACTGTATACAACCATGCCAATATGCAGGCCTCTCTGGGTTAGCTCATTCAGATAGGTATGGAACATCATTTAAATATAAGTAAAACGTGGTTTACATACACTGGAAAGTTTAATAGACCACATATGGTTCAAATACAATTTGTACATGCAGAAATGCACTAAATGCACATTACACAGAGCATTAGTAGATATCATCCACTTGGTAGTAATTATGGAACAGTCAGAAACACATGAAGTGATGAGCCATTATGCCAAACATATGACTGGTCACATAATAGCTCTTTCCCAATCACTTGATTGGGATCTATCACCATTTCATAGCAAATGATAACTCAAAAACTGACTCCTACATGTATTGTTCCCATCTTACACTCTTGTAAAATATCAAAGTTTAAATGTTGTTTAATATGACATCCTTGTCATGGCTGAAGTATTTTTTGTTTTGTTTCTATTCACTTGCTGTGGTAACTTTTCACCAATTTATCCCATCTCCCCCCCCCCCCTCCTAAAAAAAAAAGAACAGATTCCAGTATGTCATGCCATATCTAAGAAATGATCAGATGTGACTGGATTTTTAGCTCATTTGAATCCAGTCCATCTTTTTTTTTGTTCTTTTTTTTTTTAGTTTTCCATTTGTAACCCTGCATTTCAAAACCACCAAAAAGTTGCCAGATATGGACTGCTAGTTAAGGGCAGATTCTAAAAGAGCAGACTCTAAGCTTTAAAATGATGTGTAACTCAATACAAATGGACTCTCCTCACTCATCAAAATGATTGAAAGAAAGTACATCCCTTGGAAAAGTATTTGCTGAGAAAAGAGGCTTTGAAGTTTCATTTCCATTTCATCTATTTTTTTTTTTTTTTTGGGGGGGGGGGAGGTTCATCCTCATTTATAATCTGGTCGTGGGAGGTTTTGCTGGTTTTGCAGTGCATTTAATGTGTGCCAGTTAATGTTGATGACAGTAATTGCAGATTTATTAATGTGTCCTTACATCTGCTGGGAAAGAATATAGTACAATTGCCAAGAGAAAGTGCAAAATTGTTATCTTGAAAGTGAAATCAATCTAAATTTGTAAATATTAGGTACGATATTAAAGTTTCAATCATGACCATTAGTTGGTTCATGTTTATGTATGTAATGTAAATTCATTTTTATTTTTGCCCTGTTCTGTCTCTTTATCCTTGTAGATTGTTAGAAAAGCTATATATTTCTGGTTGGACTACTGTAAAAGTAGAAATTTTCGCGGTGTTGAAATTTTCGTGCATTTCGCGCTTCGCGCAACCAGAAACTAGCGCGAAAATAAAAGCACGCGAATATTTTTGCTTGCCATACATTCCTGTGCGTGATGTCTTGATTCCGCGGAATTATAAACACGCGAAACTCTTCTGACCCGGCCAAGCGCGAAAAATTAGTCGCGCGAAAATATCCACTTTTACAGTATTGCATTGTTACTTTATCTCTTACACTTTCCAGCGGAATTATGTTTGCACTTTTTTTCCATGATTCTTTTTAGTCATTGATTTGGTACTCAGCTGAGCAGTTTTTCTAAAAATTATTGCTTGTTGTATCCCATATCTCTTTGTTTTATTGTTTTCTAGGGGAAGAAAGCATCCGAACTATATAATGTACAGTACTAAAATATAATTGAGAATAGTAAATTTTCGATAGAATAATACTCGCAGCATTCCAATTGTATAACTATAAAAAGCTATTGATTCCTCAGATGTGAAGTCATGGAGATTGTAGTCCCGGTAGCTGTTTATGGGTCCTAGTCTTGTAAATGCTTAGAACTCCCGAGTCTTTAACGTTTACTGTGAACATGTGCATTCTGTAGTCCCTGTATTAAAAGACCTATTTTGTACAGGATAGCGTTGAGTTCCTTTCTGAGTAATTTTTGCTTGTGTGGTAGGTAAGATGATCAATAAGAATGTACTGTAAGCCAGCTCCTTCAAAAGCATCTTGGGATACAGTTTCAATTTCAGTTTCAGTTCAGCTTATTTTCATATTTCTCAAAAACATAACTGATACTTTGTAGTAACACAAAATACATTAAATATTCTTTCCCCCACTGATACTCTTCTAGCATTCAAAATTGGCTTTACATTGGGACATTCAAAATAACAAACTAATGTGAATGGGTGCGTCATACCGAGTGTGACATTTTAACAGCATGCAGATGGATAATTTCTCAGAGGAGGATTGTGTGTATAATATGCTTGCAATTTGTATGGGCGTGTCTGATGTGATATTGTGGTCCAATTTTTCAGAGTGCTCAGAATTAAAAAGAGCTAAAAAGATGAGCGAGTGTAGTGTAACAGTGTTTGACTGTGGCATTCAGTAGTACATTACTGATGCATATCAAACTGAACTACACGTATATAGTTTAGTTTTCAGGTTTATTAAAACTCAATCGCCCTCCGATGGGGTATGCAAATACAATTTAACTGCTGTGAGGAGTCATCCAGGCATTTCACACTGTGGAACAGTAGTTCCTCACTTTTTTTTTTTTTTAATTTCCTCTAATTTCAATCTGACATTGTATGAGGACAAATATGTTGTTTTTATTGTTTTGTTTTTGATGGGACGTATCAGTTTCTTGAAGTTCTAACTTATCAATTTGGCTAGTTACACATATGTCTGTTAAGAAGAGATTCCTATTATCAATTAGGCTAGTTATATGTGTCTGTTAAGAAGAGACTTATTTTCTCCATGTGAACAGGAATACAGTTATAAAATCAAACGTACATGTAGGAACATATAAGTTGTTGGCCAGCTGTGACATTGCCTTGAAACTGTAGTGAAAATACCAATAAAAATGGATTTGAGGGACAGATACACAATTTTTTTTTTGGAAGAAAAAAAAAAAGATTAATGATTAACTGCCCAAACTCTTCATTGTTTTTTTGAAATTTCTAAAAAATTCCTAAAATTGCCCAGCTAATTGCAGAGACATATACACTGTGTGTTTGGGCATTTAGATTACACTCCCGATAAACATGCTGATATTCATATCCAATTTGCCATTGCTTGGTTGTTCAAAGGTCACTGTACTATCCAGTATTTACATTGATACCATAGAGCATTATTCTCATGTGTCTTAGTGCAGTATGTGATGTGCGGTTAGTGTTGCAATACGGCATTGAAATGCGATATGACCAGAAGATAATTCAGAGTGTAGAGAAGAGTGCGTATTGCTTAAAGTTTATTTCATTTTCTATGCCTGACTATGGTTATCATAAGAGGCACATTTGTTGACTTTACGTAGGTTTTCAAAACAATGGTGTTGAAAAGAGTGTTGCATGGCGTGTCATAGAATGTGAAACTGGCAGAGGTTCATTTGTGTGTGTGTGTGTGTGTGTGTGTGTGTGTGTGTGTGAGAGAGAGAGAGTGTAGACTTTAATAATAGTGCCCATTATATTCATCTATGATCCACAATGACCAAAAGAAAAATTTGCAGGTGTGATTGTGTTCATGAGAAATAAAGATAGCATTTGTTTTTGTATTCTATTTAGGAAATCATAAAGCTGAAATGTATGTACAGTAGCTGTCTTGATTTTGTAGTAATATTAGTTTGTTTTTTAAGTTTAATTCATTTTCTTGAGTTTGCAGTTGTTATCTTTATTCGTATGACACACACATACAAATCTGAAATGAAAGACACTGGTCTTAGCAGTCATGGTGATATCAAATGACATTTTTATCTTATTTTGGGGTGGTTTTCTTGAATTTTAGTCGGTGGCTATTCAGTGAAAAAGTATTACAGATGAATCTTTAATCTTGCAGTTCCAAAACAAACAATGAGAATAAGAAAGGGGGATTTCTTTTATAAAACTGCAAGTATCCACCTGAACTGTGCAAGTATGTTTCTGAACAGTGAGAACATAGTTATGCACTGTGAATTCTGCTTGAACTCCAATCCTGAAATACGGATAATATATGTCTCATGAAAAAAAAGAAGAATTAAGCAAACACAGAGAATTGAGAACAAGCAAATGATCCCTTCAGCATAACTGGTAGCCCTAATGCAGCATGAATGAAAAAAAGAAAAGAAAATGAGAATAGGTAGAAGCACTTATTTGTCCATATGGCAATGTCATCCTGTAATTTCATGAACTTGGTTATTTTTACATGTATGTTAATTTCTCTCTGGTTTTTTTTTCCTTACCTGCAGACATGAGGCCATACATTCCTGAGAAGGACATTGATTACTTTGAGCGCTTTCTTGAGAAACACAACCTGCAGGACAATTTTAATTATTACCCCGGAGGTCGCAGGTCGGGGCGAACTGCTAGCGATGCCTCGTCGACCTCCACGATAGGCGGGGTGGACAACGGCGTGTACAGCCAGTCCATCCCCTCGGACATGGACGATCTCGATCGCGCTCTCATGGATGTGTGTGAGCAGGTGGATAGATTGGATGCCAGCATTGACTCGTGATGCTCAAGCTCTGTTGGGATTGAGAGCCCCAACGAAAACTCTTGCCGGCAGCGGCCATCGACCTTGTGACTGTTTGACCATCACGGGGTACGGATTTCAAGAGAGATTCAAGATAAGTGTGTGTGTGCGCGCACGCCACTCGCGGCATACGTTGCCATTCCAAGGATTGGAGAAGTCTGTGGTGTAGATTTCCGACTATTCCGTACACAGCCTGCAAAGATAGAGCTCCCTATTATAGTCACCACAAACTAAACTCTGAATGGTTCACAGTGACGTGGAATAATCTCACACAAATTTTGTCAGATAATCCAGCGGTGTCATCGTCAAGTAGCAGACATGAAGCTTTCTCCTCGACCAGAGCAAAACTGTGCAGCATATTTTGTTTTTCATTTGTTTTCTTTTGGTTTTATTTTCCCTGCTTGCTTTCAATCTCATTCTCATTGTTCTGTAGCAATCAGTTATGAAATAATATCATAACTACTCGTCAACTCATAAGAAGGACAAGATTTCCTCCTAAACCCTTGTAATGCAGTGCTTTTACCCATCTTCAGAGCAACATGAAGTGCTCCTCATTGTGTCAACTCATTAATGCCAGAAATGTGCTTGCCTCAAAGAAACAGTATGCCAATAATGCTTATTGATGTTATGTGCCATAATCAATGTGATATAGACATAAAGTATGTACATTGTAGTACATGCAATCCCACTCTGTCTTATGTGTCAAAGGTAGGAGTGACTTCAGTTTCAGTAGCAATGAATAGGACTTTAAACAGGGGCAAATCCAGGAATTCCGTAAAGCCTTGTACAAAATTAAAGGGGGGGGGGGGCATACCCCCCCCCATTTTTTCTTTTTATCTATTTTGTTTTAACAAAAATGAAAGGTGCGTACCCAGTGTGCCCCCGCCTGGATCCGCCACTGTTGATATGTAAAGGTTCACTAAGATTCACTATTTATACATGTACCAGATTTTACATGTTTTGTTATGATTGATATTAACTTTACATTACACAGGTGAAATCCCTTCCCCCTCCTCCAAGTTGTTGAGTCTATAAAGTTCAACTTGTAGAGTCTTCCCAAGCCTGTTGAGGCCAACTTTGCTTGAAACTCATCAAGATTTCTGTGGTGTAAACCTCGGATGCTAGTCCAGTCTGTTTAAAGACCAGGCCAGGACTGTTTGCCAAGTTATGAAAACCTCCCTACTGTATCCAAATTTTTTTATTCATTAGTATTGTACATCAATTTACTGTAGCTAGGTACTTCTCCTTGAAAGCTGATAGTAATATCTTGGCTTGCTGCAGTGTTGTTGTTCTTTTTTTATCATCACATAGTGAGCAGTTGTTTTGAGTGAAAAATTGTAAATTTCAATTTATCCACAGACTAAAGTAAAGAGGATGATATACAAAATACCAGCTGCTAGAAAGGAAGAAAATTATTTAAAAATCAGGGTTTTTTTTTCAATTTGTTTTATATATACATGAGTGATTATATATATTTTTTTTCTAATGCAAGTTTTCTTTTAAAATACGGTAATGAAATCCTTCTCTAGACTTATCCAATTGTCAAAATTTGCTCCATCTCAAGAATGTTTGTGCATGATTAGGAAGACGTAGTGTGACTGAAAAATGTAACCCTTTGGATATGTGAACTGGATGAACCTCGTGTTCACTCTATGGAAGATTTCAATCGCTTAGAGGCGATGGGTTAGGCTTGTAAACTGAAGTGTCTGATACAAAACAAGATCGATACATGTGTGAAAATTTCATCACCTCTAAAAAGTATTCATCAGTGCGCCTTTAATTCTTATTCCAAAGTCTTTATCCTTTTGAAGCTGTGCCCATGTAATCATGACATTCAAGATAGAGTGGACAAAAAGAAATTAGATAATCAGTGGGTAATCATAACATATCATTCTAAATTGGTATGTTTTAGAAACTGCAATTTTTTGCCCAAGATCCTTTAATGCAGCCACAAAATCTCCAATATTGGACAATTGTAGAACAATGTCTTTGCCATTATGAGTAAAACTTGTTATGTGAAATTAAGAATTAATGAATTATAGAATCACTACCTGGTACCTACATGAATAATTATGCAAATAGATACTAAGTAAATAGGTAAGCGTTTGAATAAGTACTTGATTAAGTATAGATTCAGACACATAGACATGAAAAAGAAAATACAAAATCAATCCAGTTATTTCTGCAGTGTGGTTTCATCAAATCGCTTTAGCTGAGAATTGAGGGAATTTGTAATATTTTTGGTGCACTCTTTGATTACCGGTATTAGTATGCAGGCATGATTATTAGTCTGTCTCGGATGTGCATGAAATTATACACATGTCTACAATGAAAACAGAATGTGCCCTTAGAAGTAGACATAAGTGTCTTTCTACCCAATTTTCAGTCTTAGTGGACAGATTACTATATGTTGGAGAAAAGAGAGAGAGAGAGAGATAGCATGCCACTTAATGTTGAATTTCAAACTGGTTCTATGGTTGTCAGACTCTGACAGAATCTGTTTATGCACTCCAAATTGCATCTAGACTAAGTTGGATATAAAGCTTTTGCCTTTGTAATCTGCAACGATGATATGCATATCTGTATTTTTGACACCCTGAAAGTCTCTTAGCAGTGAAAACGTTTGACAACATTTGATTAGTATTTTTTTTCTTTTTGGTTGTGAAGCAAACAGTAACACCCGAATTACATCCATGATTTGATTCTTTCAATCTAACTGATTATATTTGCTTTGCATGCTACATTTGGTCATGAAACTGGGGTATGAAATGTGTGAAATCATGGATCCATTTCACTCACAGCAGGCAAAGAGCAACCTGAACATTATTTCTGTAATGTAATTTAGTGTAATGTGTGTAAAATTGGCCACACTTAAGCATTGTCTGTATATTCTGCATTATAATTTTGTATTTTTCCTGTACATACTGTATTTATTTATGACTGCCTCCTGTTTTTCCCCGAGGTTCTGTCTAGAAGTACAGATATTTATATACTCTTTCTGTTCATTGTTGAACACCTCCGTTCTTCCTTTTTTTTTTTTTTTCAATGAGTTTTATGTCTTTAGTTATAGATAATCATACTTGAAAGCTTTTGTATTGTTTGTCTGTTTGAAATAGATGAGTTAAAAGACAAAGATCAGAAGGAGGTTGAAAGTGCTGGGTGGAGTTTGTTGAAATGCATGCCGTATGCTTGCTGCTTGTGTCAAATTTAAACCCCCGCTTATATTTTCCTTTTGATTAGTTTGCAGAAGCAAGATTGTGCTTGAGGTTTCTTTTATTCAATGTGATGTTGTCTTTACATAAATTTCTCTGAATGCTTTCTTGTTTTTGTTTGTTTGTTTGTTTGTGTAATTGTAATCTTTTCCTAGAGAGCTGCAGTAGTGACAGACACTAAGTTCTAGCTTTTCCAAGTGAAAATATGTATGCAAACATCTCTTTATTTATTTGCTCAGCAATGAGGAAGTGCAAAGGAAGAAATTATTATTTTTTTTTTTTTGTATTTCTGTAATGAATGGTGTAAAAAAAATAGTACTTTGCATTTATTTAACAGGAATGAAATGCTGGATTAAAGCCCCTCAAATTCTGACTTTGTTATGTACCCAGAAAGAGAGAAAGTGTGCTAGATGTCCGTAATATCCAACAACATTAGTCAGCCTGCCTGGATACCAGCAGCTTGTGTGGCTAACTTTTGTCTTAATAACTTAAATGATTGTATGCAAATCTTTACTGGCCTTTTGAATGCAATAATATATCAAAAAATATACAGCATTTGAATGTTATGTCCGTGACATTTGTGTGGTTGACCACTTTGTTGCTATTGGTCCTCTTGTGTTTACCTTCCCATATCTGTCCACAAACTCGTTGAGAGAGAAAGTTCATTTTGTCATTGTGCTATATATGTACAGGATTCAGGATTCAGGATGTATGAAATACATCACATCAAATAAGATCAGCTCATTTGTTCAACGATGAATAGAGGGCAGTTAGACACTTTCAACATGTAACTCCATAGCGAGTACTGATATAACAAATTTGCCATAAAAGGGGCAATTTTGTGTTATAGGCAGTCAAACAGAGAAACACATTTGAAAAGGCCATTTTATTTTGAAATATTGTCACTGTGAGCATGAGTCTTTTGGGGTCAGTGACCTCTGTATGGGGGAGTTTGCCTGTGTCAGTAGCTTCAATGCATTTTTCAAAATGACTGAATGCAGTCTAGGGGACTCATGAAGCATTTTGTCAGATATTTCTTTTTTCTGACAAACTGTTATATGCTACTAAAATCCTTGCGTCAGATTGGCTGAAAGCAAATTTGTCTGATAAAGTTGTCGGACAAAGCGCTTCATGAAATGATCCTCGGATCCCCCCCCCCCAATGTCCTATTGCCCTTTTGTCAGCTGACCTTTCATCAGTTGACCTTTCGTCAGTTGATCAACAATGTGAATTTGTCGATCTCCAATCCATTGATCCCCCCCCCCCCCATTTCTTCTCCGTGCATCTGATGTATTTGTATATATATGAAGCAGTCCAGTGTGAATCCAACACGGGAGCATTGTATCTATATTTTGTATGTTGCCAATACTGGATGAGTAACATCAAATAAATTTATGACCTCAACACCGAGTTTTTGTTGATTTATGAATGTTTCCTGTTTCGTACATTTGGTATTTTTGTTTTATTTTGTTTAGGGTTTTTGTCAGATTTCAGCAAACATATCAGAACTCCCTTTTATCAGCCTGTGAATATGTGCACTCCATATGATATATATGTATATACAGCTGTATATATATATATACATATATTGATAGTCAAGAGAAAAATTGCTAATGCATTTTATCCAACAAGTTAATTTTATGCTATTTATTATTTAATCAATAAGAATAACTCGGCCGTAATCTGGCAGAACTGCGTATCTCCTTTAACACATTACGCCAGAAATCGGGTTTAAAGATTCAATGTTACACCTTTCTAAACTGAGATACGATGAGTTGCATTTGTCCTCTTTTCTCGGTCATAATTGGTCTAAAGAATTTATTTCCAGCAAAAAAATGACAATTTGACCTTTTTAAGTAGCAAAAATTACCAATTTAAAAAACTTACGCAGTTCTGCCAGATTAATCGTCGCCAAATTTTTGCGATCGTAATCTGGCAGAACTGCGTATCTCTGGTCACGTGCCCGGGTTGATCAGCCAGAACTGCGTAAGTTTTTGGCCATGCGGGGGGTTTTTCAGGCAGAACTGCGTATCTCTAGGAGATACGCAGTTCTGCCTGATAAGCACGTGTTTCATCAGGCAGAACTACGTATCTCTTTTCGTCGTCAACCACGTGCTTATCAGCCAGAACTGCGTATCTCCTAGAGATACGCAGTTCTGGCTGATAAACACGTGGTTTATCAACCAGAACTACGTATCTCGGTCTATTTTCTGCGGGTTATCTATCGTATTTTACCATCCACCCTCTTACTATTCAGCGGATGCAGTGTCAAAACAATGAATATTTTAGATTGAGTACAATTTTTTTTTTGAAATATTTGTATTGTATAAAGTCATCATCATTGATTCACATTTAATTTCATTTTATCCATTCATTTGTATGAGGAAAATAACTTGCTTTCCCCAAATGTTGTCAGTCTGTGTTCATGTTTCAGTATTATTTAGCGGCACAAGTACTGCTACATCAAAAGCCTGGCTGCTGCTTGGGTTATTGTCGATCTCGTGAAGCATTGCATTTGGATTAAGAATAATATTAGACTAGATTCTAGATGTTAAGCTATATTGTTCATCAAGACTACAGGAACTACACTGTAGACCGTCTAGACCGTAGTCTTTTCAGGCCTAACGATACACTAGACGTCTAGAGAGTAGTAGAGCGGTACGTAGGAATCTGCATACGATAGGCCTACTGATCTCATCATTATCCTAGTATTCCTACTCTATGCCCAAAGTAAGAGTAAGCCTAGACCCTTTTGGCTGAAGGCCTAAACTCTATTTAAACTAAAGAATACTAGGAGCTAGGCCTGACTAAAAGTTTATTTACAGTTTTATTAGAAAATAAAAAAATAGACCCTAGTTCTCGTTTGTGTCGACTCCTACTGTAGGCCTTATTGTCGCTACAGTACTAACGTTAGGGTAGTAGTGTTCTAACCGTTACTATCTACGCAGGCCTATTAATAGGGTGTCGGGAGCATTTTTGTAACTTTTGAAATTCTGTGAGAAACGAATTGTGAAATATTTCATATGAAAGAGACTTACATCATTAAGACATATTTCAAATTTCATGGCGAAATGATGTTTCTATCTTGAGAAATTTAACTTTGAAATCACAGCAATATCACCCCCTTTTTTTACGAGCACGCATGAAAATGTGACCCAAATCCAGCGATCAGATAATGAGCGTACAGCGGTTAGAAAATACGCGTAACAAGCGCAGAAGCCACTCCCCCTATGTCTTGTCAGACCCTGTGTGCGCTGCGTGCGCACGTACGTGCTCTTTATTCAGTTTACATTCGATTCACATGTACCGTATTGAGCGCCCTACAACACGTACGAACCCCGCGTATGTATGCAGGCGCAGCTATCTAGCAGCAGCTAGGCAGCTGGCGCAGCCCCGCCGGTAAAGTTCGGGGAATGGAGCCGAGCGGAGAGCATCGCGATTGTAGGCCAGGGGAGCCGGCATGGCGAGCATGGTTCGAAGAAATATGCAGTCGATTGTCGAGAGCAGGTGCACGCAGCTCGCGTGAAATGCACAAGCTACAACCTCTACAGCCACAGGCTTGGAATTGATGCCACATTACCACTATTCGTACATGCAAAAATGGCCAAATAAGAGTCTTCCGAAATCTTTTCCACGCCCTTTTTGTCGATCGGGTGTTCGTAATACACCGCTGCCGCTACCACCACAGTAACGTTAGCTAAGGCCTACTTCGTTCGCACTTGGCTAAGCGGACATGATTGTATTTACAACCGATTTCTCGGCTTAGTGCCAGTGACTCGAGCATTGCGAGTGCACTTTCGAAATATAAATGAACAACGATAAGATCATAACCAATCCACAAGTAAACTAATAGTAGTAGACAGAAATTTAGTAGAGTCTGGTTGTTTTGCAAGACGTACGTGATTTGTGAGCGTGACTGTATTCGATATGTACAGTACAGAGTGCATGCTATGTGATGCGTGTTGTAGGAGCTATCGCAAGCGACAGCCCAGTTTCCTGCCTCGTGATATGCACATCATACACAACACATACACACACAAACGTAGTGACACACACACAGTGGTAGCTCTCTAGCTCTGCTGGCAGCATCTGGCGCGCGCCGCATGCAAACGCGATCCATCCCCACACAACCGTAGAGGCCATGTGGTTTTAGACGGCGATGCGTAATCAAATTTACATATGCATTAGCCCCTTCGCGCGAAGTTACTATGGATTCTTGCATACGAAGCCCCGCCTAAAACGTTCGCTGTGACCAAAAAATTATTGCAAGGGGTATCTTCAAGGCGATATCCCCACACCTAGGCGTGGAGCTAGCGAAAAACTAGCGGCACCATCGGATTCAGCATGTCCTCAACTACTAGTATGTCTCACGGCAATACAAATACCGAAGCAGACGCTGAGATATGGGGATAGATGTGCTTCTATCGATTTTTACATCAATTTATCGTCGGATTCATGTACCGCCGTTCTGATAGGATATGGAGAAAAACTTCCTCTTTCATATGATACCAAATTTGTTAGGATTCGTTAATGGCATGGTCTGGGGATTTGGCAATAAAGGCGAAATTTTGCTCAAAAATGCTGGGTCAAAACGGCGTAGGCGCGCGGCTCCATTGCATTCTATGGGACTTGCGTGTTATGAGATAGGGGCGCGTTTTGGTCGAGGGTTAGCAGTGCGCGATCAGACACCCTACTATTAAAAACGTACGAGAACTCTCGAACTCTGTCTACTCGATTGTCTAGGTCTATGTAACATCCAGACGTCTATTTTGGGGCGTCATTATAACAGACTAGTAGATCAATGAAAATTAGTTTCTAGATTTTCTAGTCTAGACTCTAGATCTAACGCTAGACTCTATATCCAGGTAGGGGCTAAATCTAGCGTTACAGCTAGACTGTTTATTGGGGATCTAGGCCTAGAAGGTACTAATGTTACAGTAGATCTAAGAACAACGTAAAGCCTAACCTGCCTATCTATAATGACTAACGGTAAGTGTATAAAGTCTATAACCTATAATGTCTAGTAGTAGTACTAGACTAGTAGTAATGTATAACTGTTTAATAGAACACAGATCTAAATCTAAGTTTCAGATCTATTTCTAGGGCTAAATGTTTATAATTTAGCGTTTAACCTGTAGATTCTAGATTCTTCATATTACAGACTTCAAGAATGTCTGGCCGAATCAAATCTGGAAAAATAGAAAACTGAGTAAAGACAGAATAACCGGCGATTCAGCCTAAGTTAAGTAACGGTAGGCCCCAGTAGTCTAACATGCTACTAGTAGTAGGCCCCTACTGCACAACTCTACTGGGAGTACCGGTACGGTACCGGTATTAAAAAGTAAACTGTAATTTAAGTGTTAGTATTGGTCAATTTCTGACGTCTGTAGGATTGGATCGAAAATGCCATCGTTATGGACGGTATCCTAGATATTCATTAAACTTCTCGAGATCAATCCCATAGATCCAAGCCCACTAACCGCTTATTACAATGAAAAATAAAATAAAAAGCTATGGTCAATGGATTACAGATATTATTGTTCGCGTGACCTACGCTACCGCACAGTACATTGATTTCACGTACACTAACAATGGACAAGTGCTGCAGCAGTACTAAGTAGGCCTAAAATTGACTGGAGCGTGATGTCAGACAAGATGCAAACTATAACGTTTGTTAGATCTAGAAATGCTCTAGGCTTAAAAAACACTAGATTGTAGCAAAACTTAATAGTAAGGCATACCGCATATTGACCTGTTTTGAAGCCTGCCAGTCTATGAAGGGAAAGAAAGTGGCAATTTCCCCCAAGAGTAACGAGGGTTATTGCTTTAGCGTGACTGTCGTCGTGTACAATACACGTAGCTACGTAGCCGTACGACGTGTCTAGCTAGCTAGTTTAGGCGCAGGCAGGCACTGCTAGCCTGAACGCGCAGCGCGTTCGTCACTACCAAGGTCACGCACGCGCGTGTTAAGATATACCATGTCCGTGCGGGATGCAGGAACACCTTGGTCCAAGCGTTGTCGTAAGTCGACTTACGCAGTTCTGCCTGATTAACATCGGAAAATTCATTTCGAATCTCGACTTACGCAGTTCTGCCAGATTAATCGCCCTCTCTCCTCAGGAATTTTGCCAAAATCACTTTCTAAAAATAACTTTCTGTACCGATTCACAACTTATTTTTTGGCCCACTTGAAAGAGCATGAGAAAAAACACACAAAACACTCAAAACCTGAAAATCGACCAAAATCGACTTAGGGAGTTCTGCCAGATTACGGCCGAACTAGTTGGCTAAAATGCGTGAACCTTATTTTCTCTTAACCATCAATGCGTAAATGCCAATATGTGGAAAGCAATATATATATATATATATATATATATATATATAAGTAACAAAGCTGCAACAAAGTTCATGCTGTATTCACCAACGGTTTATTTCTTCACACAAATTTTCGGGCGTCTCGCCGCCCTTTCTCAAGTGTTGATACTGAGAGAACAATAACAAAATTAAGCCATAACAATATATTGCAACCGTGTTACTAAGGATGCGCGCTTTAACGCATCCATGCTAGGCATCCTAACACCCAGCGCGCATCCTGGCAACAGTACAATGTTACGTCATAATGAAATTACAATGAGTATAAAGCATACATGAAAAAACTTGGCACGACTGATACAGAAGTAATTCCTCTGAATACGCAGCTGCGGTGGTAATGTAAAAGCAGTGCATTATTTCTTTCAAAATTCAACATACACATAAATTAACTTTAATTCTAGTGTATAGATAATCTTTACATAATCTGAAATTATCATGATCAATATAAACATTCGATTTTTTTAAATCAAACTGAATCGTCACACTGATGGTTATGCAAAATATGTGCAAGCAGTTTACCATTCCTTTCAAACTTCAGCATACACATACATTAACTTCCAAATTCTGGTGAGTAGATAGTCTTTAAATAATCTGAGACTATAGCATGAGTATGAAATACGTGAAAAATCATATTTTTCTTCTTTTGATTAAATAGATACGTCACAATACGTCTCGGAGTGGAAAAAAGACTGGTTCCAAGAAATGGTTAAAAGGAGCGTCAGCATTATATCACTCAAGCAATATAATGATAAGATCTATTGCAGCGGGGTAAACGGGAGAACATACAACAATAAGCGGCGCACCTACTTGTAAAAAGTGTAGTTCGTGAGCCATGATAGATCTATGTTCATGCCCTGTCCCTGGAAGCTTCGTGTGCGGATGATTGTTTTTAGTTCTTTCACGTGTCTTTCTTCAAATGCTTCCATGTCCTTGTATAAAATGCAACATTGCAGATCTGTTAGTGTGTGATTTGGTTTGTTGAAGTGTTGTGCGACTGGATGTTGTGTTTGACTTCTAATGATTGTGCTTTTGTGATTGTTGAAACGTTGTCTAAAATTTGTTGTTTCTCCGATGTAGACAGCCAGGGGACATTGCTTGCATGTAAGGCTGTATACTACATTCTTGCTGTTGCAGTCCCCTGACGTCGGATGGAGGGTGTGGCCGGAGCCAAGTGTGATATCTGTATCTGTGATTAGGTGAGCGCATATTTGACATCGTTTGTTTCCACATTTATGATTTCCAGTAGGATTGATTGTTCTGTTGACTCGAGATCGTGTAAGCAAACTCTTCAGGTTGCGTGGCTGTCGTTGTGCATGTAAGGGACGTGCTGTTAACTCGGGAGCTACCGATTGGACTTGTTTGAGAGTAGGCCATTCTTTCCTCACTTCCTTCATGAACTGTTGTGATGTGGGATGATATGTTGTTACAAAGACTTTGCGTGTGTGTGAGTCTTTGGGTTTCAGATTATCATGATGTAGTAAGGATGAGCGTCTTTTTGCTATCGCGCGGTCCCTACCTGCTTGCACAATGTCTAACGGGTACCCCGCTGCAACGAATTTTTGCCCCAGCTTCAAAGACGCATCCAGAAATTCCTTGTGATCAGAAATGATTCGTCTGTAGCGGAGCATTTGACTGTACACAATTGACCTCTTAATATGATTAGGATGGAAGCTGTTGTACTTAAGATACGTCTGTCTGTCTGTAGGTTTGTGGTAAACAGACGTGTTCAGCTTCCCTCCTTCTTTGCGGATAGTCACATCAAGAAAGTGTACTTCTGACCTAGAGCTGTCCATAGTAAATTTGATGTCGGGATGAACCATGTTGAGCTTGGAGTGGAACTCCGACAGCTGTTCGTCAGAATGGGGCCAAATGAGAAAAATGTCGTCAATGTAGCGGACGAACATGCTAGGTTTTAGAGTTTCTTTCGAGAGGAATTCTTCCTCGAGTACGGCCATAAAAATACTGGCATACGCTGGCGCAAATTTAGTACCCATGGCAGTACCTTGAGTTTGTAGAAAGCATTCATCATCAAATGTGAAGTAATTATGTTTCAAGATGAACTGGGCAAGACGACAAATGTCTTCTATGGGCATGTCAGAAGAAGGGTCGTGTTTGGTCAAAAATCTACGCAATGCATTAACCCCATCGGAGTGAGGAATGTTCGTGTACAGACTGACGACATCCAAAGTGACTAGAGTGCAATTTGGAGGAAGCTGAATGTTGTCGAGTCTATTAAGAAAATCATTGGTATCTTTTACATAGCTCTCGACGTTATGTAAGACCCCTTGTAGATACTTGTCAATGAAAGCTGACATCGGTTCAGTAAGTGAACCTACACTGGAAACAATTGGCCGTCCAGGCGGAATGATCTTATGTTCTCTCGATAACTCAGTAATTTCGGAAGTTTCCAAATCTTCAGCATTTTTGTCAGTGGCATTTGCTACCATCGTCGGAAGTTTATGGATCTTAGGTAATGTGTAAAATCTACTAGTTACCGGCTTACTTGGTACAAGTTGTTTCGCTTCTCTCTTATCGATGTGTTTCAGGTTATTACAAAGAGTCTCAGCTTCCTTCGTGAACAAGCTCGTAGGGTCACTTATTGTTGTATGTTCTCCCGTTTACCCCGC
Source organism: Diadema antillarum (assembly GCF_040938485.1). Taxonomy (NCBI): domain Eukaryota; kingdom Metazoa; phylum Echinodermata; class Echinoidea; order Diadematoida; family Diadematidae; genus Diadema; species Diadema antillarum. Next base: position 1,360,477 of record NW_027270966.1, read on the forward strand.
TGCAATAGATCTTATCATTATATTGCTTGAGTGATATAATGCTGACGCTCCTTTTAACCATTTCTTGGAACCAGTCTTTTTTCCACTCCGAGACGTATTGTGACGTATCTATTTAATCAAAAGAAGAAAAATATGATTTTTCACGTATTTCATATTCATGCTATAGTCTCAGATTATTTAAAGACTATCTACTCACCAGAATTTGGAAGTTAATGTATGTGTATGCTGAAGTTTGAAAGGAATGGTAAACTGCTTGCACATATTTTGCATAACCATCAGTGTGACGATTCAGTTTGATTTAAAAAAATCGAATGTTTATATTGATCATGATAATTTCAGATTATGTAAAGATTATCTATACACTAGAATTAAAGTTAATTTATGTGTATGTTGAATTTTGAAAGAAATAATGCACTGCTTTTACATTACCACCGCAGCTGCGTATTCAGAGGAATTACTTCTGTATCAGTCGTGCCAAGTTTTTTCATGTATGCTTTATACTCATTGTAATTTCATTATGACGTAACATTGTACTGTTGCCAGGATGCGCGCTGGGTGTTAGGATGCCTAGCATGGATGCGTTAAAGCGCGCATCCTTAGTAACACGGTTGCAATATATTGTTATGGCTTAATTTTGTTATTGTTCTCTCAGTATCAACACTTGAGAAAGGGCGGCGAGACGCCCGAAAATTTGTGTGAAGAAATAAACCGTTGGTGAATACAGCATGAACTTTGTTGCAGCTTTGTTACTTATCTTTTTATCTTGCCAACACGTGGACTACCTTATCAACATATATATATATATATATATAGTATACATATATATTCATTTGATAATTAAAGTATACTTACACATATTGTTATACAAATGAATAGATAATACATACATATAATATTCAAATTCACTTGTGTGTATGTGTGTGTGTGTGTGTGCTCGAATGGAACCCACATAACAAGAAATACCTCTGAAGACTTCTTAAATTATCACTTACATTTCAATAATTTTCTTTGTTCTTCAGCAGCTTTAATTCAAGTATCTCAAGTTGATAAAAATAGATATATCGGTTTGTGCATTTCATGTGCTGCAGTTCTTTATCAAGCCTCTTCAGCGTTGCCCCTGCTCTGACCTCCAGAGGGCTCCACCATTTTTATTACCCTAGAGTTGCCATTTACCCATTTACAAACCTGGGTTGACAGGGACATGGTGGGTGAGAACATCGTGTCCAACAATTTGTCCAACTTAATTAAGGACATAGGCACTTGACATTATTTGAACTCGGGATCTCTAATTGACAGCCAAGAGTCTTATCCACTACAGCGCCCCCACCACACTGTCCGACTATACACCGACTACACTGACGAAACAAACAGCAGAGTTGGGCTTTAACACTGGGGTCCCCCTATCTACCGGGGGTTCCATGACGTTAGCTCCTGCGACATGAATTGCTCCCATGAAATATCTGCACGCTAAGCCGAACTTAGATTCTAACCACAAACATAACCCTCATACTACGAAACCTAAAACCCTATCACAACTCTAACTCTAACCCGATAAGTCCAATTAGAGAAAATAGCAGACCGGGAAATTTGTCGCAAAGCAAATGTCGTGTATTTTGCGTCAAGAATTGCTGCAGTAATAATTATGGCTTGCTTTGCAGCTGACAGTCGGTGTTGTTTTGTTTTGCCCATAGCAAATAATACTCACCGTTCGTTGGAGGAGACATTTACTGTAAAGCTTACTTATACAAGCTAGAGAATGCACAATCAGGCCTACACATTTTCAGTTACCATGGTTACAGAGATAATATGCTTATAATCCACGGTCTCATTGTGAACATTACCAAGGCCAACACTGACATGATTTCGATTTACAATTTTCAATTCTTGACCAATTCTGTCTGTTTTTTTTGTATAAAAACGCTTTGAATAAAAAATATATCTGTTATAAGTTCACAAAGCATGTGAAGTATTTTAACACAGTTATCATTATATCACATGTAGACCAAAATTTATCGCCAATGTTGCACTTTGGGGTGACGTTCGGTATTCTGAAGGTTAGTTCTTCCGAAACTCACAAATTCTCCATGCCCATTGCAAATGTTCGTATAATGCGGAAATGAAATAAGGGTCGTCAATCCGAACATATTATGCGGCGTTATTCCGAAGGTTCGTCAATTGAAAAATAAAATAAGGTTCATTCATCTGAAAAAGAAAAAAAGGTGACTAGGCCTCCTTACGAAAATTTGGAATTATGAACCTTATTTCGTTTTCGGATTAACTAACTTTCGAAATAACGAACCTTTCACTTAGTTTGAGATTATGAAACTCTCGGAATAACGAACCTTATTTTATGTCGCATTAAGAAGCCTTATTTCATTTTCGGATTAATGAACCTATACTGAATAACGAACCTCCGAAATATATAGCGAACCTTATTCTATTTTCGGATTAACGAACCTTCGGCGTAACGAACCTTCGAAATAACAGAATTACGAACTGTAGCCTTTTAATAGGTATAGGGTCATGAACTTTTAGTTGTAAAATCAATCCCTTTAGCTGTCATCCGCCGGTAACAGCAAACACTGTCAGACAAGACAGTTACTTTATATCACATTTTTTTCTTTCTTTATTTTTCTTCCTTCGTGGTGGTTCCGAGTACCAAACTGCTGCTTCAGTGGCAACGTGAATTAATTTCATCCTCAAATCAGCCTCAAGTCTGCCAGTTGCACTTCTGTTCTGATTTTTTTTAATAGTTTGGTTACACTAATAACAGTCTGCCCAATATACATAAGGTATATACAAAAAAGAAAAAAGAAAAAAGGAGACGGATCACCAGCTGAGGGTATCCATTTGAGTACCCTCATTCGTGCACTTTCAAGAGTCTCAAGATATTGTTGGCTTGCACCTGCCACTAAGGTATAATAACTAAGTACTAGCTTAATTAAACTGTAAGTGGGCTTGCCTCCTCGGGTCGGACAAAAAGGATATTTCGTCTTCTGTCATAATCACTATACAGGCCCGGATGCATATATGAGGTCCAAACATCTGGAAACAGTACACAGGAAGATCTGCGTGGAAGAATTTGCACCAGACTCAGAGCCCCGTATTCTACTGTAGACCAAGGTTTAAACCCATTTTCTTTTTAGACTCACTTTAGACCCACTTTAGACCAGACATTGGTTTAAACTCGGTTTAAGTCTTTAGCAGAGTACGGGCCAAAGAGTTTAGGGCATATTAACAAATTCAGTCAACCAAACCACAAGCCACCAATGACTCGCAATAACGAAGGCCTGAGAATTGTCTTTCTTTGAAAGAATTTTTTTTTCCCCTAAGCAATTTCTTTTTTAAGGATTTCGTTCAGAATGTTCCGTATGTCATTTATTTTGAGACGCAAATTATGTTCGTCTGCATGTTGAATCTGTTTCTGCATATCTATGTTATCCATCCATTTAGTTTAGATCGTAATTATAATGTTGTGTCATCAGGCCTTTGTTGATAAGATGTTTGTGTGGGACAAGACATGCTACTGACAAGAAGAGGCGACAAAATTGAGAAAATTTGTTATGACCATCAAACTGAAGTTGCTCGAATTAGAATCCCACGGGCATGCTGGCATTTTGACTGCACAGAAGATTAGATTTCAGAATGTTGATCTCGACACTATTGTCTCCAAAGTAACGTTGTATAAAATGTAATATCGTGTGAACGGCCACATGACAATGCCTGTGCTTTAAAAAAAAAAAGAGCGGGTTAAAAGAAAAAGAAAGCTTTGTTGATGGATCGAGTGACTCTTTATTGTTTTTTGTTTTTGTTTTATGTGCTTTGTTCTGGTCATGGTTGGGTGAGCTGCAAGCCTATCACTATGGCTTTTTTTTTTGTATATCGCGGTATATTATTTTTCTTTGCGTACACAAACCCTGAAATTCTTATCAGATCCCTCTGGCCGATCTTTATTACTTCTTGTCGGCAACTTACCTCTGTAAAGATGACCTCTTGGCCTCTAATTTTCTTCTTGCCTAACTCATCATAATGACTCCTTTGACACTCCACCAAAGTCGATTTTAAAATACCTGTAAATGGAAGGCGTAGGCCTACCACTAGACAGACAGATCCGTCTGTCCGGAGGACTCTTTTATATTTTGCCATTAACGCTGTCCTCCGTAGACACGGAGGGGATCCGTGAAGCCAGACGCAGTCTCCGCGGAACATTCCCCGACGAACAGATACAGACCGATCTTTCGGTCAAGCCTACCATTTGCAATGCATTGATCATAGATGATCCAATATGGTTTGTATACAATTCTTGATTTCACTACATGATTCCAACAGAGCACTGAATGAATGGAACTTACAAAGAGAATAGAGGCTACACTTAGTAATCTTTTCCTTGAAATACTAGTACAAAAATTGCCTAAAAACGCACAGGCCAGTTTCAGCAGCTGTGCAACCTTTTGCCGGGGAGGGCGGTATTGCCTTTAGCTGGATGATTTTAGTTTACCTTTTTCCCCTTTTTTCTTTACCCCACTGTTTGGTGGTTTTACCAGGAGAGTCCTCTGCTTCCAAAATTATTGCGTACTGGTATTCGTTTCTAGCCACAACTGCCAAGTTTCGATTTGCACACAGTATGAATACACAGAAAGTGATTCGGTAACCGTTGTTTCGAGATGTTTAGTGGTTTACAAGTATTCATTCACACGCATCAAAATATCTATTGGTATCCGAATCTCTGATGCGTCAGCGCCATAGAGATGTACTAGTATACTAATAATCTCTATGTGAAAGTCCTACGTGGATCGCGCGCAGACGCCGCCCGCCCGTCCAACAGTGCCAATCCGTGCCGGATAAGCAGCAGCACACACCGGATCCGGTTGCACATCATATCGGTCCGGTTCTGCACATCATCCCGTACATTACAGACAAGTGGATTAGTTGAACTGCGCAATTCAGTAGCCTTTTTCGGGAAACAAAATCTGCATCCCTTCTGAAGAAGAAAGAGATACATCGACACTGAAAATAGTAAAGGGCACAATAGTTTCTGTCGATTGGGAACTCACGTGATGTCCTGACGCATCCAAATTTGGGGACTCTCTCGACCTAAAGACTGGCGAAAAGGGGACAAGAATTTGTGGGAATCTGGATAACCAACTCGACGAACAGTAACCAGACATCTCTGAGGGGGCTTACCCAAGAACTCCGGGATCGGGATCAACCGGACGCCCTGTACATGTGTAGCTACTGTACGGAGTGGTTGGGTCGCCGCACAAAGAACGGTGAGCATCTCGCGTGCAGCGGGTCTACGCACATATTACAAAAACCTCCTCTGTTGGTTATAAGTCTTTGACTGATGATGGTAGATTCTATGATATACATAAATAATGCAGCTTTTTCGGTTAGATTGATGGAGATTGCTACAGACTGCAAACTGCTTGGTCTTCTACCCAGCCACGCCAAGGCTCAAAAGGTAAATGGCTATGTATGGGACTGGTTGTGCAAGAGAATCATTTAGAGTAATGTTAGACAATTTGGTTTGACTGGAAGACACTCCTCACATTCAAAAAGAAATTATCAAAATTGAGTTACTAATGGGTTTCATTACAAAGCTCCCTAAACCCTGCCACACTTGTAATCTAACGTTAGGCCCTATCTATGTGAAGATGGAGGTGTGGCACTTCAAGGTTAAATTCAAGGTAGATTTCTAAATATTAAGTAGACAAGATTCTAATTCAAGATACTCCATACCATGCCACCACATACGGTGGGTTGCTTAAGGTCAAGACAGTACTCGGTACAAGGCAATAATGCTAGATTAGTTGAAAGTCTTTGTAGTGATTGGAATCTATGCGTGATATTAGATGTAAATTCTATTTCTATTCATTTCTAATTTGAGTAAATAGTACAAATGTAGACCCCAATGTAGGTAGGCCTACTATTGACAGGCCTACGAGTGTGCGAGAATGATAGGCACCACAGACGGTCCATGTTTAGTGAGTGTGTGTTACACGTACAAGTGGAGAATGAGTTTCAAGTAAAATATCACAGAACTTCTGGAGCCTATATGATGTGAGTATGCCATGATTTGCTTGAATGATTGTTTTACATTGCGACTACACTAAAGCCCAAGGAAGGAAGCATTTCTTGTTCAGCAACAGCACAGCAACCATGTGGGACCAATGGCTTGTATAAGGCCCCTTCAAAGGAGTCCTACAGTAGGCATTGAGGATAAAGACAAAGTGCCTTGCCTAACCAAGGTAGGGGCACAACCACTGCAGCCAGGGGACTCAAACCAGGAGGGTCTGATTGATATTTTGTGGTCTTTCTGCTTTAATAGCCACGACAGCTTCTCTATAAATCACATTTTACCAGAGCTCTGACTCACTAGATCTATTATCAAACTCTAGCAAATTGAAAATGAAAACTGTATGAGATTCTCGCTGTCTGACACAAGACTAAATCTTTTAATTAGTGTAGGGATCAAGGTCCCATGATATATCAAAGTTGATGATTTCATTGTGCAGCAGGACTATCTGGCACCACTGAAGCACTAGTTTAATATCGAATAATAATAAAGAATAAGAATGTGTGGCATTTAAACTGTATTATTAGCCATGTTAGTCAGATATTAAGTTATTGGGTGAAGCAGGATCATGTGATTGTGAATCATTTGTTATTTTCTGCTGTGGCAGAACTTAGAGATGGGAATTTTTCTCTCATGGGGAATGTTTTCATTTCAGTCAATAGCAAATGATGCCATTGTAACACTCATTCATAAACTCTATGGAAAGCTAAAAGAAAAATTGAATTGAATACAAATATATCTTTGGATCAATTCCACGCTCTTACACCGTCATATTGATTGATGAATTTTTTAATCTACTTGTATAGTGGATTCGATCAATTTTGTATTGGAGACTAATATACAATTGTATAAAGTCCTAGAGTGCTAGAAAGGTTGTGATGTGTGTGAATTTGTGATCATTTACATTTGTATGCTTGTAGTAAAATATTCACAGTATGTGTGCGATGTGCAAAAGCAAAATACCTCAAATTTCTTGATGTGGTCCATGTAAAACTCCAGAATACATTCTGATGTGCTTGCAAGCACATTGAGTCTGTGTCTGTCCAGAGTGTTTGTGTACAAAGTGTACAAGTGTATGTTCCACAGATGACTTTTGCTTACATTGTAAGTGTCAAATTGGCTATTTATACTACATATTTGTACATCAATTTATACTTATTGTACAAACTTTATGTGAGTGGAGACATCCATGGAGGTGACTAGTTACTAGTTACACACGTATTCAACTGTGGCAACACTGAACTTGAATTGACAAATTTGATCTCCAGGGCCTTGTTTTAGCCAATGCGTGAAAGCATGTGTACATGTACAAAGTGTAAATCACCAACATGAATCTACTGTAGCAGAGCGTGGTTCAGCAGATGACATTAAACACTTGTAGGCCAAGCATTCTACACCTGCTAACACCAGCTGATTTCAGGTGTAAGGGATTATCCCTAAATGTTTTTGAGATCGCATGACAAGAGCACACTCAGCACTACATAGCACAAATGATATTAATAAAGCTTACATACTTGTAGTGTAGCCAAAAGATCTACAGGTACATAGTATGTTGTGTGTAGAAAATATTATAAACAATGTGTGATGTAAACTTACAGTTGTACACCATGTATTACATGTGCTATGGATACAATGTGTGTGCTGTACAATTTTTAGGTACTAGCCAGGTAGAAAAGTGCGTCTAAAATTATTTTTGTGTACAAAGGACACCTTGTACATTTGTACAATAGCCTTCTGCTCTTGATCATATCTCCCACTGAATATTTTGATGACAAGATATCAACATTCTGCCGTACGGCAATGATGGCAGAATTGATCTGATGAGGAGACACTTTGTCTTTGTAGTAGTATCTTTGAGTACTCTGTATATGAGTGCATGCTGGTTTGTTATTTGTTTATTATAGTGTAATCACATGACTATTTAAATGCAGCCAGGTGTGAAATAGTCGTGTGGTGAGCAGTGATGTCAAGTTAAGGAATACAGTTTCAGAATTTGACTGGCTGCCGCTGGATGGGTCTAGGATGAAATAATGTATTTGTCTCAAAGACCATACACGGTAATATAACAAATACTGCTTTGTCTAGAAAATGGTAGAAAATTTACTATGAATTTGAGAATTGATTTGGATATACAACTTGGTGCAATAAGGCACGATAAGGCAATATATATTTTTTTTTGTATTGTAAAGGTTTAGGTGTTATTTTTTCTTTTTTGAGTGAAGTTTTCAGTTATTTGCTAGTGGTCAATGGTTAGGCCAAGTAAAAAAAGAAAGCAGTTTCTCGTCCGGGTCTTTTGAGCAAGGCGATGAGGGAGGTCCTTACTATTTGATATCTTACTATTTTTTCGAGGATTGTCAAAATGAAAGTAATATGTGTTTCTCGTCCGGTAATTCTGAGAAAGGTAACGAGAGAGGGGTTTACTATTTTCTATATCCAATTTATGAAATGAAATATCACTCTGGTAGCTGTGTTATGAGAGACCAGGTCCCAAGTGTATGTCTTGCCTGCACTCTGTGCATTTTCAAACAAATAGATATATTATGTACCATACTTGAAACGAAACTTCATGCATGCAGAAATACATTTGCTTTTTCTTTCCACTACAGATGTCAAGGGAAAATGACCATCTTAATACTGGTATTTCTGATACCAGTGTACTTGCAATTCTGATGTATTGTGCTATTAATTGAAACAGGTATAAAACATGTCTTTCAACAAATGTACGACTGAAATTAATTCCATGATATTCAAAACACTGCTTTATTTATCATTTGTGTTTATGACTTTTTGAGTCCACACAGCTGGTATGTATAGTTCTTCACAGTACAATTGTAGCACATTCAACTGGAAACTAGCTTGTACAATTGCAGATGGATGTCAAAATGATACTGATGTGGCATTATAGCATTAAACATTTAAAGATGTTTCTTCATGTTCTAAAAAGACATTTGATAATCACTCATCATTTGGATGATGAATTATTGTATACCAAAACTACATAAATGTAGTAAAACATGTACCTGTGCAGGTAAGTCACATTCTCCCTTCATTTCTTCCATGGCCATCATTACAGTGATACCAAGAAGCAGCAGTGATATAAACAGCAAAATACAACGTGTAATGACAATTTCAGTTCACGCTCATCAAAAATGCTTATTACTTTTCAAAGTTTTGGCTATTAACATTCGTTTGTGGGTGTATTTTATTTGTTTGTTTTGTGTGTTTTTCCCTCGTGAAAGACGTAATGATTTCTTCGTATCGAACGTAAACTGCATGTTTACCGTAAATAAGCCATTCAGCTCAGCTCAGCTACGGCGCATTCGATTCATCGAACTTGCAGTAACCTCTTATAGGCAGGAGCACATGGCGCATTCCTTTAAACTTGAAAGTGAAGCCACGTGTTTGTACATCGGCGCTTCCACACACAGCGCGGCATTTTGCGATCATCGTTATAGCAGACTTTCCGATTCCAGTCAGGGGAAAAGGAATTGGAATACTTCGGAAAAGACTGATGTTTAAAATCTAATGAAATGAAAAAAGCCTGAAAACAACGCGTGATTATGTTTTCATAGTAAACGATAATTGGAAACACGGAACAGAGTACCGGTATCGCATCCGCTCACAAAGAAGCTCTCTTGAGAAGATGAAAGCATTCCACGTCCCCTGCTAGATAGTGTAAGCTTCCATAATCATCCCAGCAAGTTTTTTCAGGTACATACTTGCACTTGTACACGTTCACTGCGAGAAAGCAATCAATCAACGCTGAACATTGCGTAGTTTGGCATCTTTATCGTGCTGGTGACCAGCTCGATGCTTCGGCATGTGTCATAACGTTATGTTTAGAGCCTGTAGGCCTCATAAGTCGACGAGTTTAATTCAAAATAGCAAAAAGAGGGAGATTGAAAAAATACGAATTCTGGTGGAAAAATATGAATTTTGGAGCTGCTGAGTACTAATTTGTGCTTCCAAAGGTTGGCAGCTCTGGGCCCCGTTTTATGAAGAGTTAGAATTGATTATGAAGTCGATTTCAACTGTAAGTCTATGGCAGACTGTGTAGTAAGGAAAATTAAAATTGATTTATATCTTTTGATAAAACGGGGCCCTGGTATTAAAGCCGTTCGCTGTGCACACGTGCGCTTGAGATCGGTTCTCTCCATCACTGCACTCCACGATTTTTTTTCCAGCTCCAGAACGCGCGCATGCTATGCTGGCTGGCTGGTCTCCTCTATGACTAGTATGTGGTTACATCGCGCAATCAATCTAGCAGCACATGAAGCGGGCAACAGCACGAGAAAAATGTACAGAAGGTGCTCAACGTCCTGTCTACACCACGACGTACCGAGTGCGCTGTACATCACAGCCCAGGCCGCGCCCGCCCGCGCCCATCCAATTACAGTTCAACTGCTTTGTGGGTCATTCCTTCTTGCCGAGCTGGCAGTGTGAAATGCATGCGTTATTACATACGCACTACAGAAGCTACAGCTGTACTACAGCTATAAAGTAGAGGACGCAAGGCGTAATTAGAAATGAGACATCACGATTGGTAGGTGAATTGTCGATTTTTTTTTCGGCGGCCGAAAAAATAGTAAAATATCAAAAAAGTCGATGCGGCAACTGAAAATCGATGCGAGCGGGGAGCGGGCTGGGACGAGAATTATGAATTTCTTGGTATTTTCAGCGCCATTTTGAAAATAGTAAATAGTAAAAAAATCGACGCGGCGGCCAAAATCGATGCGCGCGAGGACGAGAAACTGGTTTCTTTTTTTACTTGGCCTTACATGTATTTCTCTATCGTGAGGTCAGTATCGAAACTACTGAACCAACTGATTGAACCAAGTACATTTTTGTTATGAGTATGAAATGTATTACTACAGTGTACGTAGATTGCACTGCGTAATGTAGTAGTTTTACTCCTTGTTGGAGCTGAACTTGATATTCATGCACTGTGGATTCGTTAGGAACACGAAAAAGACAGATAGGCCATTGCCTATTTGAAACCTATAACCACTGGTGTTATGGGACAACTACAGAGTAAGTACTGTACATTGCAGTCTATGAAATGTATTAAAACAAATTCTCTTTCTGAGTCATTGCCCATTCTGCTTTTGAATATGTGTACATTGTATGCACTATGTGCTCTACTGTGTACATAATGCATGGCTTAGATGGAGGGACAGGAAGATTTTCCCCCGCATGCACTTCTTGTGTTTTCAAACAATGTGCATTGGATTATGTGTATAATGAGATTCCACTGATGATATGCGTAAATTTCTATCTTTTAGGCGTAGCCGTAATGAACCCACAGTGAAATCCATCTCATTACAGATCAGACCAAGTACGTGAATAGCAAAAGCGGAGAGATAGAGATAGAGGGGGAGAGATGAGGAGGGTGGGGAATCCTCAATCAGTCAGTATGTCTGGGTAGGTAATGAGGTACGACTGACTGAACGACCCGCCCCCCCTCCCTACTCCCCAGGCCACGTCTGTGGCAGTCAGGGTGGATGGAGTGAAGTGGCCATCATAAATAATGATGGGGGATGGGAGGCAGGGAAGGGGGAGGGAGCTTTGACGTGTCCACCACGCTGTAGGCTTCTTTACCCATACCCCACCCTACCATTATCACTTGTCTAGCATTCCAGCATAGATGTACAATGTATGAAATTACAGTGTTTGTAGTTTGTGGCCTGTCAGTAAAATATGAACATGTAGGCCTATTCAATCATGTTAATACCAAACTTCAATCTTCTCATTTTGTTATTGAAAGCTATTGATTCAGATCATCAGACTTTGAGCAGTCCGTAGATTGATTTGTTCCGGTTTATTTCCTCAAACCTATCATAGAAACGGTAGGAAAATGCGTAAATTACTTTTAGGCAAAACCCCAGTTTGAACCCTCCCCTCCCCACCCCCCCCCCCCCTCTCCCGCCCCCCAAAAAGCCCACAAAATAGTAACAAAAGGATTTACAATTTAGACATTTAAAGCAGGTTTCTAGGGCTCATTACACCATTTATACAGGCATGAAAAAGAAATTGCCACATGAGAAAAACAGAAAAGAAAGATCTTATCTGTCTGACTGAAATTTTGACAAGAGCTACCTGTACCTTTGTTTATGAATCTGTGGATTTATTAAACTATTTTGTAGATTTTTTTTTGTATCTGTAGGCCTATATGAAAGTCATTAAATTTTCATTTTTTTTTGGGGGGGGGGGGGGAGGGGAGGAGGACTTCTGTTGTGTGAACGTTACTTTCCTTAGGGTAAAATTGTGATGGCTCACCTGCAATAATTTTTATGCCTCCGCACGAAGGGTGCCGGAGGCATTATTTACTGTTGCCATATTATCGAATGTTTGTACCAGGTTGTATTAAATTGCATCCAATAATGCACAGAACCTGTTCCATCTTGCACGAGCGGAATTTCTTTTTCCCGACCTCCATTTCCTCCCATTCTCCTGGTCTTTCATGTTCATGTGAGCTGTCAGCAAACAGCATCTCCTGCATGGATTCCTTGTGCAAATCTCAGGCCCGCCCCACCCCAGGGGCCCTTTGTCGTTGTCTCTCTGCCTGGCTGCCCCATCAGAACGAAAAAAGTGTGTGATTTCCCAAGTGTATTTGCCCTGCCCTAATATGGACATTGTTATGACCTATGGCTCAATGGAGATTGTACGACTGAAGCACAGAGGTAGGGAAAGATGAGAAAATAGTGTGCATAGTCACCGCAACATTGCTTGAAGGAAAGATCTTATCATGCCCTCTTGCATGTAAAGCTAGCACGGAATGATGAATTAACATGTTACAGACACAGGAATGAAGGGAGTTCATTCGGCCCTGGCTTGATGCTTTTGAACCATCAAAATACTGAGACCCTGTACGGGTAGTGGTACATACATTTTGTGCCTGCACTCATGGAATGTAAATTCCTTGAGGCCCAACGTAACAATTGAGTGCATTGCAAATTGGAGTATGTTGTACTTGACACGAAACCCAGTCTTACAATTTTGTATCATTGTGTTGTTGATATTATCTTCAAAACCCAACCAACCAACCAACCAACAAACCAATTTTTGTTGATATTTTGATAACACTATGGGAAATTTGTTGTACCACCTTCTGAAGAGCAATGAGGCTATAGACGCTCTTTTTGCCCTTGTCACTTGCAGTCCCTTGCTGGTCTTATAATGGATAAAGACTGCTCAACGTTTCAATGGAGATTACACTTGTAGATGACAGTATCAACATTGTCATAATGATAAAGTGATGAAAATATCAAAACAAACTCAGTTTTTAATACAACAGATCAACAAAACTTGCCAACAATTGTGATATCTATCAGAATCGATCAGTGAAATCAATAATTGCACCTTGTAGATTGACATACTCGTAACGGTGTAAATTGTACCGCATATAAGGGATTGTATGCGAGCAAGGTACCAAAACAGCATTGTTAAACGAGGCGAATGTTTTATTTGCAAAGCACTCTGCCAAGAGCATGCCTCAGTTATCACAATGCAAAATACTTCTGCAAAATCAGAACAGGAGAAAAGTGTAAAAACCATCTATAGGTACTAATTCTGCTTACAGTACTCATAAGTTTGATAGTATTGCCTTTGCTGTTCAGAGTGCTCAGGTTCCTATCACAGTACAGTGTATGTATCCTCTCGACCCAGCTTCATTGTCAGAGATGTTGTTGCAGTATAGTTATTATTTTCCTGTTGTGTTTACGTGCCTTTTATTTGTCAACAATCGCGATACATCAAAGACGGCCCCCCAGGTGACCCCAGCAGAATGGAGTGACGTGCGTGGGTGGCACAAAGCAGTTCAACCAAGCGACTAGAAATGAATTGCTTTTCAGATCAGAGAAGACAAAAAAACCTCCTACAGGAGATGCCGATGTGTACTGCACCACCACCCATATTTTTCAGGTTTATGTGATAGAAACAGAATTTATGTACATTGTAGCTCAACTTTACGAGTAGAAGCCGTTCCTGTGTGGACTGTTCAACCATGGTGACTGCCAATGAATCAAGACTTCAATCACAAATCTGTTGTTCATCACATCATGAGGTGAACTACTTCAGGTGTGACTGTGTCAAGATATTATTCATCTGGTTGATTTCACTTGTAATATTTGTCCTAATTTTAGTTTGGTTTTGTTTGACTTTAATTCCATGAAGTGGACAAACACTTGAAATCTTGCACAAATATGTGACAAGAATAACTCGGGGGAAAAAATGAAATATAGCTTCTTTGTTATTGGAAAGAAATGATATAAAAAAGAAAACTGGCCCTTCTGTCAATTGGGGAGGGAAAAGTAGATCATTGTGCAGGGCCTCTTTGTCTAACAGTGAACAAACTGATGCATGGACTTGATATTGTGATCTGCTTTCAAACAATTACTTGCATACAATTCAAAGCGTGTGTGGAAGGATATGACCTACATTGTATCTGATGAATGAACACACCCCAAGCCACAAAGTTGAGGCATTGTTTTCCAATAATGTGGATGTTTATAGTTTGATATCATAGTTCATGGTTGATATGTGGTTTCTGCGGTAAACTTTAGGACAGGAAAGTGGATGAAGATGAAGTTAAGGTGACTTGCTTTGATCAAAGGCATATTCTGTTGAGACACTTTTGGATTATAATGGTTTTAAAAGCAGTGCACTCTGATGCTTACAGAAACTCTGTTTTTAAAAATCACCTTTTTAATTTTCAAGTACACTGTGTATTACAGTATATTTGATGTGATTTTAAACTTTATATAGCAGATATATACTCAAAGTGATTCTAATTGAAGAGTGTCTTTAATGTTTCAATGAATCAGGCAACAGATAATTCTTTTACAAGAAACATGTCTACATTACCCTATTTCTCCTCGTTATGCATCTGGTGGTGGAATGTGTAATGACCCACAACATTTCTCAATTGGTCACTAATACATTGTAGTTTTGATGGTGGTGGAGGCATACATGTATTTTGAGACAGTGGGATTGCTGAACATTCTTTGCTGCACTTGAATTCACTAATGTTCAAGTGTGATTATTCTTTATAAATTCTTGATAATGTACATTTGTATAAACTGGTCGAATACAAAAAGCAGTTACACACTCACACACACAGACAAACACACACACACAAATGCTAGAATGTAAAAATAATCATTGAATGGCTATGATGTACTCCATTAAAACACCAATGGCAATACTGTTGATAGAAGTACAGCTGTAAAAGAGTTTCTTGATAATATAATATAGTTATTTTATAAATGTGTTTAAACTGTGAAAACTGTTGAAAGCATTTTCTTGTTTTCACAAAGGAAAGTAGAAAATATTTTATAATGTTACAAGTGTATTATCTATATTTGCCATATTTTCAAATACTGTATTTGATATCTCAAATTGCTTTCCCAAAACACCCTGTAGGCTTCTAGCAAGTTATGGTTTACATGTATCAATACAAACTCCATTATAGGTATCTACAGTATTGCTCCATCTCCATCATGTGAGATGCATGTACAACGTGTACCACTACATTGTTTGCCTGTGTGGTGTTTGTGTCTTTTTGTTGCAACCCTACGTTGTACATATTACCTTACAGTAGTACTGGTAGTCCCTGTCTGGAAGCCCACAATCAATACTGCTGAATCTAGTCATGGCATGGTGCACATGAAAGCAGTCACATTACCAGCCCTCTCCTTTTATCCAGCTGGGGTACATTGTACACAAGATTGGACTTCAGCCAATGAAGGGGGGGGGGGGGGGGGGGGGGGTGGGGGTGTGCCGTGAGGAGGGGGTAGGGGATGATGGAATACTTGGTACCTTCTTGTGTGGAGTGTCTACTGGAAAAAAGTCTGGGGTAGGGACATTGTGTCTCATTCCTGATCCAGGGATCTAAACTAAAGAGGATTAGGCACTTGGTACTTGCAAATTGCATTATTATATTCTTCATGTTATACTTGAGCCACAGAGTACATTCAAGGGATTACATTGTACATGCTAGGACTTTGCACTATGTTTTGTACTCTCAGCTTTGCCCCACAGGTACATTGTACTTGTATTATCTTTCTTAGATAGTGGATTACGATTATTGTGCTACGTACTTCAAAGTAGGAAGATGTACCGGTACAATGTTGTACAAAGAATGCAGTGTAGATAGGAATGGCTATATAGTGCGTGTGTATGTGTGTTAAATATTTATAGTACAGAGGAAGAGAAAGATGTATATTGTTACCACTGCAGGTCTGTGTCCAGTTTATGTTTAGATTATGAAGATTGATAAATAGTACAAAATGATTATGTATTCCCTTGGAATGAGAAGTACATTGTAGGTAGAAAGGAGAGACAAATGAGAAGATGGTGTTTTGAAAAGTTTTGATTTATGGAATGAATCTTTCACAATGAGAAGGAAAACAAACTATTGATGCATTGTTCAAAAGATGTGGGCTTGTTTTTTTTTTTTCATGCATAGAGGAAGTGACTGATTGATAGCTATCATAAAAAAAAAAATGTTAGATTTACTATGAGAGCACACTTGACTGAGTGGAAAGATTTTAGGAGGACTATGATAAAGGTCACAGCAAAACTTATGATAAGCTCAAAGTTCTTTCCTGGAACTTGTAGGCCCTTATGTTCTTCCAAGGATTGAAGAAATGTTGAGCAAATCTTTCTCAAAGTTTGTATGTACGTAGATTCTGTTTACTGCTGAGAATGTTAAAATTAGTGACCGTCCTTGCGTCATTCCCAGGCGTAAAGCTGACCACCGCTCCTTGAGCATGTTTTGTATGCTTGCATGTCAGTGGTGATGTTGTTGCCATGGTGACGATGCAGTGGATGCTGAATAGAACCAGCAGGCCGTGAAGACGGATCGAGCGTACTTGCTCTAGTGAGGATTATCATCAATCTTTTCATTTCCCAGTGGGATTTGCCCGTGAGAATGTGGCCATCTAAAGGTTAAAGGTTTAGTGGTAATACACATAACCTACCCTGATATTCAAGAAGGGACTTCACTCAACTTTGGATGATGGACAATCAATCCATTGCCCACTGTAACTCACTCAGAATCTTGTAGGGAACAAGTAAACTCAAATTATCACGTCCCATAAGCCACTTTTTTTTTCTCAAGATTATTTTTCCTGAGTTTATTGTTTGTATTTGAACAGATTTTTTAATTATTTTTTTTTGTGTGAGTCTTTTGTTGTTTGTTTGATAACTTTTTGGCTTCAGTTGAAGAATTTTCTGAAGCCTCAAAATTGCTGAATTTTAATGGATTTTTAGATAGATACACTGTAACATACTTCCAAAAAAGTAACTTGTCAAATTGGCAAACTTTAGTGAAACAATTGAACATATGTTCACCAATGTAAGTTATGCAGTGAAATTTAGAGGTGACCATTTGATATTTAACTGGAACCTGAAGGGTCAAATATATCCAGAAGAGTCATGTCAATTGACATGACATTGACATATTCATCTTCGAAGCATTGATGCTTGATGAATATGATGAATGCCTCAGAGTCTCTTTCAACTCGTGAGTGACATGTCTTTGTATAGTGACTGTTGCAAACAGATATTATTTTCAAATCTATTCAGTTTCTACAAGCTGTATGATACATTTCTTTTAAAACATAAATGTCATCAATGTTGAATGACGATGTCATGACCTAATGGCTAGTGATGAGAAAAAAAGTGATATTAGTATACACCGTTGTACAATGTACATTATGGAGTATACAGACCTGGAGATGTGTCTTCAGTGTTAAAATCAACAGGATGTAATGATCTGAGCCAATGTTATTTCGAGGTTGAAAGAAAGGATTGAAGATACACAGACATGTACATTAAATGCCCACACTCACATCAACTATTGTGTGCATTGCATTGTATCTGCTAGACCGCAATGAAATGATACAATTAATACAAGGCCACTACAAGTAGTAGTGGGTAGCTGTACTACCTACCCCTGGATGGGCTGGTACCGATATTGTGCGGGTGAAATGGTTTAATTGATTCGACAAGGAGACAGTGCCGCGTGTTTTCCCAGCATGTCTGGCCTTAATGAGAACCCTCGCAAGCTGCAATCAATACCAGCGATAACTCCCTTCACAGCAGGTGTCTTGAGCAATTTGCGAGTGGTTTGACGAGGAAAGCAGATTGCTTATTATTTTCTTTTTCTACTTTGTTAAAATCCTATGAGCAAGAACTCTTTTTTTTTAAAGGCCAGATCAGAAGTGTCAAGAACAAATTGCAAAACTTATAACAGCTGATATCACCCCACAACAATCTGATTTCTTTTTTTGTTGTGAATTATAGAAATCTGAAAACTTTTATTAAATAAAAGTTGCCAGTTTAATGAAAACTGGATCCTAGTTGCTAAGATATTTCATATCTCAAGTGGTTTTGAGTTCACCTAAAAAAAGAAAGTTGTAAAGAAAGAAAGAAAGAAAATTTTCCCTTTATTCTTCAACACAGAATGTACCCTGATCCTATAAATACTCATCAAAAAGCCGGGTGTCTGATTTCAGATCAAACTGTATTTCAGTTTGGTTTAAGGGATCATATAGTTCTGGTTGAGACCTACAATGTAACTTCAGTTTTCTTACATTTTTGGTGAGATAATGAGAAACCTCTTATGGAATATGAAAGAGCCTGTAATTCCAAGAGGAATTCAAAGTTTATTTGATGAAAATCGGTTCTGAAATGGCTGAGATACCCCAAAACAGAGCGATCCGAATAAAATGTGGGACCCACATACTTTGCTTTTGGATGTCTCAGCCATTCCAAAACCGAATTTCATCAAATAAACTTTGAATTCCTCATAGAATGGTATGCTCTGTACTATTCATAAGTAGTTTCTTGGTACCAGGTATGTCACAAATATTTAAAAGCCCAATTTTCATCTCAACTAATACTGTACCATCCTTCTAAAACCCATTGACTCTGATTGCCCGATGGGTCATGTACAATGTCTCTGGATATGTTAGAACCTTGATGGCATTTTTTTTTTGAGGGAGTAAGATTGTTTCTTGGCACCCCTTCCCTTGAATAAGTAAATGGACATTTGTTTGTTTGCTTGTTTCTTCAGATGGATATTTAAAAAGATAAAAACCAACAACCTATTAATGCATCAGTATATGAAAGATGCTCTGGCTGACACTACATGATATGATCTGCTTTGGAAAAAGTGAGCTTTTTGCTTTCTTGATTTTAGTAGATTTTAAATGATTATTTGCAACCCAGTAAGATGCCTGTCTTTACTTTTTTTTTTTAGTATGTATGCATGCATTTGATATCAGGATATCATATTTTTCCATAAAATCATCAACCGCATGTTTTCATTTAGAGACATTGACCTGTACCAAGGCTGGTTATTTTTATCAGGAAGGAATTGATGAGCTTGCCTGGGATTATTTGTATGTTTTCATTTCTCTGTGGGGTACCCATTTGAGATGGTTTTAACCCTATTAAGCCCAAGCTATTTTGACCCCTCGCAGGCCCAAGGGGGGGCACATTGTGCCCCCCCTATATAACTTTTTTATTATTTGATGTATCATCGTCATATTTGGCACGTGGGTAGAGTAACTCATACTCTACATGACCGTACATTTGAATTTTCACAAGGTCACCCATGGAGGGCGCTATTTACCAAAATATAAAGAAATACATAGGAAATATGCTAAAAACATGATTTTTCTGTATAATTTCTTTATCCCCATTATATATGTCTTATTATAGACCAATCATTTTCATATTTGCCACAAATGATAAGCAAGTGGAATTTCATTATTTGTTATGGTTGAAATTTCTCAAGGTCACCACATGGGGGCGCTATTCATATCAACATAGTGATACATTATGAGACCTGAGATGAAATGTATGCGATGAGTACATGTATAGTTATGACATTTCATATTTGCATAATACTGGAATTTTGAGATTTGCAAATTGATAATATGATAAACTAATGATATCAGAGGCATAACTTGGGTGAAGGAATCAAAATAACTCAAAATATAAGGGCAATCTTTAGAAAATATCATTGTTTTCAATTATCTCTATTATATCTATTGTTTATGCCTTTGTCAAATAAAAACAAAGGAAATAATAAGAAAAACTTTCCAGGACCATAATTACTTCGAATTTTGCTCCTTCAACAAATTTCAGCCAAGAAACACCCATTTCATACACTGTAATGCTGTTAAATGAAATGGGAACAGAAAAAAGATGCAAAATCTGACTGACATGGTTGTCAGTTTATGGTTGCCATGGCAACCAGCAACATCAAATATAGCTAAATTATATATCAAAATGTTCGTAATAAGATTTTAGGAAAAGTCACCATATTTGGTTGAAATCGAATAAAGGGCGAAGGAGTGGCAAACGAAAATCTGGTAGGGGGGGCACAATGTGCCCCCCCTTGGGCTTTATAGGGTTAATACTTTGTATCCTTGTGAGAGATTAACAAATGCAATTTTTTATTATTTATTTTTTGTTACCATCCATTTATCATTCTGGACATTTATTAGGAGTGTTTTCCGAGAGACTTGAATATGAAGACGCTGCCATTTTTTTTTTGTAGCATGTTAAATGTCCTTTTGATGTGATGTCCTGCAGTAGAAATCCAGGCAGATTTGTGCTGTACCTGCCCCTCCCCACCCACCCCCCCCCCCCCCCATGCGAACCAGCGAGATGGATTGAGCCAGGGCCGATTTCTGAGAAGAGGAGGATTTGAGCGTCTCTTTAAATGATGAATGGGATATGATGCATCGTTGAACATGTAATCAAATTAATTCTACCCAAACCCCTGTACGGCATCGCCGTTCACACAACACCGCAAATGCCACGCTAATTGCAAAGATATGCTGTACAATATTCACTTGATATTTTGATGAATATTGAAGCTTGTTCATTGTACTTCAAGACAGAAATATTGCAATAGTTGAACATACAAGTGTATATAAATTCAACGATAATGTCATCTACGCTGTAGATAATTCATAAATTACAGATCTATGTAAGGCACTCTAGTCACAACACTTATCTATTTCATTGTATCAGTTTGCAGTTGCTGTTTTTTTCTTGTTAGCACAGGTATTTAAATTTGCATTGTTATTTTTTGTTTGTTTATTCATAATTATACATAAGAAAAAAACAACAAAGAAAACGTAATAGCAATAAAACATATTGAACATGCCTGCTTGCTTTTGGCAGTCAAAACTCATTCTGGAATGAGTGTGATATAGTAATAAATAGGGAATGTATCCTGATGTCATGAAATATATATACAAATATATTTTTCTTTATTGGCCCACAGATAGAGCACTGCCTGATTTAAATGAAAAATGATTGATGTCGTAGGCTGACATAAGATTCCAAATTATTGTCTTAATATTGTATTCACTCTCAAATATGGTCACTCTGAGGAACAGTAAATCAGGATGAATAAACTGAGGAAACTATGCATCTCTTTTCCATTTAATCAGAATATTTCTTTTTTGTTTCTGTTGTAGGCCTACATTGAAATTTGAGAATGCCCTGGACTTCATCTAGAATTTTTCCCCTGTCTTCTGTTTTTGTTTTGCATTTATACTTTGAAATGTATATAATATATGCATTCCGGGAATAGTTGTGAACACTCGTAACTCTCCTGTACAGCCATTGCACAGTGATGTATTCAAAGAATGTATCACATTTCAGCTAGGTTTCAGCAGCAGCAGTATAATGTAAACAATGGTTTACAGAAAGAGGAGGAGGAAGAGGAGGAACATGGATAAAAAGGAGGAGGAGGAGGAGGAGGAGGAGTTCTGAATGTTTGGCATCCCACAGTCTTGAGTCATGCACAGTTCTTTTTAGTAGATTGTATACTTCATTCCTGGAGTCATGTGACCCTTATGCTTGCCATTTTCTTTCTTTATTTTTTTTACCCTCTTAAAGGGACTGTACAGTACTGGTTGCGGTGGGGATTCATGTTTTGAACATTCCTAGAAAGTGAGATAATGAGAAACCTCTTATGAAATATGAAAGAGCATGTAATTTTAAGAAGGATTCAACGTTTATTTGATGAAAATTGGTTTTCAAATGGCTGAGATATCCAAAAAAGTGATAATAATAAAAGGCGACGGGCCACGCCTTTTATTAGAATCTCTTTGTCTTACCTTGTTTTTGGATATCTCAGCCATTTCAAAACCGATTTTCATCAAATAAACTTTTGATACCCCTTAGAATTGCATGCTCTTTGACATCTCATAGAGTGGTTTCTGAATATCTCACAAAACGTTATTAAAAGCTAAATCCTCACCTCAACCAGAACTGTACACACCCTTTCAGATGGCATACATGTAGATATTGTTCAACGAAATAAAAAGTAAAAGTCAGAATATTCAGATTTAAGGGAAATTTGAGTCAACTTTTCAGTCACAGTATCAACAGTCAACAAAACAGCACTTTTGTACATGAAGTACATGTAATTGATGCACCACCAACAATGCATATTCTCAGATGTGTGGAGTTGTGCAGCAAAAAGAGTTTTGCATGAAGACTATCAAGACCTAATAGAGCAAGCCTCTCTTTCTTTTGCAAGTAGACGGAGAGCTCTTTTAGATTGGCAAAGAACTTGTTTGTAAAAATGTTTATTAAACAAGAACATGTTTTATCCTTACAAAATACATGCACTTGTTATTTACTAATCGATGAATGATTTGAATCTCACTCATGATAATACTAATTAACAATGGAAATATTAATAATTGCAATGTTGATACCAATATTTCACTTGCCCAGATTGCTCCTTTAAGATTCCATTGCTTTCATAGAGCAAATTCCTCTGTTGTGTTGGGAGAGGACATTCACATATAATCTCCACATAAGGCTCTGTGTTTAATAAAGTGATGTCACTTCAAGCACTTTGTGGACTATGACCCCTCATGACCTGAGCATGAGAGGGAGATAAACGTGATAGGGATGTACTTTACTACGAGGAGAGTGAAAGTGATCAGTTTACCCTTGGAGGTCTTTGTAAACCAGCCAGTGAAGATGGGGAGAGCAGGAGGAAAGTGATACCGGTTCTGATGGTGATGCGGGGCGTGGTGGCCTGGAGATGTACTTGAATGCCTGACAGGTGACTTGTACATCTCACAAGATATTGACAGAGGGGGTGGGGGTAGATGGCAATGGCGCGGGGGCGGTCATTTGAATATGACTTTGTCCGTAGGTGAACTTTGCTTGAGATTCAACTTGGGGGTCTCATTGACCAGAAGGAAGGAGACTGTTATTTGCAGTATTCAGAGATCTCAGAAACATCTTTAAGGCAATGGCTCAATCATGAGAAGGACTAACGAATGTTATAAACAGTGCTGCACACTAACTTATTTTTTTTTTTTACTGGTCCGACAGACGGGTCAGGTCGGACCAGCAGATACCCAGTTTTTCCATGTTTTGTTGGTCCATTCCTGAAAAAGTTACTGGTCCGACAGTGATTTTTACCGGTCAGGGACCGTCAGACCAGTGCCAGTGTGCAGCGTTGTTATAGGGATGGTATAGTTTTGGTTGAGACAGGGATTCAGGTTTTAACTTTTTGTGAAATTATTAGAAACCACTTATATGAAATATTTAAGAGCGTACAATTCAGAGAGGAATTAAAAGACTATTTGAGAAAAAAATGGTTTGAAATGGCTGACATCCAAAATCAAAGTGGTCTTAATAATAGGTGGTACCCACCTTTTATTAGGAATACTTTGATTTACTTTGCTTTTGGATATGTCAGATATTTCAATACAATTTTCATCAAATAATCTTTGAATTCCTCTTAGAATTGTATGCTCATAAAGTATTTCATATACATATAGGTGGTTTCTAATTATCTTGCAAAGAGTTAAAACCTGA
The DNA here is from genome assembly GCF_040938485.1 of Diadema antillarum. Lineage (NCBI taxonomy): Eukaryota > Metazoa > Echinodermata > Echinoidea > Diadematoida > Diadematidae > Diadema > Diadema antillarum. The sequence goes on from NW_027270966.1 coordinate 1,384,427, forward strand.
ATCCCCATCTCAACCAAAACCACGTCAATCCCTTTAATGTGAATTCAAATTGAATGTGTGGTATGTCAAGTTTGACAACATGCAGTCATACATTTGTACATGTAGGTTGTGACAATGATTACAGGCTATCTGTCAAAATTGGAAGTGTTAATTTCAAACAAATTAAAGGAATTGAAGATTAACACGTGCCCACGGACAATAATGTTTACAATCAAATGTTATGCAGTATCACCTTGAGTCTCAAAGACACCAGGGGAATTAACCTGTTCTGTATGGGACCTGGTGGCCTGTGTATTACGTCAATGGGTATTTCAGAATTCAGTATGGAACAGGTTAAGTATACTACACGATGCCTACTGGTAATGTGATGATACAGAAGAAATGCTGAAATTGATGATGTCATACAACTACATATGTAGGAGTGCATTTTCATGAGCAATGAAGGGGGGGGGGGGGGCATGGGCTGTGATCATCATATATCCACACTCCGGTTTACATTACAACTTTGTCGATGATGTCACAGGTCCAGCTATGCAAGGCCTGATTCACCGCTCGTTTGCGAGTTCTCATGTCAGAATTGATAGGTTTATGTGGACTGTGACTCACTCACATCCAATATCTCGGTGAGCACTGTCCATCATTCAGAAAGCTCGCGTGAAACAGACGGACTTTATTCTCTATTTCACTGCTTTTACAGGCTGGACGATGAAGGTTTACAAACTGCCATAATCCTATAAAATGACCAGATGTTTGGAGGAGAGTCATGCAGTGAAAATGTCTGAAAATCAAGGGAGCTTTACTGCATCTGTCTAGCACAGAAAGAGAGCATTGGGAATGTTTTAATATGAGAGATCAACAAATGGATGGCATTGGAAGAGTGGCTGGGAAATGCAGAGGATAGCGCTGCACTCAGCGTGAGTGGTGACAAAAGCGAATGATTCATCGTTACACACGTGTGTGTCGACATCTCACCCAGATCACGCCACAATCTGCAAATGTAAACAAAGAGCCACTACTGTGCTGCTGAAGAGTGATGTTCATTTTGTGTTGTATACATTGTACCTGTATCCCACAGTCCACTGAAAGAGGTGAGGGCATTGTGTGCAACATTTGTGAGTTGATTATAACATACAATGTACATTGTAGAAATTTACAAATATGTACAGTACATGTATGTAGATTTCATCCAGGTGTGATGTGGCTGCATGAATATTCAAATTGAGCATTATTATGTCTCTGTGAAGTATGCATGTGTGTAATTGGGGATTATATAAATTTCACACACCCTACCCCTTTTCTACCTATTACAAAATACCATACTCAACTCAATGAACTCCATAGATGCTGTTTTATGAATACGTGTGTATCCTTGTCACATCACTGCATTGTAGCTGAGTACAATGAATTTAATTTCATGGATAGAACTGCTGTCAATCAGCGCTAACTGATTGCACAATCAATGGTAGTTTTCAATATGTTTTGGTGTTGAAAACATGATAATCAATTAAATCATTTGACACATGTGTATCGATTCACTTGACTACATGTTGTAAACCATAGATACGTGTACACATGCAGTGGACAGAACAGTTTTGCATTTGATCCAACTTCCTGCATAATGCATTCCATTACTGGCATTGCAGATCCGTTCATCATCATGTCTGTCTGGTTTGGTGATTAAACTCGCCATGCACTTTTTTAGTCCTCATTCCTCACCACTAATGGTGGCCAGTGTACATCCTTCTGTGCTGAGGATGCCCTCTTCATCATGCACCTATCGCTATGGCAACAGCAGGGAGCATGCCTTTGTACATGGGTCATAAACCCTCCCAGAGCTTGGACCCCGCCTAAGCTCCCGTGATGTTGTTCAATTTGTTAATGAATGGTCCTGAAAGACCCCCTTTTTTTTGTTCGTCTGTTGATAATAGATAAAAAAGGAACCCCCACCCCATCACCATCTTTCTCCTTTTTCCCCCTCTCCCCATGTTCACAAGGCATCCGTGATGTAATTGCATGAGTCAGCCGGGGTCTGAATTTGTGGGTGATTAGGTATTTCACCTCGCTTTGTCTGGCTGTGCGCTCCACGTCGGAGCTGCACCCTTGCCTGTATTGTATGTGTGTCGTGTACACGTAGTAGGCTGCAGTCATCACTCCTGGGATGCGGGGAAAAGATGCACAGTGTGCATGTGTGATGGGGGATGGATGATGGGTTTCCACGGCGACTCGGCATTCGCATAGGATGAGACATGTTTTTCCCTACACGTTGGCCAGCAAGCAGTCCATGGACATGAAGGTGTCGATGAAAACATCATGTTTGACATGTGTGCTGCTCTTTTGTCATTTTACGCTTCATTCGACAAGCTTTCTCTTCTCATGTGCATTGTAGCGGAAGAACACGTGTGGATGCATTCATTCTTTTAGTAGAAGGTGAAAATCTATGAACAGCCTTTTCATGGGGCTGTGGTCACCTCCACCAGAGTAATGATATTGAAAGGCTGCGAGAAGGCAGGAGAGGCTGTATCGTATGAAATGCAAGGCTTGTTTGCGGATACATAAATACAAATGACCAGTTTAAAGGAGGAAGTTTGATTGCACAATCAGCTTGATGTAAACATAGAGGTAAGTGATAAGATGTTATGTTGTAATCATTGTAAGGAGTCTTAGAGATTGGTGCTTTTCACTTTTGTTTTTCTCTTGTCAATGGCAATGATGTTGTTAATGTCAAGCTGTGTAGTTTTTATCATTGACATTGTCAATGAACATAGATTGTGACAACAAATGTTATACTATTGATGACATGACTACAACTGTTTTAAATGCATAATAACATGCTGTCACTTAAAGGACAAGTTCACCTTCATAGACATGTGGGTTGAGTGAATGCAGCAATATTAGTAGAGCACATCATTGAGAGTTTGAGGAATATTGGACAATCCGTTCAAAAGTTATGAATTTTTGAAGTTTCTGCTCACTCAAGGCTGGATGAGAAGACTACTATAGCTTGTGATGTCACAACAGTACAACGATATAAAGAAAGAATAAAGAAAATTCAACATATTTTCACTTTTCTCGCATAACAAAAGAACACTTGACTTCTCTCTTTCAGAAGGCAGGGGAAATGATATTACCCTTAACATTAAGATGTCAATAACAAGTCGAAGAAATGTGCACTTTATTCAAAAAGTAAAGTTTTGTGAAATTCTCTTTTTATTTTCTTTATATGGTTGTACGCATATGACATCATATACTGTAGTAGTCTTCTCATCCAGCAGTGACTACGCATATACTTTAACAATTCATAACTTTTGAATGGATTGTCCAAGTTTCCCCAAACTTTCACTGATGTGTTCTACTAATATTGCTGCATTCACGCAATCCATATGTATGAAGGTGGACTTGTCCTTTAACCATGACTTCATGTTGTACATACAGTGTATGTACATCTGTTTTGCTTCAATTAATATTTTGATGAATTGACCAGAATTTTTTTTCGTGTAGTGCTGACTTCAAGGATACCCCCACCCCATTAAAGTGCTTAAAGATACAAATGCTGGAGATACATGCATTGGCCCAAAAATTTGATAGTAAAATGCTTGCACTCAGCACCATAACTGATATCCTTTACTACGGTAATGGTATGATGCATGTTGACAGCCGTGCACAAATAAAGGTACTATTATAGTAGCATGCCACTCACCTGGTGTGAGAGGTGCCCTGGATTCTAGGACTTACAGAGTAATTAGGTGATCCGAGTATCCTCTCGGATCACCTTCTGTATCTGTACGGATTCTTTGTTTTTCTTCTTCTTCTTCTTTATTTCTCCTCAAAAGTTGTGCAGAGGTTAGCTCAGAAAGTGCATTGCCTTTCAATGTCAGACTTATACCATATATGTATCATGTCGCAAAGACGACAGCGCAAGTAAAATCATAGTGATCAGTCGACCGTGACGTCACTATGACGTCATTGTATGAAAACACATTTTCATGCATATCTCATTAATGGAATGGAATATTTCAATGAAATTTACGTCACATATATTTCAAGTCAAGCGCATTCTACTCATATTCTCAAAATTCATTTTTATCTCAAAACGCGCGCGTACGCGCGCGTTGAAATATTTGTATGCTCAAATCCAGCTCAAATTTTTTTTGCACACGTTTCAGACCATTTGGAGCATTTTTTGAAAAATTGAAAAAATTGGACGGACGCGTACGCGCGCGCACATATACGCACGCACAGCTAATATGAAATAGAAATTTTCAATTTTTTCACACGGATCGGATGTCCGAAATTTCAAGGAATATTTCTACCAAGTTTCAAGTCGATCCGACTCAATATGACGTCATACGGGCCCGTCAAATTCAAAATTCCGCGCGTGCGTCAATGGGGATACACAGTGCAACTATGCCAAAAAACCGCCAATTTTAAATCGGATTTTACTCGTCAGGATGGACGGTGACCCCCCATTTTCTTTACATATTCTGAAAGGTGATGAGTTGTACATGTCATTTCATGGGCTGGCTATGCTGATAAAATGATTAAAAGATATCAAATTTCTTAATAAAGTAAAAAAAGTAAATTTTCAAAATGACGTCATCAAATTCCAAGTTCACTCGAGCGTATCTCACTAATCCTTTGCCAATTTTCACCCAAATTTCAATATGTTGTAGCTTATGAAATGCTCTTTCATAAATGTAATTAAACAATTTTGATTTGATGACGACATCACCTCGAAAAAATGGATTGAAGGTAACCTTGTCAAATTTGACCAGTTTACGTGTAATCTCTATGGGAGTGCAATTTTTATGGAAATGAAAATTGACATGACTATCTTTATCGAGCACTAGCTCACTTATGCTTCGGTGAATTTCTCTAAGATTTTAATATGTTGTAGCTGAGATGTAGGGCTATCGTAAGTGTGCCCTTCGTTTTTTCATACGTTGTCGGGATTACGTGAAAAAACTTGGTTGAAATTAAAGTTTTTCTTCGATGTATTGAAATATTTCTTTCTTTTTGCAACTTTCTTTGCAATAACTCAAGAAAAACAGCCCCTATCAACTTCATATTTTGCACATGTTTAGTTCATGTCACGAAAATTATTTCATAAAATTACAATTACTTGATCAGACGCCATCTTGGGTATGTAAATTAGGGTCAAAGGTCATAGATGTTTCATCCTGTATCTTGGTGAATACATGTCTTATCTTTCCCATATTTTGCACACGTAAAGACAATGTTACAGGGATCATTTCATAAAATAACCACTTTTTGCTCAGATGCCATCTTGTCTGTGCAAAGTGGGGTCAAAGGTCATATGTACTTCTTTTTCTATCTTTGCTATGACGTGTTATCTCTATGGGAGGGAATTTTTTAGATGTGAAAATTGACATGACTCTCTTTATCGAGCACTATCTTACTTATGCTTCAGTGAATTTCTCTCAGATTTTAATATGTTGTAGCTGAGACTTTGCAGTATCAGGACTCGAATCATTGATTAAAAAAAAGATCGGATCACCTTAATTTGTCAGTGATGACAAATTACAATCTCTAGTTCTTCTTCTTTCTTTATTTCTCCCCAAAAGTTGTGCAGAGGTTAGCTCAGAAAGTACTATGCCTATCAAATTCAAACTTATACCATGTATGTATCGTGTCCCAAAGACGGCAATCGAACTAAAATCAAAGTGATCAGTCGACCGTGACGTCACTATGACGTCATTATATGAAAACACATTCTCAATCATATCTCATTAATGGAATGAAGTTTTTCAATGAAATTTGCGTCACATATATTTCAAGTTATGCGCATTCTACTCATATTCTCAAAATTCACATTTTCTCTTGGTACGTGCGCGTACGCGCGCGTTGAAATATTTGTATGCTCAAATCGAGCTCAAATTTTTTTTGCACACGTTTCAGACCATTTGGAGCATTTTTTGAAAAATTGAAAAAATCGGACGGACGCGTACGCGCGCGCGCATATACGCACGCACAGCTCATACGCAATAGAAATTTTCAGTTTTTTCACACGGATCGGATGTCCACAATGTCAAGGAATATTTCTATCAAGTTTCAAGTCGATCCGACTCAATATGACGTCATACGGGCCCGTCAAATTCAAAATTCCGCGCGTGCGTCAATGGGGATACACTGTGCAACTATGCCAAAATCCGCCAATTTTAAATCGGATTTTACTCGTCAGGATGGACGGTGACCCCCCATTTTCTTGACATATTCTTAAAGCTGATGAGTTGTACATGTCATTTCATGGGTTGGCAATACTGGAAAAATGATTAAAAGATATCAAATTTCTTAATAAAGTAAACAAAGTAAATTTTCCAAATGACGTCATCAAATTTCAAATTCACTCGAGCGTATCTCACTTAAATTTCGCCAATTTTCACCCAGATTTCAGTATGTTGTAGCTTATGAAATGTTCTTTCATCAATGTAATAACAACATTTTGATTGGATAACCTCATCACCTCGTAAAAATGGATTGAAAGTATCCTTGTAAAATTTGACCAGTTTACGTGTTATCTCTATGGGAGAGCAGTTTTTCTGGCAGTGAAAATTGACATGACTCTCTGTTTCGAGCACTAGCTCACTTATGCTTCGGTGAATTTTTCCCAGATTTTAGTATGTTGTAGCTGAGACTTTGAGCTATCGTAAATGTGCCCTCCATTTTTTCATACGACGTCGGCATCACGTCGAAAAACTTGGTTGAAAAATTGCATGTGGCTTCGATGCAGCGTCATTTTGCTTAATACACAGGGCCTATGGAGCATGAAATAGGTCATTGCATAGCGCATCCGACTCGTAATCCTAAGGTCCCTGGTTCGATGCTTACCCCTGCCAGTTTTTTTTAAATTTTTTTAAACACTTTTTTCTTCTTTTTCTTTAGTTAGTCTGAATCTCCTTTCCTAACTTTATCTTTTTCTGATTTTTTCATGCTTCTCCTTCAAATTTCTATAAAAATAACATAATTTTTTCTTTATTTTTCTTTCTTTCTACTACTTTCTGTGCAATAGATGAAAAATAACAATGGCTATTAATCCCATATTTTGCACATGTTTTGTTCATGTCACGTATATTATTTCATAAAATAACAATTACTTGATCGGACACCATCTTGGGTATGTAAATTAGGGTCAAAGGTCATAAATGTTCCATCCTGTATCTTGGTGAATACATGTCCTATCTCTCCCATATTTTGCACACGCAAAGACCATGTTACAAGAATCATTTCACAAAATAACGACTTTTTGCTCAGATGCCATCATGTCTGTGCAAAGTGGGGTCAAAGGTCATATATTCTTCTTTCTGTATCTTCATTATGACGTGTTATCTCTATGGGAGTGCAGTTTTTCTGCAAATGAAATTTGACATGACTATCTTTTTCGAGCACTAGCTCACTTATGCTTCGGTGAATTGCTCCCAGATCTTAATATGTTGTAGCTGAGACTTTGGGCTATCGTATTTTACCCTTCGTTTTTTTCATACGATGTCGGGATCACGTTAACAAACTTGGTTGAAATTAAAGCATATCTTCAATGTATTGAGATATGTCTTTCTTTCTGCAACTTTCTTTGCAATAACTCAAGAAAAACAGCGTCTATCACCCTCAAAGTTTGCACATGTTTAGTTCATGTCACGTACATTATTTCATAAAATAACAACTTCTTAGTCAGACACCATCTTGGGTATGTAAATTAGGGTCAAAGGTCATAAATGTTTCATTCTGTATCTTAGTGAATACATGTCCTATCTCTTCCATATTTTGCACACGCAAAGACCATGTTACAAGAATCATTTTACGAAATAACCACTTTTTGCTTAGATGCCATCCTGGCTGTGCAAAGTGGGGTCAATGGTCAAATATACTTCATTCTGTATCTTCGTTACAGTGTATACGGAATTTGGTACCAAAGATGGCAGGTCTGACTCGCTTTTGTAAATGAGATTCCAAATATCACACGGCGAATGTCCCTAAACACACATGAAACCTGTATGGTCATGCCTAAATTATGTATTTGTTGCTGAATCTTCGTTATCTAGTGTATACAGAATTTGGTACCAAAGATGACAGATATGACTCCCTTTTTTAAATGAGAATCCAAACATCACACGGCCAATGTCTCTAAACACAGATGAAACCTGTATGGTCATGCCTATTGCGATCAGACCTCGAATCATTGATTAAAAAAAGATCGGATCACCTTAATTTGTCAGTGATGACAAATTACAATCTCTAGTTGTTGTTCTGCTTGTCAAATCTGACACTTGTATTGTTTTACTCTTTCAAACCATTGTGACTACATATTTGTCAACATGTGCCATCGTCAGGCTCATATTACCATACAGTATGCTATATTTTTCTCTCTACAATTTTGCTGGTAGCATGGCGCTGTATTTGAACGTGAGTACATTGTACCTGTAGACCATTCTGGTGACTTGTGCGGGCACTCTTGTGATGTTATTTTATTATTGATGACTGTAATATGATATTCCACATGTGACATTATTTATGAGATGGCACGCTATCAAAATATATATGTGGGTAGTCTCTACTGTCACTCACAGTCCTTGGGATCCACAATGCACTATGAAGATAACATTGTCTTTACAAGTAAATTGGTATTAAGGTACCAGGAGCAGTCACCTACAAAATGTAGTTTATTTGTTTGTATGCTGAAGGGGAATTATCAAATTTAAACAGCATTAGATAACTTTTAAATCATTTAAAGTACAGTTTGTATGAAGGGAGACATGGTGAATTGGTCCATTCGTTACAGCCAGCAGACTTGCTGGTCAATCAAGACAATAAAGTTTATTGATGCAATTGCAATATTTAAAATGTCCTCATAAATATTAGATCTATATTTTGTCCTGAGGATGAAGTTATGTGTTTTATTTGCCCTTCATCTGTCTGTAGGTAACCCTTCCATGTAGTTGCTTTGTTTAGGGATAGGCATGGATAATATCTGGATACTTTTAATGCCAAATACCTAATCCCTACTGTGTCACTGTGGCCTTCCTGTTAGGACTGAAGTACATTGTATAATTGTCATGCCTGAGTGGGCTGGCTAACATGAATTCAATAGTAAAGTTGTGAGGATTTACAGGGATGCCAAGTTCAACAATTTTTTATGAGTGAGATTTTCATGACTCGGCATCTCGGCGAGCGAATGTGCGCGCAAGTGAGGGTGTGGGAGGGGTTCCCCCCCCCGCCAATGGCCTCCCACGGTTGGGAGCTTTTTCAATTTTTAGCTCTTAATGGTGCGATCGGGTTACTTCACTGACTATTTTTAACTAATTTTGAAAGAAAAAATGAAAATATACCTTCAGTTGTAACTATCACTTTAATCATTTGAGCAATGCTCCTTATTATGGGCCCAAATTGCAAACTTTGCCCGATGCGTGAGAAAAATGGGTGCCATGCGTGAGATCGTGAGACGGCCCCTAAATGCTTGAGTCTCACTCAGAATGTGTGAGACTTGGTAGCTCTGGATTTATCTGAATCTTGATGAAGTATACAGCAGTTACAGTGCCATGGGGCTCACAGAGAGTTTTGCTATGCAGAACACAGTTTGCATCCACTGTAGTGGTTGTTACATGTATGGAAGGCAAGCGGAGTGAGCCAGTTAATAGGAATTGGCAAAGAGACCCACATTCTTGTGATAGTCACAGGAAAGTAATGTTGCCATTTTAAAAGTGTAAAATGATACAATGTGGTAGGGTTTTGTTGAGAAAGCCTGACTACCAGTACCTTCTCACCAGCACTATTTGTACTGCAGCATATAATTGTATACAAGTTATATTTTACTGCATGAACCTGGCATGGGAATTATCTTGAAGTTTATCAAGTTGTAGCTGATTATTTTCTTACTTCTTCATTTTTTAAATTCAATTATCTTCTTTGTTTTTATTTACAGTTTTAGCTATTTATTTATCTACTTTTAGCTGTCATTCTTGCATTTATTGATATTTCATTTCTTCATTTAGTTATCCCTACTTTAATCTTTATATCAGATATATTCATTTATTTATGTTTTATCATTTATCTCTCTCTCTCTCTCTCTCTCTCTGTAGATGTATATATGTTTATTCCTTTATTGATTCATATTTATCATTGATTGATACTATGTCCAAGGTAGAATTTTTAGGGACATTTGGAAGACATGGTTAGGACACTAAAAGAGGCATAAATTTTAGGCAAGAGGGCCTGTCTGAAAGCATTCAGTTGAATGCACATAGTTAAAGATAATATAAAGTTTTGGTACCTCAAAAGTTTCCCTGAGTTTCCTTGTCTTAGTTTGTGTTTCAGGTTAAAGTACCTTTCATATAACTAACACTGTGAGACTTACTCGCCCCAAAGTGCTCTCATGTCTTAGTAATCATGCAATAATGGTTTCGTACAATACGTGTATATTGATTGTCGCGGTACCGCGTCGAGTCAAACTAACGGCTCGTTCGAATTTTTCAGAGCCCGCTCTGCTCTGGTACGAAACCATTATTGCATGATTACTAAGACATGAGAGCACTTTGGGGCGAGTAAGTCTCACAGTGTTAGTTATATGAAAGGTACTTTAACCTGAAACACAAACTAAGACAAGGAAACTCAGGGAAACTTTTGAGGTACCAAAACTTTATATTATCTTTAAAACCGCAACTCCACACCACAATCAATTTGGCTTTTGAGAATCTGAGTAAGATCAGAACAGAACTGTAGAAGTCTCATCAAAATGGGCTGACCCCCCTCCCCCCCCCCAAAAAAAAAAGAAAAAAAAAACAGCAATAACCAACAAACAAACTGAATTATGATGACTTTCAAATTTCCCGTATTATTGTTTACACTGTACAAGAAAGATGTTAGGAGCCACCACTATGTGAACAAGAAAAGGCGATGACATTACCTCTGAGGTACAAGTATTCTCTACTAACCTTAACTCAGCTTTTTACTCTAGATAGTTAATTCTTTTTTTTTTTTTTGGTTAAATGTGAAATTGGTGAGGACCAGTTCTATCCTTCACATCACATTGAATTATGGTAGTCTCGTAATAATTTTGAAATGATTACTTTTATAGGGAAAGAGCATGTACAGTGTAGTTGCTCAATTATTAAACTGTTATCATAATATATGTATATATTTTTAATGATCTTGTCATGTACTAACTAATAAAAGAGCTGGGAGGTGATAGCTCCATTGCTTCTTCACTGTTCCCCGTTGGTTGCTCCTAGAAATCATAATTTCATGAAAACGTGGGAAACTAGGAACTTTGGAGAAACCCCTTCTATTCTGTCCAATAAAGATATGATGTAGCATGTCATTCAGCCGTGACACTTAATTGTTGTACTGCTTATAAAACCTGGCACTTGTATCATTTTACTCAGTCAAACCACTTCTGTGACAATATTGATTAACACAGGATGCCATTTTAAGGCTCATTTTACATACACTATATTTTTTAGTGAAGACATGACTGATGAGAAACTTTGAAATTCCATATACATAACTTTTTAGTTGTGACTGATATTGATTTTAGAGAAATCTCATTCTGTTATGTATTTTTGATTGTATGTTTATGAAAGCCTACTTGGACGTGACATGGAATTATAGTTTCAAGTTGAGGATGCAGTGTTTGTATCAGTTTTGTTTCCTTTCTCATGTAGGAAAATTCTATTGTTCATTCTGAATGTGATTCCCTGAATGGTTTCTAGTGGAGGATGGCCATCTACATACAGTGTGCAATGACAAATGTGGTGAGGCCAGTAAAAAGAGCTATACCGTGTGCAACTTGTACTCTCTCTTTGCAGAGCCAATCTGGTTTTCATGGTGCATGAGTAAGCCTCGAGCATTCTGGTTAAGTTGCCGTGGAAACGATGGCAGAACATGGAACACGGGAGTGCATCGGAAAGTGGGTCTCTTCGATGTTTGACCAAAAGAACATGCAGCCCTATATTCTGAGAAGGAGAAGAAGAAGAGGAAAAAACACCCCAGTACTCACCTTTAGGGATTGTGTGGCTTGTGCACTGGGGATGCTATCGATTTTCACGCCCACCCTGTGATTCTATGTTAATGGACTTGTTTGCTATTTCAGTTCGTGCCACATACGTAATGTGCTTGGGAGGAGAATAGAGCCTGCCGAAGTGGGCTGTTATCCACATCTTATGCCAGGTTGAGCAGACATGTTCAGGGGGCCAGGCCATCGGAGGGGCACAGGTATTTGAGCCTGAGCCTCCTTCAGACAAGGAAAAAGTAAAGAAAGAAATGAGCTTTCCATTCAAAGAGCATTATCTGAGTTGTAATGTTTACCCAAGAAGCATTCCTTTGTACAAGATGTACAACCTTGTACATTGTATTTTGATGATATGCATCAGCACCCAGAGGTTGAATTCTTGTGTGTGTGTGTGTGTGTGTGTGTGTATGTGTGTGTGTGTGTGTGTGTACATGCTTTACATCCTTACATAAATGTTGAACTTGACAATTCAAATGTCAACTCTGCTAGAGATGTAAGAAGGATTGTGAATATCAAGGGAAAAATATTATCTTGGAATCTTCTGTTGATCGTTCAAAGGTAAAGTGTAAAATCATCAACAACTTGTGGGCGTATTTCCTACAGCCCTTAGAAGGGCAGAGGTTCTTGTATGCATTAAAGGAGAGCATGGGGTATTTGTTAGAAGGTGTTCAATGACCAAGTTTCCAGTAGACTTTTGTTTACAAGTCCCAGAGAATCTGTAAAAAAACCCAAACATACAAAGAAATCTCTTTCTATAAAACTATAAATGCTCTACAAAGTATTAAAAGTACTGATTGGTGAGTGTACTTTTGAGTTTGTTTGTCGCAGATCTAGGGTTGGCCCCCTTGGGTCCAGGAACAAGTTTGATGATGTTTGGTCAGATTTTCTACAAACTTGGCCGGTATTATCACCAGTGCGTATAGAATACAGTGTATATACACATGGATGCTATTCCCATTTGTGAGCCCCCCCCCCCCCCCCAGTCCCCCCAAGTTTGTGATGTTTTTCCTAGGTGCATGTATACATTGTAATACTGTAAAAGTGGAAATTTTCGCGGTGTTCAAATTTTCGCGCATTTCGCGCAACCAGAAACTAGCGCGAAAATAAAAGCACGCGAATATTTTTGCTTGCCATATGTGCCTGTGCGTGATGTCTTGATTCCGCGGAATTAAAAACACGCGAAACTCTTCCGACCTGGCCAAGCGCGAAAAATTAGTCGCGCGAAAATATCCACTTTTACAGTACTCATACAATGTAGTCTGCAATATTGTGTGGAAAGTAAATTTGCATTACTTTTAGGGTGTGAGTTCTAGACCCACTGGTTCTCTTGTTTTTGATGTATTTATTTCAGGAAAAAAAGAGAGAAAGTATTGTCCACTCATAATCAAGTAATATGGGATGGGATTTTTTTTTTTCATGTAGATTTTACTGGCCAGTATTCTTCAGTGGAAGATTGTATTGAAATGAATTATTTCAACACCTGTACAGCGATAGGTGCGAGATGCACGCAGAGTACTATTTGAAGGTGCCAAGCTGTGTTTACCCTGAAAACATTCCAGACAGGTTTGGGTCAAGGAATTTTAGATGCAGGCGCATGAGATTGACAGGGTCTGGTTGCCATGGCAACAAAGCAAACTCACCAAAAAGTGCAAACAGTATTTATTGTGTCAATGATATTTGTGCATACTTGGGCAGGGTTACACACAATCAGAAAAGGAGTGCTGATCCTTCGCTCAGGCACTGTCATATTGCTTGTATTAGGCATGCGACAGCAAAGATTTTTATTATTTTGATTATATTATTATGATTGGCAACTAGGATGACAGTTTAATGTGCTAGAATTTTCACTTCAATATGTCTGAATAAAGAATTTTAAAAATGTGATTTTTAGAATGGCTAGATATTCATAGAACTTTGTGACATTTGTTCAGTATGGATTAACCTCTCTTTTAAATGCCACTGGAAATATGTGCAGCAATATTACCGGTGGATGTTACAGTTGTTTGAAACTCCAAATATACATGTAGGCCCTACTTATCCCGGCGCTTGGGTTAGGGACTAGCATGTGGAAATGAGACAAGTAAAGGGTTAATATTCCGTGGTGTGGCAATTGCGAGATGATGAGTTCTCAAAATTGGTTAATGCACTTTTCCAAATCAACCGCGGTATGGAGGAGATTTTTGATGAATGGTTGTTTTTCTCGTTTGTTGATTTCAGATCTCCCCAAGATGTGAGGATGAAGAGATTTATTCTGCAGCTCTAAATCGCCACGCAGCCTACTTCTGTAAGTACCCCGACTAATCAAAATTCTTCCCTCGCCTTCTCTGTATCTTCCGTTAAAGGGATGATATAGCTTTGATTGAGATGGGAATTCAGGTTATAACTTTTTGCAAGGTATTTGGAAACTTCTTATATGAAATTTCAAATAGCATACAATTTTTAGAGGAATTTAAAGTTTATTTGCTGAAAATGGGTTTTGAAATGGCTGAGATATCCCGAAACAAAGAGGTAATGATAAAAGGTTGCTTCCACCTTTTATTAGGGCCACTGTGTTTTACTTTGTTTTTTGATATCTCAGTCATTTCAAAACCAATTTTCATCAAATTTATAAATCCTCTTTAATAGAATTGTATACTCTTTCATATTTCATATAAGCAGTTTCTAATTATCTCATAATGGTGTAAAACCTGTATCCCCATCTCAACCAAAACTATACCATCCCTTTAATGTTTCTACCATTAGCCAATCTTATGGGGCCTGTCTTAGATCCAGAATACTGGGATTAGGTGGTGGATCCAGTACCTAAAATTCAGTAGGGTCGGGAAAAACCCACCAAATCCCGTGTAGCACTTGATGACGTGCAGCTAACAAAAAGCAGAAATAGACGTCGGATTATCTCTAACTGCTCAGAGAGGTTTGACGACATGGAGCCGAGGGAGATTTGTGTTGGCACACTGAAATCTCGGTCAGCAACCTTTAAACATTAGACAAAAATGTACCTGTCTCTTTATAGTAATAATGCATGTCAGAGTGGCCCATTTAGATGTAAAAAAGAACAACAAAAAATGGGGGTAAAAAGAGTAACAAAAAACCCCACCAAAATAAATATTTAAAGTGGGAACTTCACACCTCCCAAAACTTGCTGGACTATTACAGATGAAAACTGTTCCTTTCATTTTGAAAAGTTTACACTTGTTAAAAGATTAGAAATCCACTTCGTCTCTGTAAAATGATAAAATTATGTCAACTGTCATGTTAGTTCATGTTGAGCCAGTGACATCAGCGAAGCACTCCAACCGAGAAAGCCATTTTTTTTTTCTCTAAACACCATGATTTTCAAATTTGCAGTATTATTGCAGCATTATGACTCATTCTGACATCAGGCATAGTTTGCCATCTCATCCTTAGCTTTGCAATCAATTCTGGAGCAAAAAATGTTCTTGAGCCCTGGGCTATTGGACATGTTCTAAGCAATTCTGGATGTTGTTAGCTTGTGGACCATATCTAAGCAATCTTTTTGCTGTTTGCTATCAAAATGAAATCTGATCGTTGGATTCATGTATACGTGCATTACGGTACTCAGTGCTGTGAGTGTGGAATTTTTTGGTGTGGAAATTTTTGCACCAGTTGACATGATGGTAGTGCAAAAATAAAAGCACACATCTTTTTATTGTTATTTATATGATTTAAATGCGGAATTTAAAGCACACGAACTTCATCCTACTTGGCTGACCGCAAAAAGTTACTCTCAGGAAATTTCCACTTTAATATACAACCTACAAAAAATGGAAGAAGAACATGTATAAAAGATTGCCATCTTTACATACGTACGTACATGTAGTCCTGCTTGTCAATGTGTGTGTTTGTATTTAAGTGTGTGTGTGTGTGTTTTGTTTGTGTGTATCTGTATAAGGATATACAGTGTATACTGTGTATATGAATCCACCCTCCATGAAAGGATGAGGTTTGAAGGAATTGCAACAATTCATATCATGAGTATTGGACCCAATGATGGTGATTCTGAAAGCCATCAAAGTGATTCTGCTTTATGTGTACATGTCGAGCCCTGAAAACAATATTACAAAGAAGCAAAGTACTAGCTGCAACTACTCAGTACACGGAACATTAAATATGATTGTTTACAATACCTTGCTCTAAAAATGGAAGCTTTTTATCTTGCCTGAGGATACAAAGAAGACAAGAAAAGAAGAAGAAGAAGAAGAAGAAGAAGAAGAGAGAAATGGCTATGTTCTTAAAGGTGCCCTAGATACATAATACATCCTGACTTGTGGGGAGCGGACATTCAATCCCAGGATGCATTGGGTGGTGATGAGGGATGGTTGGATAATCTTCCAAATTAGATCACATGACGCTGATAGCTGCCGACATGGATGGAACACCCCCCCCCCCCCCCCCCCATCCCAATGCTAAAAGGATCTGCACTTTTAATGGAGTGGATTGAAACTGTAGCAATGTTTATTCAGCTCGGAGGTAGGTTTGAAAAGTTGTGTAGGGATCGACAGATACTGCATCTATCTGTGCGCCCTGTTGTAAATCATCAAGGTGTAATCGCAGTATCTAATAGCAAAACTGAGTATGGCACAACTGCTTGCCTGTACATTGTGTATTCTGCCCCAGTGGGAGGCATGTGTACCAAAATCACTGAAAGCCAGTCAAATACTTAGTTTCCATTTTGATTAAATGTGAAGGACAACTTCTTATTTATGGAAATTATAACAGTCTCAGGGTGAAATGGATGTACAGTGATGGGGATTCTCTTCAAGAAATTAGAGGAAAGATCATGAAGTGCACAGCAAGCAGGGAAACATTGATAATCTAAGGCAATAAAGAAGGAATGGAAATTGGGAAAGTTGTTAGTAGATGTCTGCATAAAGTTGTCATTTTGGTATAAGAAGGGGTTTTCAAGTATTGTGAGTGACGATTTTGAATTTTTCTATGGTAGTAGCCTGAAAACAAGGAATCATTTGTGAGTGTTTGAAATATTGCTACATAAAAAAGTATGCTAAACTTATGAATTATTGTAATTTGAAATGATCATGATCTTCTTTGGGACACTTGGCTTGATATAGTAAAACTTACCACTGGAAAGAGAGGGAATTAGAGAGATTTATAAAATGGGTTCAAGAATGTAGCCAATTGGAAGCGCTGAAATGAGTCACGTGTGCGTGCATTATTTTCTTCAGGTAAGCACTAAGAAGAGTCTCTCTTCCACCTCCCTGGCCTGACGTACGTCACAATGTTTTACACTAGCAATGCGCACTCAATCAGTTGTTACAAGTGCGTCACGCGCTACTATACGCGCTGTCAATCCTGTAAACAACTTCTAGTTCGGGCCGCGGGCTGCCACAACAGCCGGCCGGCGGCCTTTCTTGTGCATAACAGTACGTGGCGTACGTATACTCTTATACGTACGTACAATATACCTAGGTGAGTGTGCGGGATTTCCGAGTGCGACGTGCGTAAATGTTTGGGACGAACATCTTCGGACATCTTGACTTTTGAGCGAGTGCTACATGTAGCTGACTGCTATTGACCCACAAAGGTACGTGAATAATGCTGTTAGTTTTCGACCCATTTTATAAAACTAATGATGCACAGGATTATTTCGTGGCGTTAGTGAAGGTGCGGCTCACTCTCGAGTATTGACAACGGTTGCAAACATGCACTCGCCTGCGCCTCGTGCATGTCGCACCATTGTCAATACTCTCGAGCGCGCCGCACCTTCACTAACACACTCTATCCTGTGCATCATTAGTATAATAAAGCAAGATATAATTGGACTAGAGATAGATTAGAGAGAGAAATGCAGAGAAAGAGATAGATAAAGAGATAGATAGATAGTTAGATAAAAGTATAGATATAGAGCCGGGAGGTTATCACTCATTACCCAGTATATTGCATGCAGGGCTTCTAATCCTACTAATTGGCTTGACATACGTACATAACAAGCATGCCCAGGGTATATCGCCCTCACTCCTGGACGGCTATGGAAGGCAGGGCATACCCAATGCCCCAAGGTATAGTATACAGTGCCTGCATACAATCCATTATTCATTAGCTTTGGTTCAAGGCAACCAGACACTTTCTTTCCATGCCACAATACATGTATTGTACACGTGGAAGGCAGTTGGTGATTTTTGCCTGCTTGAATTGGGTTGTAAAATTGCATCTGTCACTGTTGGAAATTCCAAATCTGAAGTGACCATAGTGAGGGAAACACCAGTGTTAAAAAAAAAATGAAGAAGAAAGTACTTATTGTAATGTGAAGGAAGCAAGTTTTAGAGGGAAAATCTGAGGGTCTTGGCGGTGAAGTGTACCAGCTGAAAGTGACCGTGATCGTGAATGGAAAGTGCTCTTTGCTATGATACCATGTATTTTGTCACAATGGTTTCAATTGTAAGCCTTTATACATACCTGATACAACCTTGTATACCAAAGTACACACACACACACACACACTATACATATGTGCAGACACAAAGCTCATAGTAATGCCTTACCGTTTGCATGCGGTTAAAATGCAGTTGACTCAGACTGTGTTCTTCTAAGATCTTGTGTGAGAAATGAGTATGAGGAAAAAATTCCTGATGGGGTCTTGAGCCAAAGTCAACTAATTCATCTCCGCCTGGGCCATTCACTTGAGTGTGTATACAATACCATCTGCTGGCACATTGGATCTATCAATGGAGGTGCTCCTCTCCACCATCCAAGTGTCCTGTAACTGCATCTCTTGCATCAGCTCTGCACAACTATAGGAGCATGATGTTGAATCTACCCACCATGATGTATTACCACGATTCAAGCAACTTTAAATCAAGTCCATGCCACTTCAGATTCTGTATTTTCTCACTGAAAATGGGGTTCTCCTTGTTACAATTTTAATGGTTATAAATGGATGAGAGCATTTCCATAGGAAATACAATATTGTAAGTGATGAAGATTACTTGCATAACATGTTAATAGCTGTACACCGTACAGCTCAACATCCACATTAGTACTGCATTGCATCAAGTCCATGTACCAAATTGAACTCCATTTTCCATGCGAAGGGAACATTCCATTTCAACTATAGATGCAGAGACATAATCTTAAATACAGAAATATATTGCTACAGCATCTGCTGATAACTGGTTTCTTTTTAATGAAATCAGGGAGAGGGTCTGATAAACTGTTTTTTTTTTAAAATTTAGTTTATAACTTTATTAAAAAGATACAGTCTTGTTCCTCTCATCACCAGTTTGATTCACCCTGCTCTTTTCATACTGATTCTTTGCTTGTGTGCAGGTGTACAGGGGGTTAAAGAGGGTTATCTTTCACTGTATTGTGTTTAACATTTGGTGAAACTGAATACATGGTATCACACATACAATGAACTATGATAAATCACTTCACTGCATGCTCTACCTGCATGCCATGCAAGAGATATAGTGGTAAGTTGGGGTGTGTGGGAGACTGCCTCCCTGTGTGCTATTGCCTACCCCTAGGTGATTGCACACAGAGGTCCATGACTGATCATAAATTACATACGTGTCATCTGTACAGTATATCACTACTACCTTGTGCTGGGTATGTAGTATTTATAGCTGTCCAAGAGGTAGCCCTCAACAAATCATCTCTCTCGACATTCCATGATGCCAAGCTCTTCCAAGGAGGTGCGAGATGGTGTTCCCACTCAACTGGGTCTTCAGTGTTTGCAAGGGACAGTTTGAGCACCAAGAAATGCAGCCTGACTTCAGTGCAAGGAATATGTTCCTTACTTATGATTCTCAAAATATCAGCCTTGCTCGTATTATTTTCATCCCAAATCAGTGCATTTGACCTTTGATGTCACCCATGTAGGGACTATAGGGAGACACGTAATGGTTGTGGCACATATAGGATACAGTTTCCGTCTTCGATTTCAACTGCAGCAAGCAAATGAGAATACAATAGTAAAGTCGATTGGCTCTTGATTTTACTCTAGCTAGTGCATTTGAAATCATAGATCTTTCAGAATAAGCAACCCAGCCCTGCATTAGGCCATGCAGAGCATCTGTATGGTTAGCATATATATATATATATATATATATATATACATATACACTCAGCAAAAAAAGAAAGTAAACACTTTTTCAAGTTTATATTTCTCATAGAATATTTGGCTAAAAGTTAATGTATTGTATATAATATTGAAGGTTATTTAATTGGCTATCAGCCTAGTAGGTCAATAAAATAGCAAACTTTACGCATGAGTGAACACCTTTGTTTTTCTCTTCCAAGACACAAAAGCAAAAATTGCAAAATTGAATGAGTTGTCATTCATGCGCAAGTGCTCATCCATATATTAATAAGAACAAACACAATGAGACACATGAATTTAGTTGCAAAAATGAACCTTTGATCTCTATAATATCTTTGAAGCCCAAACATCAGTGAAGGAAATAATAAGGAAGAAAAATGAAGAATCTTGGGTCAAGCAAACATTCAAATGAAATAAGAGACAAAGAAATATTAATAAAAATGGTATAAATTCAATTCGTTTTCAAATTAGGAGAATTGTAAATGACATTTGGTTCTAAAATGTATCTCATGAATCTTTGACTTACTTACTAAAAAGAGTAAAATAAAGAAATTATGTTTATTTAATCATCTTATGCCATTACTCCCCATGTTGTTTGAAATTTAAGCTGACAAGAAATTCTGATTTTCCTCCTTTAGTTTCCCATTTTGTTTCTCTTTGAGGTTATAAAGAGATAAAGAGAACAAAAACTTGTTTATGCTTTTTCATTTATGTCTCTCATTGTTTTAAAATGGCTTTTTGTTGTCATTGTTATCTTGAAGGGCATTACCAAATGAAAGACAATTTGTCAAATTTTGCAATTTTTACTTTTGTGTCTTGGCGGGCAAAAATGAATGTGTTCACTCGTGCGTAAAATTTCCTTTTGTATCATCCTACCAACTTGATAGCCAATTGAATTACCTTTAATATGGTATATAATACATTGATTTTCATCAAAATCTTCTATAAAAGATATGATCTCGAAAAAGTGTTTACTTTCTTTTTTTGCTGAGTGTATGTATATATATATATATATTTATATACTCTTGTTGAAGTCACATTGATGCAGAGAATGGACTGAATATCTCACTTGTAAAATAAGATCTTTGGCCAGTATTTACAGACATTATGCAGGACAAAAAAAATGGCAACATTTGGTCAATTTATTCTTCACAACATGAAACATACAAGATTTGAAACACTGAGGTGTGTGAATTTGATCTCATAAAGTAGTGTTGCGCTGACTCATGGCATTTAAGACTTGGAGATATCAAATGCCAGTCGAGAAATTGGCATTTCAGTGGCACACCGCCGCTTGGAAGTCTTTGGCAAGAGGTTCTTGACATCGGCAATAGCAATATGTCTCTCTTGGCAATGATGTCATCCTCTTTCTAGCCTGCACGAGTTCTGTCTTTTGTCTAAAGTAGATGGTTACATAGCAGTTTGTGCCATCAAGATGTACATGAAATCTGGGACATTGTTACAAGTATGCTGTGAATATTGTCTTATGTGACATCATCACAATAAGAAGATACAAAAGGGTATGTTACCTCGCTTTCATTACATACATGTATGAGACTTACAGTATATTTGCAAAGAGTCTCAGGCTCAGATGCAACAAGATGAACTGGAATACATTTTGGTACCTCATAAGAAAAGGGTCACATTTAAAGCAAGTTTATACCTGATATAACAAGGTAATTTTTCAGGTCCCATTCCGATATGATATTCTTTTGCTTATATCCCTGATATAATGAGATTCTCGGATATAATGAGTAAATTTCAGTGACCCCAAGCAGCTTAGTTTCCCCAGTATTAGTGCGAGTTTGTGCAGTGTATATAAGTCACATATAATGCTTATTAGCAATAATAATCATAATGATGATAATATTGAATTAATAATACTTCTATACAACACATTTTCCATACTAACATGTTCAAATGGACTTTACTATTTGATCATTAATGAAAGAAGTGAGTTTTTAGATGTTTTTTGAGGATGATGAGAGATTGTTGCTTGCGGAGTGTTTGAGGTAGTTGATTGCACAGTCTGGGAGCAGCAAATAAAATGATTTATCACCAAGTGTGGCCAGCATCCTGGTAGTTGGATGGTTCATTGTGATACGATGTGAGGAGCGGAGGGTGTACCAAGATGGATGATGGGTGGTTAAATGAGTTCAGATAAGAAAGGAGGATTGAGGACCAAGTGAAGACAATCACTTCACCAAGAGATCTGTTAGATCTATCTGTGATTTGGTTGTTCAAGAATACTTCAGCATGTCATAAGAATTTCAAAAAAATATCAGAAAATACAATTTCAAAGAAGTCGCAAAGAGCTGTCTTTTAACTCCCATGAAGAATGTGTCCCTCATGAGTTTAAATTCAGCATACATTATACATGTATTTTCTGCACTATTGCATGTAAAAGAGGGGAAAAAAGGGGCTCTACTTTACCTTTTAACAAACTTTCATCAAAAGAATAAGCTGCGGTTGTGCAAAGTTATCCAATTATACTTTGGAGGAAGAAGCATGTAAGAAGAGCATGATACGCTTTGCTGCTTAAAAGGATAGTGAACCTGCATTTGAGGTAAATGTCTTGCAAATTAGAAACTTCTTCAAAATCTGAGCGCGACGACTAATCCAATGTGGAAGGGATCTGGCGTCAGATAAGAGGTGCAGCCTGGAAACTACAAATGTATGTCACTTGCTTGAACCTTGTTGAAAGTTCTTGGACGGGTTTTGATACAAATGTATGAAGGAATGAATGCTTAGTGAAGGAAGTGTGTTTGTGTGTGTGTGTGGGGGGGGGGGGGGATGCTGACTTTAATTATTTGCCGAATCCCTGTGTATCCCAAATTTCTGGCATGTTTTCGAACAAACTAAAATACAGTACTCTCCGTTTAATTCAGTAGTGTCCAGCAGAGCATTTTTTACCCAATTAAGCGGAGAGTACTGTATTCACTTCCAAAACAGAAAGAAATGAAACCAGATGCAACATTAATTTATTGATTTATTGTATATGTGTGTGTGTGTGTGTGTGTGTTTCAATCTTGTGAAGAAGCAGAATTATATGTGGTTGCACTGGAATTTAAGGGTTGGAACGTAGATCTCACACCTTTAACCCCGTACAATACAATACTGTGAAAACTTGTAATGCAGAATCTAGAATCTGGCAGGGATTGTATGTATAGAGAGGTACATTTTGTCAATTGATGTGGAATACCATTTCTAAAATTTGCAGTCACTCTGTAATAGTCATCTGGTATCATTGAAAGTTTTGAAATGAAGAAGAAAAAGAGCGAGAGGGGGAAAAAAACTGACTTTGATGCATACACAGGGCCAATATTCTACAAAACAGTGAATGAAAATGAATTACTTTGGTGTGCTCAACTGCATCTTCTGAGGGGGATGACAACGCAACAAATCCAAGCATTTGTAGTTGTCAAAATAAACCAGTGTATTCTTCCGGATCTGTTTTCGTGTGAATTGCTGGTTTATGGCAGAGTGATATGAATTCCTGCGTGAGCACCGTCATTAAAATTGCAAAGGGACTCCTTTCTGTCTACCTGCTTACGAGCTATTGCCGCCAGGATCCAGCATGTTCCCCCTCTGCAGTGCAGACAGAGGTAAACAAACGGGGCAATCCACTGGCAGTAGCTGGGGGAAATGGAGATTTCCAAATAAGGACTTCCTTGTCAGAATACCGAGGATGAATGCCAAGACGAGGTTGACAATGAAGAAAGGAGGAGACAGTTGAATGTACGGATTCCTTCTCTTTTGTAATCACAGTGTAGTGAGAGACGTGAGATTTGTAAAACATGAAAAATGACAGGAAGTTTTATTGGCAGGAAGAAATGACTGATTTGATTAATAGCTTTGTCATAATGGCTTTGCTTTTTGATGGATCTTGCAAGCTTGTGTGAAATTATTAGTTAATTTTGTGCATTGATCCATTTCTTTTCATCTACATTGTACCAGGTGCATTCAAAAAAACTTGTCCAACCAAGGAGATACTAGGCAAGATTGCCTTGTACCTCCGTAATCTAACGAGCTAGTTCTTGGGGATGTAAAGATGAATTTCGTGTCGACAGATTATTCATGAATTGTTTTGGCAAGCCCTTAGTAACCTCGAATGCATGTTAATTTTTCACAAATTAGTTTGAACTTGTACATTTGCTAATATTTGTAGAGAGGTTTCCAATTTCATTATTATTATTTTTTTGTTGTTGTAATTACGTGAATCTAAACTCACGATTTTCATCACCTAGGAGTTTGTGTATTTGAAATAGGTTGCCCCAAGTGCTTTTTATAGTGATCATGAATATGCACCCCTCATCAAACAGGAGTCTCTTTGTGGCTTGAAACATACCAACAACAATAACAACAACAAAAGTACAAGCAAATTACAGCACAGATTTTCAATCCATTTATAAATGGTAGGATTCGAAAGAGAAAAATAGAGAAACTCGTGCATTTCACTTTGTGTATTGGTTTGTAGCATTATGGGAATGGAACCGTCATAGCACTGTGTAGTAATCAGGAAATAGGTCAGGTTGGTCATTTGTGCTATTAAAGGGTCACTAAATGATCAATCTATTGGTAGCATTGTTGGGACAAGAACTTAAAGGGATCGTATAGTTTTGGTTGAGACCTTATTTCAGGTTTCTAACATTTTTTTTTGTGAGATAATGAGAAACCTCTTATGAAATATGAAAGAGCATGTAAATCTGTGAGGAATTTAATATTTATTTGATGAAAATTGGTTTTGAAATGGCTGAGATACCCAAAAAAGAGCGATTCTAATAAAGTGTGGGACCCACACTTTATTACGATCGCTTTGTTTTACCTTCTATTTTTGGATGTTTCAGTCATTCCAAACCTGATTTTCATCAAATAAACTTAGAATTCCTCTTAAAATGGTAGAAGTATGCTCTGTACTATATCATAAGTGTTCTCTTGGTATCTTGCAAAAAGTTAAAAGCCCAATTCTCATCTCCACCAATACTGTACCATCCCTTTAACCATCACAGCACTGGCAGTTCAGTCATCCTCAACAACATTAAGTGACCAGTCAACTGATCGAGAGACATGAAATCCATTGTGAGGTCATCAATGACCTTTCCATGGAATGCTACATTATTTTTATCATTGTTTATTATTATTATTATTATTATCATTATTATTGTTAGTATTATTATTATTATTATTATCTTGGTCTTTTCTAACTATCTCTAGGCATGTAGTTAACTGACCGAGAGACATAAAATCCATTGAGAGATCTTCAGCGACCTTTTCATGGAACGCTACATTTTTTTTTTGTATTTTCTATTTATTTATTATTATCATTATTTTGGTCTCCTCTAAACTATCTGGGCATGTACTTAACTCCCAAAGGACATTGGTACTCCCTGTACTGGTTGCACTCAAAGAATAAAGGGCAGAGGTCACATCTGGATTATGCATGTAGGCCAGCTGACATGGCTGTTTGTTTCCATGGCAATATTAAAGACATTCCTCCTTGAAGTTATTATTTTTTTTTTACATGCATGTCTGTGAAGTTCGAGGAAAGTCATAAAATATGAAATAATTTTTTTTTTGTAATTTATTGAAAGAAAGGAAATTATCAGGATTTGCAACCATGATTATCATCCGTTGTTTATCAACCATCTATTGCCTCATTTATAACTTTCTGTCTCTATTATGTGAGGAATAGTTTTAAAAATTAAACAATCGATCTGTATTGGTGTGTTAATCTATAAGTTCTGTAACCTGTGTTTGTGCGTTTGTTTTTATGTAGCTGTAATTTCTTGTGTAATTTGTTAAATTTCTGCAGTTCTGTAATCATTGTTTGTGTGTTTGTTTTTATGTAGCTGTAATTTCTTGTATGATTTGTTAAATTTCCGCTTTTGCAGTGTACACGTGCCCCTTAAGGCAATCGTGCCATATGCTTGTGTGCCTAAGGTATTGCCCTTATTGTTGGTATTTTTCAGGTCCTATATATTTGATACATGTACTCTAGGCAATAGCAATACCAGTAATCTGGCTGATTGATTTTATCATCATTTCACAATACCATGTGCTACAGATGGAAATTGTTTTTGTGGAGATGAAGACATGAAAATTTTGTTGGATTGAAGCGGAGCCAGCTTGACTCCAGCTTATTTCCTTCACCTCACCTTTTGAAACATGAGAAGAGAAAGAAGATGATGAAGAAAGAGAAGGAGGATGAGAAGGAAAGAAAAATATATATGTAGAGATAGATAGATAGAGAGAGCGAATAAATATAATTTCAGCGAACTAGGCATTTGAAACTATATACAGGTATAATATATCTTTTTGTTTCCTTTCCTGCGTGATGCCAGCTTTTAGTGATGAACATATTTCCGCAAACAGAATTGTTTGTGCAGAGTAGTTAGGCGAGGAAATAATGTTTAAAAAAAAGATCGTCAGTTGCCTTGTTTGCTGATATTAAGTGTTTTCTCGCTCTCTATCTCTTATGCTGCTTGGAAGTGCAGGCTTAAAGGGACTGTAAAGTACTGGTTGAGGTGAGGATTCAGCTTGAAACGTTTTGCGAGATATTTTAATAGAAATCACTCTATGAAATGTTATAGTGCATACAATTCTAAGGGTAATCAAAAGTTTACTTGATGAAAATCGGTTTTTTGAAATGTCTGAGATGTCTAAAAACAAGGAAAAACAAAGATCTTAATAAAAGGTTTTTTTTTATTGGGATCGCTTTTTTGTGTGGATATCTCAGCCATTTTAAGGCCAATTTTCATCAAATAAACGTTGAATCCTTCTTGAAATTACGTGCTCTTTCATATTTCACGAGAGGTTTCTCGTTATCTCACAAAAAAAAATATGTTACAACCTGAATCCTCACCTCAGCCAGTACTGTCCAGTACCTTTAAATGAAAGCAACAGAAAGAAAAACAGGAGAGGGAAGAGGTTGATATGTGACTTGGAATGATTATTGTCTGCCTTTGAAATTGAGAGGTTCCGAGTTGTCCCGACTTTATGCCGAAGTTTCTTTCGAGAAGTGCAGAGAGAACTCGCTCATACTCCAGTTCGGCACGTTGATGTAACGCTCCTCTGTATGACCGTGAATGACCACGCGTTATTTTCAGGAACAGACGGACAGACAGACAGGTACATGCTATACACACGCACGCGCACACACACACACACACACACCCACCCACAGACGCCAACTTGAACATGCACAAAGACAAGAGAAAGACATAAAAAGGAAGAAAGACTACACTGAGTTCATTTGTATTCAGCGCATCGGAGGTGATTAGGGTTTAAGTAATAATGTATAAATACATTGTATGTATTATATGATATACACATGTATGTGGTTATGATGTATCTTATACACTGTAACTATAGTTTTATTTTATTTATTTTTTTTGGCGGGGGGTGATTGGGGTGGAGGACTAGCAGGCTTATCATTATCAACATCATGATTATTTTGTTTTGTTTATAATTATCAGTATGGCTTTGGAAGATGATTAGCCATGAGAAGTCATTACCATCATCTCAGATAATTGTCTCCATAAGACATTTCGCCATTAATTACCGGGGTATATCTATTTTTTCCCCCTGTGCTTACATGTCGGCACGCCTCGATGTGAAAGCTGGCTATCGCTCGTCTGCAAACATGAGGCACCTCTGGAGGTCAGCGATATTCAGATAAGAGAGTACTTCCAGTCAGAACACAGAGGATCTATGGTTATCTTTGTTAAAGGAGTGCACACAGACGATAGGAATTGTTTCAAGCTCTGCGGTATATACCCATACAGTACTACATCCTCATAGCTATAGATCAATGGATCACTGGGATAAATAAAACACTTCTAGGATATACTCTAGTATCTATACGTGCTATAAAATCATGCAGCAGATTCATGGGATAGGAGAAGAGTAGTTGATGTATAAGTGTTCCATCATACCTTGTAAAGGTGAGTCCCGCCACAGGAGTAAATCCCACTTTCACCACACAAGCACAATAACAGAGATACGATACGGTGATACCAAATCAAAATCATGGTAAGAATGTCTCAAGACCTTTAAATTGTTTTCCTTTTGTGAGTGGTGACGTTGTAAGATAAGAATCTTCTACGCGTATACTTCATGTCACAGTAAGCACATCGAAGGGAAAGACTTTTTTTTTAAAATAAAAAGTATATCTATGAAATACTCTATAATGTAGGAAGATGTGTGTGTTTGTGTGTGTGTGTGTGTGTTTGTGTGTGTGCGTGAGGGAGGGAACCCATAAAAGCCCGTTGTAAAACAGAAATTACCCAATTCTTTAAAGGGAGAATGAAGTTGTGTGTGAAACCAGAGACGTCCACGTACATTTTAAAACGTTATTTTACATGTTTTATGAAAGTGATTTGTCTTGCCTTCCTCTTCAGTAATTATGCATAATATCTGCACGGTTCCTCATCCGGACTTTTGCAAGTTTGCCTCTCCTTTTCGTCTGAACTTTACTCAATCCTACATGTATGATCGAGGAGATTTCAGAGTATAAAAAGAAAAAGCAATATGTTGAAACTGCTTAAGGTTATTTAGTCCAACTTTGTTTTAAAGTTGAATTTAGGTTGCCACTTCTTTTTCCAGTGTACTCTATGGGTACCTCATCTTCATGAATTTTGCTAACCCCAGGGCTCAGTCTTGTCGCAAGGATTCGCGATGAGATATCGGTGTTAAAACATGGCGGAGACATGGTGTCGGGAAAATCTCCGCATGCTGTATGCAAATGACCTAACTGCCTAAGCCACGACATTGTGTCTGACCCCTGTATGTAGACAAGCGAAGACAGATTTCCTAGAAATCTTGGCGTCTCTTCTTTAAGAATAAAAACAGAAATAAAAAAAAAAAATCTTTAGCTCGTACGTCTATCTTGTAAACGGAAAATACAAACGGTTACATCGTTCCGGGTAGTCATCGCGACTGATGCTTAATCTAGACGTCTTAATATATCTTCAGATGAATTCTTTATCGAAGTCAGATGTAAAGTCTTGATGGAGGAAAAAGATATCCGAATGGATGAGGAAATAACCCCAAAACAAAAACGAGAATGACTACAATAAACTGAAGTAACGTAAAACCGACTAGTCTTCATAAAGGAAACTCGTCTTTTTTCCCTCCTCTACGCTTCTGTCTTGTCCAATCCGAAAGTGTAGAGTGTCAGTCTATTCGTAAAGTTAACTTGCACAAGTATGTTTGTTTAAACTTGAGGTCATTTCAAGTAAACCCACATATCATTCACTCGTCATTATTTTGTGATCCTTCACTGATTGTATTTTTATGAATTCTGTAATAGAAATGAGTGAAAGTCCTATCCAAACCACACATCCTTGCAATTGATTTTATGTCTTCCAAACTGCAAAAGGATGTTCCTTCTGATCGTAACTCCGTGCGCCGGGGCCGTAACAAGGTAAGTACCCGACAAAACTGACTGTGTCAAATGGAAGCGGAATAATGTCGGTAGACCTCATTAAATGTGTTATCAGAGGGTGCTGGGGAGATGCGGTTAAGTGATGTTATGGGTGCAATTTCCAGTTGACTTGTAAACATGAAAACAACGTCGTAGGATTTGAACTATTGCTCAGAAGCGCTGCCTATTATAGCTCGTAGCATGCTGTGAAGTAGCGTAAATATTTATGCAAAATAAAAGACGAATGGTTGCAGGAAATAGAATTTTTAAGGAAAAGGTACAGATGAAGTAGAAAGAGAAGAAAAAGAAAAAAGAAGAATGAAGAAGAATAAGAAGAAGGCAGAGGAGGAGAAGAAGAACAACAAAAAGAAAGAAAAAAAAGGTATAGCGAGACTAACTTCACATCTTCAGTAGCCAGCGGCGTGGCGCCAGTATGTCTGGTCCATGGCGCCACGGAGTTCACACTTTTAGCTGCACACATTAGCTCATTGAAATCGTGCACTTATGCGACGTGTTCTATGGAGACTTCACCCCTGTATATATGCATGATGGCCTCATGTGTTTGCAACCTATTCTCAACTTCCAGGAGGCCTTGAGAACTCAATAAAACAGTGCGACAATAACAACACCACAAAACACGCCAAACTTTATCAAGATGAGGACATCTTGATTGCAAGTTAAGAGCACTGCATTTAATTTGAAATTACTGTGAACAAACACACTTGTACAATACGCGATACACATTTACATCTTCAAAATCGTTCACGAGTTTGACACAAGACGTCAACAACTTTCCCCTAAACCTCCTCACACAAACACGAAAGCACATGCACACAGACACAGACAGACAGACAGGCAGACACACACACACACACACACACACACACAAATAGGCGCAGATGCAACACAGAAATACATTCACCTTTTGTCATGTTTGTTAGTATCTTTTTAGATCGTGTCATTCCAATATGATCACTCTTGTAATTGTCTTGTGATAGGTGAGTGGAGTAAACGGGCTGCTGTGTATAAAGCTTAGCAGTCATTTCAGCGTCATCATACATGCTTCCTGTCCCTATTGCTTTTTCATCTTTTATTTTATTTTTGCCGTACGTGAAGAGCCTATACTTAAACATGACAAGCTATGGACGTAATAGATATTAACCACATGACGACACTGTCTTGTAGGTTGACGTCTCTTTATGCGTAATCCGTCGAATTTCTTCGAAGAATATTAAACTTCATGGCCCTATAACGACTTAACTAATCCGTTCAATCTAGAACGCTCTATTACTGTGCAAATGGAAATAAGCTGGCCGGACCTTGAGAGATTTCCTAACCACCATTAAGAGGGGAAAACGATGCGAAGATAAGAGATTGAAGAGGAGAGAAGCAGAGTATTAAAGAGAGAGAGAGGAAGAGAGGGAAATCGGGGACGAAAATACGGACGACATAATAAAATGATTAAAAGGGGAAGATCAGAAGCGAACGGTAAGTATGAGGAGATAAACATTAATTAACAAGTATGAAGTATGAGGAAATAAACATTAATGTATTACATAGAGAGAATATATAAATATATATTACAGAGAAAGAGAAAGATATATATATATAATATTATACAGAGAGAGAGAGAGAGATAGAGTGACAGATGCAGACTGAGAGGGAGAGACAGAGAGGATGATACGGTATTATCTACCAATCTCTAGGTTAAAGATGTATCTTTCTTTCCTCCACACTTACGATTCATGTTGCGTTCGTCCAGTTCGTGGAGCCCTTTAAACAGCGACGAATCGGCGGTTGATATTTCAAGTGTATCTTTCCCCGAGACACGGAGTGAAATATCGCGAGCGTTTGGGATTCTTGGTGACTAATGTTACTGATTGGCACACATCTTGTTTGTTTCGAGGGCAAAAGGAAAAAGAAGGCGCTTCCCTTGGCGGAGCCGCAACTCCCTTCGGAGTAGGAACACGAATAGATGTTTTACCGCCAGCCCGGGCTTGTCTTACCACAAACCCTCGCGTTGTTATGTTTTGTTTTCGTTTTGTTTTTTTCTTTCTAAGCGGAGATAATTCAAATTAATATTGAGTTCCATCCGGCGAGAACAGACGTGTGTCGTTTCATGACGTGTAGTATCCAGGTGCATGTATCATACGTCGTCATTCAGGTAAGACGGACTATAATAAATGTTTTGTAGGAGCAGTAAACTAAGTTTCTGACCTTTTGACCGTATCGACACGGTCAATGCGTTCCTGATGGTTCACGTCATTTGGACTGAATTCCAAATGTTTACACTTGTTATATTCCTGTGTGTGTGTGTGTGTGTGTGTGTGTGTGTGTGTGGTCAAAGTCACATAAAAATAAGAATGACATGGTTTGTATAAGTGTCCTGATCCCAGCTATAAAGCACCATTTGAAGGTGATAACCAGTACTTCCTTCATCTTAAACGGTTTCTTCATATTCCATGCTCCATCAGTTCTGTCCTATAGAGTAACTATGTCTCCTCCCCCGCCCGCCCGCCCCTCTAAACCCATTGCCCAACTTTCGTTGGATGGAATACTACTTGTGACTCAAGAAATCGGCACGCCGACAATGTCTATGGTCGGCATCGAGGAGTGATTGGGAACGACACCAATATCTCCCGCCATGCACTCATCGCCTCTCAGCACCGGTACTCAATGTCGATTTCCATTACCCCTTCGTAAATCTCTCCGGGGAGGCCTGGGCATCTTCAGCTTAGCTTCGACTCCTTCCATGTTCCCTCTTCGTCTGCATGTGTTAAAAAAAGTGTGATTATTTCTTCGTGAATGGTTCCTCGATGTCCGTAGAACGTGCAGTCAAATCTCACGAGGACTAATAAGGACATCTTACGTCGTTATAATCTTTGTGAATAGTGTTCTGATTTCGAATTATGTTTGGGTGGAGGTTGTATCTATGATATCGTGTACGGAAAGGGCAAGCAGACTCGAATTTTTTCCCCTTTTCGAATCTGTACGAGATGTAAGTTCTCAGACCAAAGATCTCAGCGTATTAAACCTTTATCGTTTGATGTATAGTGCTTCGAGGTACCTGGTATATCCTGTGAATGCTGTATTTCAGCTGTTTATGTGACATTTTGACATCGGTGACATCAGTCTAAGAGGCCGTTCGGGGCTAAACACAAAAAATCCCCCCCCCCCTTTTTGTGCTGCGGGTTCTCGACTGGAAACCTAAAAAAAAATGCGTTTGGCGTTTGAGAAAAAAAAAATATTCATATGGAGGTATGAATACATGCAACTCCGTCTCGTTTTCGTTCTGAAAGGGAAACATTTTCTTCCCTTCCCTCTGTTGCATTTTAGTATCTTCCTCTCCGTTTAGCTTTATTAGTGAGGTTTGATTGTAATGCATATACTGACAACCCGTTTCTTGCTTCGACCTCATGGTGCATAGTAATCTGTAAGTAGGACCCAACATTACCGGTGGCCCGAGGCCACTAAATATTGTTATCGGGCCTCCAAATTTTCAAAAAGGCTTTTTTGTTTTTTTTGTTTGCCCGATCTGCAGCTAAAATTCAGAATGAATTTTTAAATCAGTTTTAATTTCGGGCCACCAAAATTTCAAATTCAAAGATTTTAGTGGCCCAAACGGACCATCTGAGGAAAAAACAAAGTTAGTGTCGAGCCCTCGTTCGCCTACTATATGTATTGTATTATTGAGACAAATATGAGCCATATTTTCTATGTGTCAGCTGAAGTATATAGATGCGTTAACAAATAAAGAAACAGAGATGTGTTTTACAGGATTGTGCATCCATAAGCATGATTGGGGAAATTGCTAAATGCAATATCATTAATTAAGGGGAAATGACTAAGGAAAAACAGCAGCTTATCCAGTATATCATGACAAGTGGCATTGCGCAATGCGAATTCCCGATACTTCTTGGGTCTTACACATTACCTTACTAGTATTACACCGATTCTGCGTGGCACTGCATAGCTCAGTGAATGTGGCGCTACATGTGAGGCGTGAAATCTGGTTAAGGGCCCAGAGTCTGTGTTGGCAGCGGGAAGGAATTCATTATGCGACGACGCCGTAGCTCTGTGGTCACCCAGGTGAAACGCCCGGGGAGGACCTGAATGCCTTTGCCTTTGACCGAAGCAATCACGAAGAGTCCCCCGTCGATCGAATTTATTTAAAGGAGAACATCCCCACTCAAATCGTGCCTCGTAAAAACGAATGAAATCAGATAACAGTGAAATGTCGTAAATGTACAATTACAATAGTCATATTAACGTATGAAGCATCTTTTTCAATAACTGTTGTCATTTAGATCCCTGTTATTCTCATGCGAACAACATTTATTTTTCTTTCTGATTTATTAAAAGAAAACAGGAGAAATATACAGAAGTTATATCCTTAAAGGACAAGTTCACCTTCATAAACATAAGGATTGAGAAAATGCAACAATATTAGTAGAACACATCAGTGAAAGTTTGAGGAAAATTGGACAATCGATGCAAAAGTTATGAATTTTTAAAATTTTTGTGTTGGAACCGCTGGATGAGGAAGGAGACTACTACAGCTTGTGAGTCATATGCGTACAACAGTATAAAGAAAATATAAAAGAAAATTCAACATATTTTCACCTTTTTCGCATAATAAAAGAGCAATTGACTTGCCTCTTTCTAAAGGCAGGGGGAATAATATTACCCATAACATTTATCGGTAACGAGTCAGGGGAATGTGTACTTTTTTCAAAAGATGGAATTTTGTGAAATTCTCTTTATATTTTCCTTATATTGTTGTACGCATGTGACATCTAAGTTATTCATACACTGCAGTAGTCTTCTCATCCAGCGGGTACTGCACAAAAACTTCAAAAATTCATAACTTTTGAACGGATTGTCTGATTTTCCTCAAACTTTCAATGATGTGTTCTACTAATATTGCTACATTCTCTCAATCCTTATGTTTATGAAGGTGAACTTGTCCTTTAAGCTTATCACCACGTCCAATTGCTATGTGTATGTGAACTGTATCACCGTTTTCGGAAAACATTATATTCCGTAACTTTTATGTTTAATGATATTGTTTAATTAATGTTTTTCTTGTTTGTTTGAATGCACTCAAAAATCTTAGTGAACTTGAGCATATGGTGTTACGCTTATCTCTTGTGCAAATCAAATCCATTTCATGTTTGTTTGTTTGTTTTTGTTTGTTTTTTGCCAAAGTATTAGATCATTATATATTGCGTAGCACTTTGTATTCGATGTAG
The DNA here is from genome assembly GCF_040938485.1 of Diadema antillarum. Taxonomy (NCBI): domain Eukaryota; kingdom Metazoa; phylum Echinodermata; class Echinoidea; order Diadematoida; family Diadematidae; genus Diadema; species Diadema antillarum. The sequence continues at coordinate 1,419,199 of NW_027270966.1, forward strand.
GTTCTCATTCAGATTTCACGATTATGACAGCTGAAGAAATTGATTTATGTTAGCAGGAGCTACGAGGAAAAAGATTTAGCTATCACAGGAATTTATGTCCTACAATCATACCGAATCCCATGACTGGAATTTGCTCGTGAGCAAATGCCGAAAATGTTAAGATAGCCAATAAACACAACTCGTATCAGCAATTCCTTATCCAACGGATGCTACATTTCGGTGTTCCCCGTGTTTCCGTAACACCACATTCAGTCAAGTTATGTTCAAGACCCTGAATGATTTCCCGTGGAGCCTGTGACTGGAAAAAAAAAATCAACAAACCAACGAACGACCAAACAAACAAACAAACAAATAGACAAAAGCACATGCAGGGACAATCTCTTCTAGCATATCGAATAGCCATGCACTTGTATTCCATGGTAGAAAACGTTGTCCTTCCTCTCCTTATACTTGAGGGATGGCAAGCAGTCGCCTCCCCGGTCTCAGCTGGGCGATGACGAAGTATTTGTGACGTTTGCGCTATTTATAGACGTGTAGAACTGTAGAATGGCGACTCTTAAAGGACAAGTTCACCTTCATAAACATAAGGATTGAGAGAATGTAGCAATATTAGTAGAACACATCATTGAAAGTTTGAGGAAAATCGGACAATCCGTTCAAAAGTTATGAATTTTTGAAGTTTTTGTGCAGTAACCGCTGGATGAGAAGACTACTGCAGTGTGTGAAAAACTTAGATGTCACATGCGTACAACAATATAAGGAAAATATAAAGAGAATTTCACAAAATGTCATCTTATGAAAAAAGTACACATTCCCCCGACTCGTTACCGACAAATGTTATGGGTAATATTATTCCCCCTGCCTTTAGAAAGAGGCAAGTCAAGTGCTCTTTTATTATGCGAAAAAAAGTGAAAATATGTTGAATTTTCTTTATATTTTCTTTATACTGTTGTACGCATATGACTCACAAGCTGTAATAGTCTCCTCATCCAGCGGTTCCAAAACAGAAATTTTAAAAATTCATAACTTTTGCATCGATTGTCCAAATTTCCTCAAACTTTCACTGATGTGTTCAACTAATATTGTTGCATTCTCTCAATCCTTATGTTTATGAAGGTGAACTTGTCCTTTAACACCAAGACACGAAATTCCCGCAATGTATACTAGCACAACATGTGACGAGTGAAACTGTTCCCCCTCCATATTGAAGGGATGGCATTAGTACGCGTAAAAAATGCTGAGCTTACGGAATGTCCCGGAAAAGGAAGCGACTGGTCTTATATATACTCCCAACCACCCCCCCCCCCCCCCCCCCCCCTCCATCCAAGTTAATGATCAGAATGTTAGGAGAGAGTGATAATAGCGGTGAAAGTGCTAACAGTGCAATGACGCCTTCCGGTTGAAACGTATCATTTCGATTAGCATTGATGGGCACGTTGCCAGCAAATCATGTTCTCTGATGATGTCAACCTGATTGACGTGAGATAAGGATATTCACATAGTGAGTGTAAACACAATTGTCGGTGACTTGGTATAACGCGAGTCGAATAATAGTAATACAGATGGATGAGGAATGACGAGCAAATCATGCCAGTTCCTCGTGTCATTTGGTGAATGAGGAAGCGAATCTATTATGCTGTCAGATTTTCAATCAGTCGAACCATTGAATTGGTCTATATAGGTTTATCAAAAAATCGAACAACCGATGGAGCAATCAACTATCTACAAATAATATCAACCAGTGAATCGAGAAATCAATCTATAGATTACAGAATAGACTGTGCTCTCCCAATAAGGAGTGGAGATCATTGTTCCCCCTGCTCTACTGTTATCACCTTTTGGATCAACAATGGCTTTCTTGACTTTGCGGTGTAGAAACTAATAGACTGATTACTTTTAATGGCAGTCGGATCTACGAAAATATGATTACATTCCATAATTGGTCTATATAGGTTTATCAAAAAATCGAACAACCGATGGAGCAATCAACTATCTACAAATAATATCAACCAGTGAATCGAGAAATCAATCTATAGATTACAGAATAGACTGTGCTCTCCCAATAAGGAGTGGAGATCATTGTTCCCCCTGCTCTACTGTTATCACCTTTTGGATCAACAATGGCTTTCTTGACTTTGCGGTGTAGAAACTAATAGACTGATTACTTTTAATGGCAGTCGGATCTACGAAAATATGATTACATTCCATCGTGTATAATGCTTTTGATGTCAGGTCGTATATAACTCTATATAGCATTACCAGCTACCCTTGAACTTCATAGGTATGAAAGGGATGTCATGGACCATCTTGTTCCAGGGTCTGCTATTTCATAAAGTCTATAGGCCATATCTGTATCACGTTACATTTTTTTTTTTCTTAATGACTGCAATTCAAGCAGAGCGATATTGTGTGAAATTTGGTCGAGCTAAAGTTGATCTGCTGCTTTAAGTTCTCTAGTTTCATTATTACGCAAGTAACTGTGTGGATTAAGCAACTCTTTGCTACACAGGCATGTCTTTCCTGGATTACGCCTTTGATAAGAGAACGTGAAATCTGGCAGTTCCTCAACATGCATTTTATAACGGGTATCCATTGACCTGCGCATTTTGGCGGCATTTACCGCTCATTGTTTGCATCAAGGTAAACAGCAAGTTAAATAGATGTGGAAAGCGAATCCTCTTATCATTCTTTTTTTTTTCGCATAACTTGGAGATTTTCTACTCTTGGCGGTCCCTGTCGCTTTGTTTATTTGAAATAAGCAGAACTTTCCAGAGGTAAAGAATCTAAAAAGGCTCAACGTTAAAGGGACAGTTTTCTTTTAAAGGGAACGTTTTTGTGCATTCCATTTTCGGGAGGTGCGGAACAGGTATAACTGTCTGTCTGTGTCCAGCGAACCTTCTGTGCTGCGTCACAATAGACTCTCAAGAAAGGGTTATCTCAAACTTGAGACAGTTACGAAGTACTCTGTTCTAATTGTATACCGTCTTCCACTCTTACTGGGCTCTTAGACGACTGCGAACAGGTTCCTTAGCTATATATGGCATCCAGTTCAGATTAAACGAGTAAAATCAGCGACGTAATAAAGTGTGACAGCGTCTTCGACACGTTCATGTAAAGTGGGTAATACGACAATGGGATTTCCTCCTATTGACTAAAGATATATGCGGCAGAAGAAACGAAACCCAAAACTTGCAGCGCCCTCAGTAAGCCCCTTGAAGACGATTTCTTAGTATTATTTTTTTACATGTAAGAATAACGTACTATGTTTTGAAGTCTAGCGAAGATGGATGAAAAGGGAGCGTGGTTATTAGTGCACGTATTCGGACAAGAGTAATGTGTTGGAAACTACCGTATTTACACTTTTGTACCTCTTCAGTGGAGTTGGTGTTGTCAATTCATCAAGTGCCTGCTATATGTGCAGAGGTGCACGATTTGAACAGGGTTACCCGTCAGTCTCCGTCTGATCAAGGAGGTACTAGGCCTAGTACCTCCTTGGTCTGATCGACACGTGGCGACACGTTCGATTTCTTGCACGCCAATTTTACTTCTTTCATACAGGCACTATTGTACAATATCTTTAAAAAACAACAACAAACGAACAACAAATCCAGCAAAATTACATGGGCCTACGCTTCCATCATTGTCTCTCATATTGATTGAAGATGAAGCTATATGGATGAATATGCAATACCATAATATGAACGTCAAGATTTCAGTCCATTAGGAACAAGATTTTCCATACTCAATTTTCTCATTGCCAAGGGTGCTGCGGTAAACTTTTTTTTTTCAAAGGGGATTGATAGCATGGTGATAACTGTTCACAGATGTCTCAGTATATATAGAGTAAAAAAAAAAGAACCTTTAAACTTTTGTTTGGTGTTCCATATAGTTGAAGATACTGTGTGGACGATTTCATTGAACACCATTCGGCCAGTGACGGTTGATCGACATAGTCTCGTAAGGAGGCCGAGAAGCAAGTGGGACGTAACATGTCATGTTGGTAAACATGCCACCTCACTTTGTGAACAACTTCCGATAGCACATAGAGCCGAGGAATTCCCGATGAGCGCCTTTTGCCGAGACCGGAAGCAATCGGATTCTGGCCGAAATCCACTTCGGAAATTGAGTTAGGTGACACAGGAGAGAGGAAGGAGAAGGAGAAGGAGGGGGCAGCGGAGTGAGTAGCATATATCGCTCGCTACTTTTAGGGGCAAGTTGCCTCATCTTTCAACCAGCCAATATCGCTTCGGCAATCGCCTGATTAGAGCAGGTGAAGAAAGGGACAAGTGTTCGGATTGCAGCCAGTATTTTCGTTATCACTCGTCCTCGTCAGGTCGATGAGTCACGTGACAGCATCGACTTGAAGTTCTCGCAAGTTAATCATTAGTATATAGAGGGTTGTTATTGGCTGCCTGTTCGGTTTATCGGGCTGTTCTAACCTTGTTTTGAACTTTTGCAGCGGATGTAAAAGTGTACTACCATCTACTCGTCTGCACTGAACAGTGACAATATTGACAATATCCTGTCAATTTCCGTGTATGACACCTCTTCAAAGATTGCCACATAAAGATTGTCACAGCCGATTGAGTGTCGTGATTTCCCGGAACGGTATATTGGTAACGACGTCATGTAGATTTTAAGTGGGCTTCTTATTGTCACTTTAAAGGCGACGTAATGAGATGCATTCGAAACGTTTCCTTTGGTTGAAGTGCATGGGCTAAACGAACTTTCCATCTTCAAACTGACAGTCGGTCTGAGTGTGTTATGTACAATGACATGACTGCGCAGTATCACTTTCGACACTATGTCGGAGCTGTTGTCACTGGTTGTGGCTCAGTGGGTAAGACCAAGGACCCTCAATCTTGCAGTATCCGTGTCGAGACTCTTGTCAGAAGCGGAAGTTACGTGCGGCCAGGATAGTCTTCTCACAGCTATGTAGGTGGGACTAAATTTTACTTCATAAATTGCCCCCCTCCCCTCACAGGGAGTCACAACACTTTTTATTAAGCCCAATGCCATGTTTATATTTCGTACTCGTTTAAAGACCGCCCATCGGGAACACCAACGCGTTTCTCAATGTGAAGATGTTCGCTTTCTTTGCCGCTATGTTCTGACAGAGACCACACCTCGGATCCTTCCTTTCGTGTTTGTAAAATGAACAAAAATGGCCGCCTAATTGTACAGTTTGTTTTCTAATTTCTTTTTGTCAGTTATCCTCCTTTTTATCCTGTTGTAGCTTCAGCGAACTTGACTTCAGTGGTAGACGCACAGACAAACTAAAGTGACAAGCAAACAACGTGTTATCGTTTCGGAATTGTTTTTTGAGGCGTCCTTATTTCTCAAACGTGGTTTTCCATCCATCGTTATATCAGTGCTGCAAAGGTCACGTAGTGGTTTTGTTGGCAAACAGCATGTCGCATTTAGACCTGCTTCTATCGTCGCTAGAGACGTGTCGGCCTCCATACTGCGTGTGTCTAATCGTCTTCCCTCGTTCAAACTTGGTGTGACGAAAACTTGACGCCTACACCCATAGTGGGCGGACTGCAACTTTTGTTGACCGTTCACAAAGTTTTCAATGCGTTTCGTTTACCCACACATCAAAACAGCAGGTTGACAGTAGCACCCCTTTAAAGACACCTGTGGTTAAGGCAAACTTGGGCGTGGAACAATGAATTTCGCAATGTGCACGGCTGTTTTTTACCGTCTTCTTGTTCAATTACTGGAGAAAGGAGTTGCGTCCACCTTCTCTTTGTAAGCGTCTGTCGAAACCGTCTGCAAAACTGTGACGCAGAACGTGACATTACATTGACTGTTCCACAGTTTCCGTTTTCGGAGCGGAGAACTTTAATAGTGTGGTTTCCTTGATCCCCGTGGAGTTGGAGTGATCTCACCAGAGAGGTTTTCTGGGTTGTGAAGTCGCAGGCTCGTCGAACAAACTCGTTAATTGACGTGGTGGACTTTTTTTCCCCTCATTTTATAGGAAATGTCAAGTTCGCATGATCGCGGGAACTCTTCTCATTCGCATGTTTCATGTGGTGGGAACCACGAGCGGATTAAGTCAACTTAACACGCAGCTGCATCCTTCGCCATCCAACCTGTATCAACGTATGTATGAAGTTTATCTTTATAAGATCATTTTCATTGCAGCATGTTGTTTCTATGAATTCGGGAATGTTGACGGGAAGGTCGCATGAAGATAAAACATCAGAGAAAGACGGTGAAATTAGATTGCAAATTGTTGGTATCCGTTTCTTGAAATACTCTGTGGAATCCCGTGGATATGCTTGTGACGCCAGATAAGTCAACTGACGTTGCTGTTAAAACCGATGTCACGCAAATAATCTTTCTACGTAAGAAGTGAAGGGGTCATGAACTTTCAATTTCTTTGATCCTTCTAAGATCAATTTAAAGGAATGTTATGAACACAATCTGACAATGTTAGCCGGTCTTTGTCCGAGGATAAATTATCCATCATATTTTATGCAATGCTATTAGTCGCATGTACGAGAGATCACAAGCGTAGTTGCTAAATCTGAGCAAGTCAACTCAATCAGCTCGATTATGCATGAAGAGTTTGATCGCAAAAGGAAGTAACTCCATTCCTGTTCTTTCGAGATATTTGCAATTAAAGCTGCCAAAAAACGATCAAACTAACAAAGAAGTAACAAGGAAATAGGGATATTCTTGATTATAATTTCAAGAATATTCCGTCTTATGTTACAAGTGAGGTATCAATGCAATAGAAAGCTTCGTCGTTGACGAAGCTGTTCATGATGGACATGGCGCGACCCGAAATTTATTTTGCTCCGACGATGGACTTGCTGTGAGATGTTACAAAGTCGCGCTCATTTTGTGATCACACTCTTCATTATATTTCATATACATGCTTATGTCACCGTCCCATCTGTTCACTGTCGTACATACAACAGCTAGGTCTTTCTTTTTTTATCATCATTATTAATGCCCGTCAGTAAAATGTATTTTCTGTATGGGCGTACCGCAAACGTTCTTTGGTTCGATTGGAATAGGACGGGGACCTTTGCAGCTGGATTTGTATAACCCAGCCGAGAAACATAGAGGAGAATATAATTATTATTGCCTCATCACACTGCTGTGAAATACTATTGTCGTTGTATGCAGTGGTAGTGACATCAAGAATGCAGTTTAAATATTTGCCGCTCCCGTTTATATCGAGATATAGTGAAGGGTATAATCATGACTTGTAGCATTTCTGACTCGGGAGCCGATCGGGTAACTAGTATTTATTTCGGTCGTCATCATGGAATTGTAGCGTTCCTCCTCCCTGCTCCTACTATACCTTCAGCTTTTAGTGTCGCAAATTTTGAGATATTTCTGTTCATCTGTCTGTCTGTCTGTCTCTGTTTGTGAGTACATGTGTAATTGTGTGTGTGTGTGTGTGTGTGTGTGTGTGTGTGTGTGTTTGTGTGTGTGCTGTGCGTGTATGTATATATACATGGTGTTGTATAAAATTTATGTATCTTGTGTGTTTTTCTGTGTGTCTGATTTTGTGTCACCGTACTATGATGAATGGATGTTGACCTGGAGCAGAATGCCTCTTCTCAGGCCAGCTTGATTTGGTGGGCTGTGACATTTCTGAGAGGAAACTTCGGAGAAATTAGTGATGAACGAAAAGGTGTTTAACCTTGTATCAATCTCTCTCTGTCTGAGTGCCCCGCGAGAGAAGAAGTGGTTTAAATATTGCATTTCATCATTTTTTTTGTTGTTGTCAGCACAGCAACTTGACCGTGGCCCCGTGGCGCTAAAAGAGATCGCCATTTACGAACGACTTTTAGTTTAAGGAGCCGACATGAACTTCACGCTTGCAAGTGCTGAAGAGAGTCTGGATTGAATTCCCGAACGTTTCTTTACAGCACTGGCACGAGTACGGCGCCCGTCATCACTTATCCGAAAGTGGCGCCTATTAGTCTAGTTTCCCAGGCGTCGGCTTCATGTGCTGACTTGTTCATCATGCACTGTTGATGATTATTCAACATCTTGCTATGACAGGATTTTGACGAAAACGATAATGGCAGGATGCTCGTACTTGGTGACATTGAATTTGAAGGACAACTGATTTATCATAGAAATATTTTGTTTCTTTTGGACCAAAGTGCTCGTGCGAAGATTACTTACCTCCTGTGTTTGTTATAGGCCTACTCGATAATTTATTCTATGGCTGATAATGCACTCTTTATGTTTGTTCAGAGTAGTGCCTCCCCGCTTGTGTGATTGTTGTTGTTCGCTGCTCATGATAGACGTCATCAATTATTGAATTTACGCTTTCTCGACTCCATGAAATTTGCGCATTCAGGATCAGAGCCTGTAGTGGAAAATAATGTGAGACGTCAAGGACATTGTGTGATATTAAACAAGGACTCGCAACGCATATGGATTCTTCTGCAGGGGAAGGCATTTTGTTTTCTTGTAAGCTACTACATTGATTGACCTTCGCAGGGGGCACATGGTTTTGTGTGAAAACTTTATCTCCTCTATGTATCGTCGCCTTCGTCAGCAGTCAAGCGTTCGTGGTTGTTATGGTGTCTTGTTGAATGCCGAAACGCCCCTTGCATGTATATTCTTGTTTTTGCACCCTCTTTTTATTTTAGTTGTTCTAGGATCTTTAGGGTGTGTGCGCGCGTGTGTCTGTGTGTGACTGTGATTTTGTTGTTTTCGAGGGGCAGGGGATAAAAATTCAAGCAGAGACGCCTCCTTCAGGTATAAAGGCATGTGATGAATTTTTGATAAATTAAATATGCTTCTCTTTACGCAGTAGGCCCTTATTGGTATAGTAGGTCTACTAGTCAGTAAATGCTGATGGTTTATTGTTATTTGTACGTATGGTTATTGATTTTCTTTTTTACTCTTTTTTTTCTTTGAAATTATAGCGAGGTAATAGGTTACGGAATATATTGAAATAATGAGACTGTTCTTCAAGTCATGTCCTCATTCCCTGGCCGTGGAACTCCAAAAATGCACCATGACCGCTCCTCTGGGGTCATCAACAACTTCAGGACTGTGGACGCCCGCATCGGCGCATGATGCGCATAATAAGCAAATATACAAGCGAAATATAACAAGCCAAAATGGAAGAAAAGGGCCTCCTTTAAATTGACCCATTATCATGCTCGTTGACCTGGAAAACATAACTCCAACGCTCGTCTTTGAACCTGCGAAAACGGCATGCCATTAAGATTTCGTTGTTGTTGTTGTTGTCTCTTTTTTGTCTTTGCTGGTGCTGACGAATTCTAAATATTGAGCTTCCTGCGAATGACCGCGAGATGAATTTGTCCCTGGACGTACTGACGGCTGACTAAGCTCCGGATTGATCCCAGTTCATCGGCTAAACCCTGCAATTAAAACAGCCCCGGAAGTCTAAACGAGTGATAGCTACAGTGTATACCCTATAAAGACGCTGCTGAACATAGTGATCGCTCAATTTTAGTGAAAAACCCCTGCGTTCTCCTTAAATAGCGATAAAGAGTGGCGATCGAATGGATGAAAACACGTGAGCGTGCACAGGTTATGTCGTGTAGCGAGTAATGGCGACAATGTCTCCTTGATAATTTTCAAGAATCATAACTTAATCAAGCAGTACGCGTTTGCTTTCGCATGACGTCAGAGTTGGGCGGAACTTCTCGTCGTCATGGCAACTTTCCACACCTGTTGCTGCAAATTGATATTATGCCCCAGTATAACATCGCTCATAAGCAAGTCACCGGCCTTTGCATAACCACGGATAGTGCTTTCTCACAGTGTATTAAACAACAATGCCGTCAAAGCAAATGTGCTGGTATAATATAATTATGTCAAACACATGCCACTTCTACTTGTCAATTGCATGGCCGTTAAAATGTTTTGGCTGTGTTCCGAATGAACGATGAAACTATTCAATGCACTTGCATCGTCCACATACCAGCCGTTCACCAGCTGGTGAGAAATATTGATTTTTGAGAGACATTTCTCCGTATGGCAAACGACGCAAACAAAAAGGTAAGGTTGTTTACCATATGAACACGAATGATCGATTTGGCGTTGTTATGCCATTTATATGTCCTCAGTAATATTTACGCATTGAAAGAGCAAGAAAAAACCCCAAACAAACAATATACTGGAGACACAAACAACCGTACAGAGTAGCGGACACTATCTTTACGATTTGATTTACTTGGTACTTTTGCTCTTATAGTGCCCATAGTAAATGATGAAGCTGTCCATGTCATTTGCAAGTGATTGAGTCTACGTTATATCCACAAAACGGTCAATGCATTGCGCTTGATATTTTCGGCCCACAATCTGTTGCCCTATGTGGGGAACGTGACTCTTACCTTTAAAGCGGAACACGCTGAATGTGTCACGCTGAAGCCTCTCTCTACACTTGAACTCTGTCGTACTTTTGTCATTGTATTGCACTTGGGTGAACATAGTGGAAGCTAAGAGGTATATAGGCAATATTCGCGCGCCCGCAATTACTTTGCCGGAGCTGAAAAAAAAAGAAGGAAAAAGAAGAGGGCAAGAGAGGGAAAGGGGAAAAATGATGGTGAATTCACGGGGAAGTAGACCGAAAGTAAATTATCAAGCATCAGATTCAGAAGGATAGGGCGGGGTTGGTGTAATGAGAGGAACGCGACATGCAAATCTGTGTACATAGACAATGATAGAGCGATGTTCATAATGAGCAGAAATTATGGCAATTTCGGCCCAGACAGGTATTTTATGTAGCTTGCCGTGCTGTCGTGGACAAATTGAAGTTGTTGGTATTACAGGGGGCAATGAGGGGGAAAAAGCTTTTGATAGCCGGCACAGATCAGTATTTACAAATTTACACGAGAACGCACAATTTTGTATGTGATTTCAATGTATTGTGTTTGCCCTATTGCGCTCTGCATGCCGCTGTCGTTTTATAGGGAACGAGTTCTGCACACACGGATGCAATCTTTTAGTGCTAGGTTTTTTACAGCTTCACAATAATAATACCTTATTATGATACGAAAGATGTTACATATATTTCATATGGATTCATTGAAATCTTGAGAAAACAATTAGTGAAGGCTTCTTAAGAGGTTATTGGGAGACTTGAGAAAAAATAAGGTCTTTACCTCATTATTTACATGCATGATAGTTTTAGCATCATCAATATCACTCTTTTGAAAACATGTGAAACGTGAACATCCAATCAGTGTCTCATTTTGTGTCCAATGAGATTTCAATCTTTCAAAGTCATTTGTGGAATGTCTTTCCACGTAACGTTTTGTGACTCAAAACGTGAAATACTGTAATCGCGCACACAGACTCACATAGTTCGATGTGCTTGTGGTGGTGTTAGTAGTGGTGGTGGTAAGGCTGCGTTCACATAGAAGTATTCGGTATTCGCCATTCGCTACTCGCTATTCGAGCACCGAATACACTATCACCCACACCGTCAACTCACCATCCCATGCAGTGAGGATTTCTTCCTCCTACATCCCAGCAAATCTTATTAACAATTTCTAAACTGCATCAGAATATCAGTCTATAATCTTTATGCTTATTTTTTGCTAAAGGGCAAATCCAGACCAAAATTGTCATTATTTCATAAACGAGAGACGGTATACGCTGCAAGAAAATCAAACAAGCTCGATTCCCACTTTGCTATACTATTCGCAGCTATTCGGTTCTTTCGAATAGTGCCCCCTTGTGTAAACCGGTGTGAGGAAATCCTATCGTTCGATTCAAGCTATTCGCGTGCCCCCAAATACCCGAATAGTATACTTCTATGTGAACGCAGCCTAATGGTGGGGTTCAATGCATCCATTCATGTTTCATCAGCTGTTTAAAAGTCAAACTCTTCCACCGATGGCGCATTGGGAAAATGCTTTTGCAATTTAGTCATAGTATTTTCACTCCTCGCATTGCGCCAATTTTGGCACCGAAACGGTCGGAAACGGCAATGTTTATCCATCGACCGTGATGGCGGTTTCCCGAATTCGAGAGATAAGCCAGAGTTTTGTGATAATCGGAAGCAGGGTTCCTTCCGTCTAGCTGATTGAACTGGATACCAATAGGAAACGTATCTGCAACCAGATAAATGTCCACTGTTTTTCACCGAGTCTGGGATGATACTGCCTTTGTCACCTTGCTGTATTTTTAGCATTAGCTGGCCTGGGTTTCTGCCTTGTGCACATGGACTGATATCGATGATGTTTAAAGTTGTGTTATGCCTCTGTTGTTATTATTGTTGATACCGATGATACTTCCCTTTAAGTAATTTAATATTTTGTCATTACCATTGATGGCCTATAGACATCAGTGTCAATTTTAAATGATAACCCTGTGTTAATAATGATATTATGATAGGCCCTACACTTCTTTGTGGTCCGATAGATTTGGTCGCATTCAGTCCTTGTATTGGGGAAATAAGGCACTACGCTTTGTGAGAGTAGTCAGCGCCGCTGGATATCATGTTGCCCCCCCCCCCCCCCCCAAAAAAAAAAAGTTGTCTTATGACATAGTTCGTTTGAACACTTTTTTTACCACGTCACAAGAGTATTCCCATCATTCATATACAGTGTACTGGGAAGTCGATGGTTCAAATGTGCAGAGGTTTGAGGTGGAGAATCATTGTTCGCGACTCGAATTGTTTGGTGAATTAATGAGGTCTATCAATATCTAACTATATAATACTACACTTGTGTGTTGAGTAATCAGACAAAATGATTAAACATGCCACATCGCAGTTTGCCATTTGGTAGTACGCAAACGAATGACTGTGGGGGTGGGGGGGGGGGGGTGCCCGTGTGGATTCCCGTGCCATCGTCAGCGAGAGAGGATGCAGAACGATTCGGAGCTCATTTATCATTACGGTCGCGCTGACGTCGATATCCAAAGTTGAATAATGATACGAATTCTGCAACACGACTGCAGCGCGCGGACGCATTTGCAAAAGCCATCAGAGGAGCCGTGGTTATCCAATAACATCACCGATTCCCTGCCTGTTCGGAGCCGAGCAACTTCTGTGCGGCCGATCAGATAAATTTCGAAGTCATTTCGGAGGAATGCCGATGGCTTTAGCATGCGAAAATTACCGCTTAGAAATTTCAATTTGCTTTCAGCTCAGTCTGATGCTATTTACATGCCGCGGCGTTGCCGGGCCGTGGTTCTTCTTTGAAAATCAAAGAATCGTCTTACTGTAACCTCTGCTGTAACTAGCTTTGTTTACGTCGCAGCCGGAGTCCCTCTGTCAGCTGATCGGGAATGTGTTGTGCCAATTTACCGCATTGTCTTTTATAATATTCAGGCGAGGTTTGCTGTTCGTCTTCGTTGACATGTGTGTGACCTCTGTTGAATCGTATGGATATAGGTGAACGAAACACAGCCACTGTACTTCTGTTATCTGTCGTCTGATCTTGTCATGGAAATATCTAACACCTGAGACTTGCACAGGTACCCTGTCTGTCGAACCATATTTATGTTTGTTGTATGGAAGTGTCAAGTGACGAGGATATAGATATGCATATTCATGATTATGTGCGCTAGTATTTTGTGTGGCGTATGCAGCATCTCGTGTGTCGCCAATTTTCTCTCTCATTTTTTGCCCAGCAAAGCCACCATCGCACCACACGACCAACTCGTGCGATCGATTGCTCATTGCCACTAAATACTGCACCGTACATTGTACTTTCCTGTGATCGTATATCGTAGGCTTTCATATCGCACACGGTCCCTGCACGATATTATGGATAGATAATGGATGCTAGAGGGACTGGCTCTGCCCTTGGTGGGTGGCCTTTCGATCGTGAGGTGATTGCTTTCATTCCATCGTTGTTACTAAAACCGCCTGCTGAATATCATTGACGTAATCTAACGCCGTAATGAACTTTTGATCAAAGTAAAAATACCGCTAACTAGAGTCTAATCGCAGTAAGTACGGCGACTGTATTGGCGATTGTGTGAATGAATGCCGTTAAAATTGTCTGCGTATCGCACGCTACCACATCGCCCAGCTGCCTGTGTCCACATCTGTTGAAGATCACACGACGTTGCTCGCCAGGTTTTGTTATCTGTTGATTAATGAGAGATTGCGAGTGATTGCACTCAGATTTACCCATCTATCACACCATGACGTCCGGAAAAGATGCAGATACTTTTGTCGTCGTTGTTTCTTTCTCATAGTGAGATCCATTTGTGCATAGTCTACTACGGTACATAGCCATAGAAATTTCATGCATTATCCGCCAGGCATTTTATAAATCATCTTTGGTAGATATAGACACTTGTCTAGGTACAATTTGTATTGTCTACGTAACGTAATCTGCAATCATATTATTGATAAATGGATCTTACTCATACTACTACTAGCCAAGCTTATTGACGAGGTATTGCCGAGAGTTTGAATTTCCTGTTACAACTTCTTTAATTCCTAACAAGGATTGTTCAACCTCAAAATGAGCAAAGACAACTTTGTATCGTTTTCAAAGCATCATGTGACACTCTTTAGCAGCTAGACCTGTGAATTGCCGATCCCCGTTCCCCCCCCCCCCCACCCCACCCCACCGGTCCCTGATTGAAAATCGCTTTCTTTCTTTCTTTCTTTCTTTTTTAATCAGTTACGTTGACTCTTGTGAAAAAAATTGCAAGTAGATCTATGATGCCTATCCAACATACTAATGTTAGTGAGACATCACACAGACCTGAGGATCACTAGTATCAGAACTATCAGTATCAGACATCTGTGTTGTCTGTTGGTGTTGATCTGTATTTCATGACTATTATTAAAATTGAAACCCAAATAGGTGACCTACATGTAATTGTTAGGGGCCCACTCATGGTCTATTAAATGTGAATAGGATCTACAGTAACAACAGAGAAAAAAACACACCTGGGACAATGATTTGGACACTACTGAAGTGATGGAATGCAGAAATTACTTGTTTCTTTTTGTTTTTAAGAGGTGAAGTATATCTTCTTTTCTACACATCATCTGTACAGATTCATGTCCACAATTATTCAGACCAGTTGCAGTGACTTCCTCTGATGTTATTTAAAATTAGGTGGTGTATGTGGTGAATTTTATGTGGTTCTCTTTTCATGAATATCATGAATGGGCTCTCGACAAAAAGAACAATGTGCAAAAACATTGAAAAGAAAAGCAACAAAACAAAATTGCCTTGCATGCATTGTCCAAGGCTAGCACATTGACAGAGCTACCAAGTCTCACGCATTCTGCGTGAGACTCGAGCATTTAGGGGCCGTCTCACGATCTCGCGCATGGCACCCATTTTTCTCACGCATCGGGCAAAGTCTACATCTTGGGCCTATGATAATGAGCATAGCTCAAAAGATTAAAGTGATAGTTGCAATTGAAGGTATATTTTCCTTTTGTCTTTCAAAATAAGTAAAAAATAGTCGCTTAAGTATGCACCTGATCACACCATTAAGAGCTAAAGATAGAAAAAGCTCCCTACGTGGGAGGCCACAGGGGGAAAAACCCCTCCCACACCCTCGCTCGCGCGCACATTTGCTCGTCGAGATGCCGAGTCATGAAAATTTTTGAACTTGGCATCCCTGCATTGACAGATTTGATCTCATTTCAAGCGGTGTTTTAACAATTTTATTTTGAGAAGTCACACCTTCTGAATATTTGTGGGGTTTTTTGGTAGTTACTTGTATGATAATGAGAAGATAACAGTTTGAAATTCACAAGAATGTCTGATGAACTTCCATTCATGCAACTAAGTGTATGCAAAATATCAGCATGTACATTGACCATTCTACATAAATGTTTTGCATAATTGTCTCTCTTCAAGAACAATATAGAGGAGAGCATTTTCTGTGAACAAGCCAGCTACCAGACGATAACATTCATGTAGTTCCATTATTTTTGCTTCATTCTTTGTGTGGTGAATTAGGGGTCTCCCTCGATCGCTCCATGGCTAATGCACATTATATTCCAATTACACAAAACTAACTCCTTTCATTTCATTTCTGTGTCTTTTTTCCTCTTCGGATTTCCCAGTGACTAGCATGTAAAGCCTTCAACGCCAAAATGGGTTGCTGTCAGAGTTGTCGTCGTAAGAAGGCCCGGCCACCTGTCAACGAGCCGGGAAACTTCATGTATCCTGACATACCGGAGGTAGAAGCACACACCCCCTTCACGGAGATCAAGGAAGAGCCGTCATCATGCGACGACTGCATCCGCTCGTCTCCGGTTCCTCCAGCTCCCAACGGGCACCTCCAGGACATGACACCGATCAACAACCTGTCATTTGTCATCAGGAGAACGCCTGGCTCCACCTTATCCCTGTCCAAGAGACTATCCATGGCCGGCAATTTCTATCGCCTCAGCCGCTACGGCAGCCAGTTCAGCGTTGCAGACAGTCTTAAAACCGACGGCAGTACGTGGACGATCACGTCGTCGACCTACGAGCAGAAGGAGGTCGATGACCCAAACTACGCGGCTAACGTACTCCATAAACTCAACCAGTTTCGCCTGGAGGATAAGTTCACAGACTTCACTGTTTTTGTTGGTAGTGTAAGATTCAGATGCCACAAGGTAGTGCTAGCCGCCACAAGTCGGTTCTTTGCGCACAGCCTAGCAGACGAAGTCACGGAGGAGGGTGATCGCATTGTCAAGGATGAGCTGATCATTGATGCTGTGGAACCTTTCATTGTGCGCCTATTACTGGATTACATCTACTCTGCCAAGTTGACAATCAGTAACGAAAATGCAACAAAACTGCTCGCAGCGTCACGCCAGTTCCACATGCACTCGGCCGAGCAAGCGTGCTTGGAATTCCTGGAACGGCAGGACAACAGGAAGAGAGAGTCAGCCAGTGATCTCACAAAACTCGCGGCAGAGTACACCTTTGAGCAACCGTACCACGTCAACGAAATCCTCCTCGGACTCAACGACCAGCGGCACGACAGAAAGTTTGTCGATGTCAGGTTGTGCGTGGAGAAGGAGGAGCTTCTGTGTCACCGTGTTGTCATAGCAACCATTGACGATTTGATGGAGAAGCGGATGGTCCACACTGTAGATTCAGGAAAGGTTACCATTGAGGATGTGACTCCTTCCGTCCTGAGGATGATTGTGAACTACACTTACACATCTCGACTTGAGGTCAGTGTAACAAGGGGCAGGAGGAGTGTTTCATCTCTGCTATTATCAATCAGTCAATCTCAAGTCTTTGAAGATTTTAAGTTATGTATTAGCAGTGACTGGATGAAAATGTATTGAAGAGGTTATGGTTTCCATGTAACGCTCGTTCCACAGTGCCCAAGACAGTTTTAATAGTGGATAAAGTGTGAGCAACCAAAATCAAGCAAGAACACTTCAGGGAATTTTGAAATCTTGACCTTATGAATCCATGCTCAAAATCAAAACGAAGCTTAGAGTCGATGGAGAAATTTGTATGATGAACATGGTGTCAACTCAAGGTTCATGCGTGTGGTTTTGCATCAATCATTCTAATCATTCCTTTTTTCTTCTTTTTTGATCTTGATGATTGCTGAAAATATTAAGAGTGACAAAATACTGCTTGCTTTTCTCATTCTGATTTGTGTAAATGCAAAAGAAGATACAAAAAACAAAGACAACACATAAGAAGTAGCTAATGTACACTTTGTAGTTGCACATTTTCAGGCTGCATAAAGTATGCCTTTTATTGTATACATGCTTTTTGTGCTTTTGATAGTGATAAGAAGACCTTACGATTTTACTGAGAGATTTGGTAGTAGGGGGAGTACAATAGTTTGAATTTAAGTGAATATTGAATGTCTATATTTTTTATAACTTTATGTATTTGCTTCCAATGATAATTAAGATCCATATTTGTCTTAAAATCAAGTTTTTGTAACACGTATTAAGTGCCTCATCTTGATATCAACCATACTCAGATCTTTGAAGAGAATGCCAAAGAAGCACTACGCCTTGCCTCCATGATGAAGCACTCCTCGGCCATCCGGAAGTGCAGCGACTTCCTGCGCGGGATGCTGGACCCGGCCAACTGCCTGGAGATCCAGCGCACTGCCTCCATGGACCCCAGCTGTGAGCAGCTGCACAAGGTGAAGTGACATCAGATATTGTATCCCACAGAATTGTATCTCATTACACATCACCTGGTTGCCACCTAGTTCTACACGTACATAATGTACTAGATAGTGTATTATCGCATATTTGTGCTTGCTGGTATAATTCGTGCATATATTAATTGCTGCTCTTCTGTAGCTATGGGCTAGCATTAGATGGATAGGTAGATAAATAAATAGATTGATAGGAAGATACATTTGTAGATAGATAGACAGAAAGAGAGAGGAGAGGAGCATGATAACAGTGAAGATAATTATTTCAAAACCTCCAAAAATTATCAATGTTCTATTGAAATGTTTCTGTATAGTGAAGAAGGTGAGGGGGATCGGCCAGCAGTGTGAAGAAGCATGATCCACTTTTAGTGGACAGGAGAATGGTGGCCTGATATAATGATAGAAGAATGCTGTGAGGTCATTAATGATTTGACAGGTTTACCGTATCAGGGGCCTGTTTCGTAAAGAGCTATGATTGATCTTACATTCGATTTATTGAGTGTAACACAGAGAATCGAGCGTAAGATCAATTCTGACCGTAAGTCTGTTTCATAAAGATACACTTGATTTTAAAGCACATTTAATTGCAGATTGAGTGTAAATTTTTAGAATGGCATCTGTCGTATGATCAATCTTACAATCAGTCTTTATGAAACACTTTGCAGAATTGAATTGATAATTGCCAGAGCTGTTTTGAAGCAGCGGGAGGCTCCTGCAACTATTTGTTTGATTCCTTACAGAAAAATAGAAAAGACCTTCATGATCTTGGAGCTGTTATTGCCCATTTTTAGTTCCTTGTAATTCTTGACTATCTTCCTGGCAGTTTTTTTTAATCTCCCTGACTTTGATGCGTGAATGTTGGCTGCTTTGCTAAAAATTGGCAGTGTACTGTTTCTTTGTTTCTTCTTTTGTGAGTTTCATTTCTAGTTAGTATCCCTGCTTGTAATGGTGTCTGTAACACTCATTGGATGCCCATGTAGCAATCATTGTCTAAAGAAGAGTGAAGAAATTGCCGAGATTTATTCTTCCTAGAATGTATCTATCCTGCCAATCTGCAATCTGCAATCTGGTTTTTCCCCTCTGCATTTTAAATTGATCTCTCCAATCTCAATTTATTGCTCATCATTTATTCATCATAGCACATCTTTGATATTTGCAATGACTTCACCACAAGGATGTGGTCATGACATATGAATCTTCTCCAGCCGTACCCGAGAATGATTACTAAGTATTTATAGCATGGAAAGTGAAAGCTAGTCAATTAGACGGAGCAATATCTTTGACAGTCAAGTGTGCCATACTGATTAGTCTTGGACCTTTTAATATGCAGGGAATTCTAAAGCTCTCAACAACTGAGCATAGACCCTGCTTTTTTATAGTCAAATGGTGCTACTTTGTTTCGGTGCTGTAAAGTTAAAACTTGCTTAGAATGTTCATGTGTTCATTGTGTTGGTTTAATCATGAAACCGTCAAAGCATCACTGTAAAAGTGGATGTTTCTGCATGAATGGTTTTTCACGCTTGGTCGAGTAAGATGCATTTTGCACACTTTTAATTTCATGGAATCGAAATATGGAATAATCTTTTATAGCAAGCAAAAATATTTGTGTTCCTCTATTTTCATGTTTTTTGGTTGTTCCATAATATGCTCAAAACTTTTCACATTTACAGTACATGATGTCCACCCTCCTTCTGGCCAACCGAGATTGAATTGTATCGAGGTGTGTAATGCATGAAAATGAAGTTGGTTTAAAAATTTATCTCTAAAATCTCATGTTATGCTTCTGCTCGTTCTTCCAGGCTGCCACTAAATATGCCCTGAAGTGCTTCCCTGAAGTGATCAAGCAAGATCAGTACCTCCACTTGAGTGCAGAAGAAGTCCTGGACTACCTTGGAGATGACAACCTTAACCTGCGATCCGAGGAGGAGGCCTTTGAAGCCCTGATGAAGTGGGTCAGGTTCAAAGAGGACGAAAGAGTTGGTTACCTCGCGGACATGCTCATGTGCATTAGACTGCCTTACATTGGGCCGGACACCCTACGGGAGCGGATCAAGACCGCACCTCTGATCAGGGACAATGAGGGATGCCAGTTCCTCATTCTGGAAGCCATGGAGATGCAGCAGATCATCAGGGAGGGGCGCAACACCACCGACCCTCGCATGAAGCCGCGGAGGGCGTTTGCCGACGTCACGTTTGTCGTTGGCGGTCGCAACAAGCAGCAGACGTGGATCAAGGACACTTGCTACTATGACAGTGCGCGGCGCAAGTGGTACCCTCTGGCGCCGTATCCGGGCAGCACGACGGAGTATCGCGTCGTCGCCATGAACAATGACGTATACGTGGTGGGTGGACGCAACGAGTCGAGTAGGCTCATCACGGGCGAGACGTGGAAGTACAATTCTCTGTTTGACGAGTGGTCGCAATGCAGCGGACTCGTCATTCCGCGGCTGTGTCATGGCCTTGGTGTCCTCCACGACAGGATCTACGCTGTTGGAGGGAGACTGGACTCCAGCAACGAGCCCCTGCACGAAGTGGAGCGCTACAACCGCCGCACCAACCAGTGGAAGCAGACGGAGTCCCTCGCATACGGGGTGGTGGATCCCGTTGTCACGGCGCACAGCCGTCGTCTCTACGTGATTGGTGGACACACAGAGGACACAAATGACATTCTGGTGCAGTGCTTTCACCTAGACAAGAGCTGCTGGACAGTGATCAAGGACGTCTCCCTCCCGTGTGAGCCAAGAGTGGGCGCAACCCTCAAGAGTAAAATCTACCTGGTTGGAGGCAGGACAGAGTATAGAGTGCAGGTGCTTATTTCCTTCTGGTTTTGTATTTTTTGCATCTGGAGTCTGATATGACACTTCCATTTCCATTGACAAATAGTTTGTCGATATTACATAGTTTTCACAAAAGTTGTACCTCTTCAGCATATCAAAATTGGTATCATGAATGCTCTATATATTTTATGTCGTTTTGAAAGTACCTGTCAATAGCAAAGACATAATTGATCAATTTTTGTGACGTTTGAAGTTCTTGGCATACATTTGGATATCTGTTTATTTGTCATGTTAAACTGAAGTCATGTAATATCTGCAATTTAGTAATTCTCCTGGTTGGTAAGGAATATGATCTACTACAGTGAACCTTAACTCTTTAGTTAATTTGTTTACCAGCACTTATGGCAGGGTGACCTTGAGTGTTAAATGTTCCACTTCTTATGAAAAGAAATGGAATTAAGTTTCCTGTGTGCTGTATTCTCAGTTGTCAGCAAATTTAAATAATGTATTACTCGTTATTTTTTCTTTCAAGCTCTGTGTGCATTGACGTTTCTTAGTCTCATCTGACTGTGCAGTTGGTGAAAAAGTGATTCCAGGGTTATTCATCACTCGAATGCTCATGTATTTCAGTAAGTTGTGTTACCATGACAACATCTTTCTCTGATACAGGTGTACAGTCCCCACAAGGGAGAAGTGAATACCATCGCCGAGATGCAGCATGCTGAGGGCCACGCGAGGGAGCTATACTCCATGACGGTAACCAACAAGAAGATTGACGTCATCGGCGGCCAGTGGACCGTGGGCGACGAGGACGATGCCCTCACCATCTCCACCAACAGCGTGGAGCAGTTTGACCCGCAGACCAACGAGTGGACAGTGCTGGGCCCCATGCCCCGGGCCCTGACCCACCATGGCTGTGTCACCATCAAGAAGTACATTGGCCTCCCCAAGGCCCTCCTCAGCTGGGTGCCCAAGACAGCGTCCAACCACAGCAGATGAGCAGCTCATCAATACCCCAGGGTGGGGCTTTGCTGGGAGCTTTAAATACTCATTTGCATAGAGGCATGGACTACACCCCGGATAGGTGTACTGGAGCATCCTCAAAGTGTTGTAGGTGTATTTCGATAGGAGAATTCATAGTGTATTCAAATCCGTGGAGATCAAATCCCAAACGAGCCTAGCAGTAGCATCAATCTTGTCTGTTTATTTGCTCTGTACTACGGCTTTGCTTTTACTGCATCAGTATAGTCCATGGGAGTTTGGGTGCGAGTCTTTGTCATTTTTATGTGTCTTCAGCAAAACTTGTTCACTGAGCAAACATGGACATGTGATAAACTGCCAGCTGCTTTCCGTTAGATCATCTATTGAACTTAATCATCTCTTGCTTTAGTGAATAGATTGGGCAGATAGTCACAAGCTCATATGATCAACTTGTGCTCATACAACAAAGTAAGTTCATCTAGCAATGTGATGCAGATTTGCATGGTTTTATTGTCATTTGCAAATCAGCTCGGTTGAAGGAGAGAAAAAAAAAATCTATATTTTGATAGCATTTTGTTAGTCACAAATGTAGGAAATGGGGCTTCCTGAAGTCTAGCAAAGAATATTTCATAGTCTTGCTTTCACGCACACCAATGCGGTGCCGAGAAGCGTATCTTTAAACAAGAGCCGAACAAAATTCAAGCAGTTTTCTCATCTTTAGGGCATTGCGACTCTGTGCTGGTAGGCAGTATTTTAAGACACCCAAGTCAGTAGCAAGGACTCATCATCAATGAATACACCCTAAATAGGTCAATGCGTAGTCACATGACAGCATTCTGATCTACCAGAAGGGATTATGATGCCGAGTTAAGGAAAATGTCTGCATTATGATACAACAATCATGCACTAATCAGCTTCTCTATTTTGTAACATCATGTGAAAAATAAGAAGAAACGCAAATGCTGTTTCTTCTCGCTGTGAACTCTTCACCATGCAGTATAAGCAGGAGCTATTTATTGATAGTAATTCTAAACATATCATATTTACAGATCCAGCATCATCAGTGAACAGTGAACAAATTACTTTTCAGCCATAAGTTGGACATTTATGCCTCATGTATTGATAGAAATTGGAGACAGAATTTGGACAAATCAGAACTCGTAAGTTCTGTTTGATTCACAAACAAAATCATATATTGCCAACAAGTGTACAATAACCTGGACTTTACTGTGATATATACATGTACCTGTACAGAAGTGGAAATGAAGGTTGCAGATCAACAAACATTGGCATGGATAATGACATTATCTGATTCTCAAGAGGTGTCTGTACTCACCTCTGTGGAACATTACTCTACGAATGCATTAACCCAAAATGTTGCACTTTGTATGGACGTAAACTGTCTAAACCAAGACATGGGTGCCTCTGTGTTAGTGAATGTACATTGTACAATTAGCACTCAGAGTGCTAAGCAAGCCAATTCTAGATCTGTCCAGCTTCGTTCAGTCCCACAGTACTTAAATCGACGTCGGGTGATTCGATGCAACCTTTGTCAGACTACTGGGGAAAAAAAGAGGAATTTGTATAAGATGCTACTGCAAGTGGTATTCAGCAGAGTTTTGTGTACATTTGTGAAGTGCTAATAGAAAAAAGAAATAATTGAAAAGTACTTTCAACAGGTCAGTGTGAATGAAACCATTCAATGTGTGCTCAATGGTGCGAGGATATCGAGAGTGAAGTGTGATACTTACAAATGACATGTACTTAAAACAGAGTCTAGAGTGGTTGTATGAAAGTGTTAGCCTGTATTGTATATGAGTAGTTGCGTATTTATGAAAAGCAAGTGAACGTTGACCAAGTGTACCATACAAACGAGCAGAATAAATGAAAAATCTATTTATGTGTACAGTGTATTTAGGATTGGGGTTGGGGGTTGGGGGTTGGAGAGGGAGGGTCAGTAATTCAGTGAGCTTTTTTTCAGTGGGGGTGGGGCAGGGGTGGGGAGGAGAAATGGGATGGGTGCTGTGGTATGTCATGGTCACTGGCTGAAAGAAATTGCATTGCAAGAAGCTTGCACATGCCTCAAAATTGTAGCAACTCAATCAGCATATAGGCAGGTTTCTCAGCATAAGTTGGTTTTGATGATGCTGATGATGATGGTAATGCCAATGATAATGATAATAAGAAGCAAGTGTCAGCCTTTTTATGTGTAGGAGATGATATTCATAAAATGCAAATTTCAACTTCCGTGGAAACAGCAGACAATCCAGAAAGGTGAATGACTGTCGCTAGCATATTTGCCATCATTGAAAGTTATGGCCGCAATTCATTTATGTATGAGCCTGCAAATCACCCAGTCTCCTGTGAAATACTGATTGAAATCCTTGAAACCTACATACTTAAAATTTTTTAATTTCCAAAATTTCTCCTTGCTTTAGGGTGAGAAAAGTAGAGAAAGACTACATACATGGATAATGTTTTGCCCCCCCCCCCCCAAAAAAAAAAATAGCATACATGTTGCAGTCAAAATGATTTATTGCATTGTGCTGTCATCAAACTAAAGTTATCTTTCAATAATTAATAAGTGCAATTTCTTGTATTAAGCCATTAAAGATTCTATTGAAATTGAAAATGAAAATAAATCTAATATCAAATGGTTGCCTGTGCAGCAAAGCTGTGATAATAAGAGATAATTTGTTTCTTGAACATCTTGTGCTTATTCTTTTATGTTTTATGCTTCCAGAGGTTGTAGAATGGCGTGTAGTCAGACAAATGTACTTCGCTACATACAATTACCTTCCAACACACTGGACACAGGACACCGTAATATGATGTTTGCAAAGATTCAATAGAGGACAAATCTTTTATGGACAATCACTGTGCAAAATTGGTGTGGAGGTAACAACCATATATGTTATCTCTGTAGCTTATATGTTCCCATTCTTAAACTCTTTGTTTGCATATCCATGTGTTAGATTGAGTCCAGCTATGGTGGCCTGTTATGAAATGCATTGTCATCCACCTTGTGGGCTGATGTCAGCTGCGATGTCAACAATCACATAAACTTTTGCTGTGCTGATGAACACGTTTGTGACCCTTTTATCATACTTGCTGTAGACAAAACCATGTCAAACGTTAACTGCATTCAGCTTGTAAAACTATCACATAATCGATTTGTCCAACCAAAGGTCAACATCAGGGCAAAATGTTGTCCAACCAAAGGTCAACATCAGGGCAAAAAAAAAAAAGAAAGAGAAAAAACAAAAGAATCTAAACATTTTCTTCCAGCTGCTTCATGACTTATTATATGAAATTGATATATTTATTGTATTTATTTTTGTGTGTGTTTGAGATTAGAGTTACAAGTAGTCAGTCTCACGTCCCTCCTTCTCACTGGGTGATTCACGCGAACTACAGGTGTAGAATTTGTCTTTACTGTGTAGGAGCTCATAATGCTAGCTTTTCCACTGCTTATGACGTCACGTGTGCGAGACTTGCACATTAAAAGTTTCTGAATTTCTTGAGATAAAACGCCCTAAGCTTGTAAACCTGTATCTTCTGTGACATATTTGGTGCACTTGTGCCTTTGTTATACTGAAGTGCTTCCGTTTTGTTTTGATCATTTTTTCTCTCCTCTTATTCTGAAACTCGCCCGTACAACCCACTTGTGCCATACACGTGAAAGTGGAAAATCCTGGACTGCACTGTTTTGTTTGTTTGTTTGTTTTTCTGTGTGCAAGAGATACAATGACAGTAAAGTATCTTTCAGTGACAGTATGAGTGACTGTTAAGTTTTGGATTTGACCACCCAGCTTCAGAAACTTTGAGGTACTGATTTTCTTTGGTTTTCAACTTTTTTTTTTAATACGAGAAAACTTGAGAGACCATATGCATAGTTTATTTTTCATTATACAAACCTTCAAGTCAGTCATTTATGTAATGCATTGGTAATTGTACTACAATATTATAATTCCTGTGTGTCTTCAGAGTCATTGATGAAGGCATGTGGGCGTAAGTACGTGTATGTGCTGTGTTTCATATATCACTGTGCAAAAATCGCATGAAGGTGTTAGATATTCACTACAGCATTCTGCTAGAAGTGCAGGGACATCATGCACTTGACTACTTGCTGATCAACGCACCAACTGGCATGCTGGAGAGGTGTTGCTTCAGCAGATTAATGTCATATTAAAGGGAGATTTCTACTTTTTTTTAATCAAAGAGGAGGCAGAGCTGAATGGAAAGGGGTTAATTTGCTTCAGATGAGTGATGGACTATGGCTCCGACGTTAGAGCTATGCTGCCTCATAATTTGACATTTATGTAGTGTCCTTTGTGCCACAAGCCATAAAACTTACATTCTCCAAGATTATCACCTTGGTTGTGAAAGATGGATAAAAGTTAATTGCCATCGAAGTATTTTGGACCCTTTGTTAGTTTATTTATTTATTTATTTATTTATTTATTTATTTATTTATTTATTTATTTATTCATGTATTTATGTATGTATTTATTTATTTATTTATTTATTTATTTATTCATGTATTTGTTTATTTTTTATGGGGGGGGGGGGGAGCATGGGCTTTAGTTTGAATTGATTAATTTAGTTTGAAATTAACTTGAATTTTTTGAGTTCAGGGCTTCTCATCTATGTTTTAGAGAAAAAAAATTTATTCCCATTGCCCACTATAGTTGGAACACCATGCATGCATTTGTAGCAAGTATTATGCCCAAATTCATGTAGGACATTTTGTGATTTTTATATGAGCACAAATTAGAAATTTGCGACCAGCCATCATGACTTTGGCGTTATCATTCTCAGTTGTTGCATTCTCCTCTGTGTGCAGTTGTAGCTGCACGTAATGTCCACAAATATCAAATACTATGATGATGATGTTTCAAGAGGAATCTTAAAAAAAAAAAAAACAGGAAAATTTCTGCGCAAAGTAATCGTCTCTTTCTTGTCTCTTTGCTAAATGCTGAATTTAAACTGAAATATTCATGCGAGACTGAAACGGATATCAAAGCTCTGGTGCAGTTTTAGTAAATGTATATTTGCCGAGAGAGATACATTTGTACCATCAAGATTTTATTTTGAATTATCAAGGAATCATTATCTCCCTTTATTCCGCCTGGTGTAAGTAACATAATGTTGCTTGGACAACAAGACCTTGTATGTACAAAATGTCAAATGTTCAGGAAAGCAAAAAAACATGACAGCCAAAGCAGTATATCAAATGGGATAGCCTTTCCTGTGACATGCAATGGTGGCTTCATTTGGGGGTAAGACAGTTAGGATTGGACAGGACATCACTTGACTGATTATCTAACCATTAATCCAATAAAGTCATTTTCACCAAAATTTGAGATACAAGGTCTTGTCACCGCAGCAACGATCAAGTATTAAAGGGGATGGCTAGTAACTGATCAGTGGGAATCAGTGGGAATGGAGGGGGATGATCGTTCTAATCTTTGTGGGATTCATTTAAGAGTACATTATATATATCCATTGTGTGAAAATTATTTGCTTCAAAATGGTCTCATATTCCAGTAATGTGCAGTTTAATGTTTCCAGGTTAGCATGCCTGTTCAGTGACCCTTAAAAAAAAAGTACAGATCTTGCAGGAGAAGACACACAAGGAGACACTTATGTATGAGTGTTACAGAATGCTGAGATAATTTCAATTACTAGTCAGAGGTTTGATCCTAAAAATTTGGCCATCTTGTCTTAGACATTATTAACACATATCCTGTTTTTTATGTGACCTTCAGAACAACAACCACAAAATGGTTAAACTCTGTTAATTGCTTCCTCAAACTGCTCTCTGGATTCAAAGGGAAAGTGGTCATATCTGAGTAGATATGATGTTACATATACCACTGTTAGTAAAAGCTTGGACAATATGAAACTATTATCAACGTGCAGGTGCATTGTGTGTACTGTATTGTAAGCTGTTAAATAATGGAATATGTCAATAGCTAGTGTGCAGGTAAAAACATCACTTGTATTAAGTTTATGGAAGGTAGCCATCATTTAGGGATGCCAGTTTTTAGGCAAAAGCCTGAATTCAGGCCCTGGCAGTTCAGGCTTTTTTCTTGTAAAAAGGAGCTTCATGTGGATGCATTTCAGGCCCTCTTTTTCATTCTAACTGGCATCTGTGCATCATTGTACATCTAACAGTAACATTTTTATGTCTTGGGGCAAGAAGGTATGTTTTCATGTTTCTCAACTTCCTAATGAACATTTATCAAGTTAAGTTATTGTAATCCTTTCTGAGGGAATAATTGGTGCAGAGTACATTCCTGTCATTGTGCTTTCCTGCACAGCAAGGCAGTACTAATGAGTTGTTTGCTGCCCTCTATAATCATGTCATATATATGTCATCTATGACAGATGTCTTGATTAAGCCTGTGAAGACGAGTCCCGAGAATACTTGGGCAGGTGTCTATGGGAAATGCATGTTATAGCAAAATCAGTCTATCTTCAATGGGTTAATCAGTAGCTGTATACGACCTTACACCATTACCATTTGCACCAACTGCGTTTTGCATCAAGGACATGATTGAAAATCAGGGAACAATAATCGCAATTGCCATAGTGAGGACAGAAATACATCGTAGTTAAAGCTGGTCGGTTGCCATTTGCCTGTCTGCTTCCTTGTAAACAGCAGTTGTTTTATGATGCAGTTGTTCTAAACTGCAAAACTGAATAATCAGACCTATGTCAGCTGTGAGCAGTGAAGTTTTTACTGGTGATATAGACAATTATTTGTGTGGAAACAATCTCGGCAAATCTTTGAGTGAAATTAGGCCCAGAAATTGCACAATCATCTACAGGGAGACCCATGTATGGTATTTGTCATGTCTTCAGTACCGCGTTTTATCATTCTTGTTTGTGTATAAGGAGATGTTAGAACGCTGGTGCACTCGTTTCAAACTGTTTCCGTCTTCATTGTACGAGATGAATCTGAATTTTTGTAATGCATCGTTGTGTGGCTTTGAAATATCAGTTGAAAATGGCTGAAAGATGAAACTTCATGCTTCTTTCTTGTTCAAGTACTCTGTGGTGCAAAATGCCTTGATTTTGATGAGTTAGTGCAGATTTTGCATCGTGAATTAAGCGTTGTTTTAAGAACAAAGTATGTAAAGATTTATTGTGGGTTAAGAATTTTTGAAGGAGTCGTTATGGTTTGTTATGGATAGATGTGACAGTTTAAATCAAAGTGAGAGTAAATGATATTGTGTAAAGATGACATAAAATCATGACAATTATTTATTCTAATCAACAAACTATCATTGTTTCCTATAAATTAAGAATTTGATAATCAAGAATATTAAAAGACGAGGCAATGACAAAGATTTAAGTACTAGAATATTTGTAAATGAGATATTTTGTAAGATTGTACAAATGATGGAGTCGTGATGAATCATTAAAAAAATGCTTTACTGAGTGTGATATTACATATGGAATGTGCTGTGTGGTATGCATGTATGATTACTAATAAAATTGATGAAACTGCATTGCAAATACTAAGGTTTCTTTCTGTCCTGTATCTTGTGTATAACAATGAATACATACACATATAGATATGTGTATATACGTGTATATGATAGATATGTGTATACATATATATATATATATATATATATATATATATATATATATATATATATGAAGAGTTTGTTCACAAAAACCGATAAGTCCATATTTGCCAAATTGAGATATTTCCGATTAAAGGTCAAGAAAAACAGAGAATAATAAGGAAAATTTTGCTTCTTTTGACCATATTAAACTTCAAAAATGTACCTTAAATATGTAGTGACCAATATATCATTTAAAAGGTATTATTTTGTGCTTTATGACAGAGACAGTACTTCAAAATCTTCAAAAATGGACTAATCGGTTTTTGCAAACAAACTCTTCATATATATATATATATATATATATATATATATATATATATATATATATATATTTATTAGTACCTATTGTACTACCATTTTAATGAACACTGTTATAACAAAATTCCGGTTCCCACAAAGTAAGATATTCAGGCCACAACATTATCCACTCTATTATAGTTTTATTGTTTGTTTGGTTATAATGAAATTCCAATATAACGAAGAAAATTGCCGGTCCCGAGGAGTCCACTGTACGAGTTTGATCACAAACGAGTTAAGCACCATTTTTGAACAATCTAAAGTAAGTCCAGCAAACGATGAGACCAAAGTGAAATGTTTGATACCTCACATTTTATATAGCAAAGAATATATTTGAATTTCAAATCAAAATATCCCATATTTTCTTAGTTCCTTTGTTATTTAAGCAGCTTTAGTCACAAATTGCAACTGATTGACAAATTGCCCTACATCGACGTAAACCACGGCAATTTGTCAATCAATTGCAATAAAAAACATCTCGACGGAAGAATTTCATGAATTTGTTTAATCACAAATACCTGAAATCGACAAGAATGGAGTTATCACATTTTGCGATCAAACTCTAATGACGTCATGCTTACTTCTCTTTTATACAAGTGGAGAAATAAAACTCAATGACTATTATTTATCTGTGTGTGTGTGTGTGTGTGTGTGTGTGTGTGTGTCTTCGTGAATAAAGCTTTTGATACGGTTACTGCTGCGTACCTGACGTCATTCTAGGAATATGGACACCCACAAGAGAATTAGGAAGAAAACTCCCCGCTTTATTCATATCAAGGACGAACTTTATAAATGCAGTGTATAAAAACTTAATCTCTTTAAATGCATAGCAACGCCGTTTTTGTAGTTGACACTTCAGGCAAGTACACCTGTACTTGCAACATCGTAGACCCGGTTTATTTAACCATTCAATTCGTGGGGATTTTTAAATCATATCTTATATAATGTATATTCCTCTTTATAGAATTGTATGCTCTTAAATATTTCCCATAAGTGGTTTTTGATTATCTTGCAAAAAAAAAATAGAACCTAAATTCCCATCTCAACCAAATCCATGTCATCCCTTTAAATTCAGTTACAGGCCTGCACAATACTACTCAGTATAAAAAAGGAATTTACAAACTGTACCAATTTGAGACGGACAGAAATTTTGATAACGTTAAGTTGTGTCACCAATTTAAGAATTACATTTACATTCAGCTGGATGGTTTTTGAAATTAATCCAACATTTGTAAACGAACACCAATTCCAACTGAAAAAAAAAAACCCAAAACAAAACAGAGCTCAAAGGCAAGACAATTAATATTTGTTCAGTTTTTTTTCTTCTATAGTCTACCTTATGAAGTTCAAACAATGAATGGTAAAAATGACACCTAAAAAAGCAGGGGGGAAAAATCACAAAAAAGTGATTTCTATGACTATTGCAAGTTACAACATCTATACAACAGCTACTGCAGGATTTGGAGACTCCCGTAGTCTGATGAATGAGAATTATTCTTTTTTTTGGTCGAAATTTATAGTGCTCGTATAGTAATTGCCAATAATCACTAGATAGAATCCATGTTATATAATTATGACGGTCTACATCTTATGGAGACCTTCGAATTTGACGTGCACGTTGAATGGAATTGTGACAACGTAATTATTAAGAGTCACTGTGATGTTTAAAGTTTGCAAAAATAGGAAAAATAAGGAAAAAGCTGCGCATTCTCGCGAAAATGAACTCATTACGCAGGAACAATTAAAGGTAAATCACTGTGTTCTTATATGACTACATAAACTGTTAAAATCTGCTCTAAAAAGGAATAATGATCTACTATCGTGAAACTGCCACTTTCAGGTACTTCTGCTTTGCATAGAATTAGGAAAAGAAGACGTTATGAATGATAACATCTTTAAAACATTTCAAGAAGGGTATGGCAGGCTTGCACTGACAGGCAATCCTTCCTCACAGTCCGTATTGGTTGTCTTACGACTCACTAACTGCACAGTACAGCCATCTAGATCTTGGTTCGAGTCACCGTCTTCACTGTCGTGTTCGTCGCCGGGCTGGAAGTCGTAAGCCGCCTCGACCTCCTCGTCATCACCCCCATCATCACCGTCATCATCATCGTCGTCGTCGTCAATTAAGTCGAGACTGAAATCGGGATGGTACAAATTTTCTTCTTTCTCTGCCTCACCGTCCACACTGGTGTTCCTGACAGCAGCTACCGGCTCGTCGTCGTCACTGGATGTGTTGCAGCTGACAGCTACACCGCCATTTTGTTCGATATGTATGCTGCCACGTTGACTACTTATATCGTCAGTAATTTGACTCCTGCTGCCTTCGTATACGGCTTCCACAGTTGCTGCGCTGCTCGCCACGCTGGTGATGCTTCCATCCCGGCTTTCCTTGCCTTCAGATAGGTCAAAAGAGAAGCCGCTGCTATGGCAACTATCGTCATCATCCTCGCCCAGTGCCACCAGGGCGTGGATCAGGCTGTACGAGCGATTGGGCGAGTCGGGAAGCTGCCAGTGGATGTGGCGGATCTTCCGGCTGGTCGGCAAGCAGGGACTCCCGTCGATGTCTGCAGCTCGGTCTCTCTTCCCACCGCCGCAGGAATTGACGGACGATGGTACGGGTGGAGGAACGGGTGGAGGAACCTCACGCTGATCTATTGTGTGAAGGGGAAAGAGTAGATACATAAAAGAGTTCAAAACACTTAACCAGTGTCCTTGTGATGGGAGAAAAAAAATCAAGAGCCACTACACATTGCAGGCCGTAAGGTATATCACACAGACACGACAATATGGTAAAACTATGTGATTACGATTTTAAAAGGGTTTGAAAGCAACGTTAACTCTCTCGGGGTAACTGTTTGAAGAGATCATGGCACGCCTTTGCTACATGTAGATGTAGATTGGCTCTATCGCGGTCGACAACTATAGAGACATTCAACAAACTGGTATCTCATTTGATCGACACCTTGCAAGCCTATAATCAGTCTAATGAAAATCATAAACGCGAGGCAAAGTGTACGAGTTTGCGAGGGTGCAAGGCGACCGCTTATAGGATATAGGACCTACTGAGTCGGTTATACGTAAAGATAAAACGCCTTTAACAGGTCTGTGTAGTAAACTAGGCCGCACCGAAAGCCAATCCAACAAGGTGGTAATCATGTAAAAGAAACCTAGCTAATAATGATCATGGGGACAATTTGACGGAGAAGAGAAGAATACTTACAAATTACAAAGAGAGATGAACAAAACACACAAACAAACAAAAAAACAAACAAACATCAAACACCAAAACACAACAATGACGACGACGACGACGACGACGACGACGACAACAACAAAGGAGCTTTAAGATAGTATACCATGAAAGTATCGCAATTGGGTAAAATTATTGTAAACAGAGCCACTTAGTACGAATGTCAGTTTGCTTATAAGGAAAATAGCTCTCTTTTACGACGACAAAACACTGAGCTATCTTCCTTCTTTTTCTTGAACACCCGGAATTGATATAAAGAAGGGGTGATGCAATGCAATGTTTGTCAGAAAGCGCTTTGATACAAAGAAAGAAAGAAAGGAAGAGAGGAAGAAAGAAAGAAAGAGACAAAGCATCACATCATGTAAAATGAGTAAATGATATCTCGATGCCCTCAATGTGTAAAGAACAAACGGTTCATGCAATTAATAAAGCATCCTTATCAAAGGCATGTCACTATGAAATTTACTCTCTCAGCAAAACACAGAGAGTATATAAGAAGTTTGCTAACGACACGTATCTTTCACAGTAGGTTGAAGGGGAACAAAAAAAAGCTTGAATAAATCAGGCCTGATTTCTATTGTCGTGATAGTAGAAATCAAATTTCAAAGGGAAAAAAAATTATAACATGAAAATGCGTGATTAACCTGCAAAAAAGGCCCAGTTTCCTCGTCCCTCAGTAACCTTCCCGTCGCCCGGCTCTCCGATGGGAAGAGAGTCTACGGAGGCTTCACGCTGGGCTGGCACGGGGGAAGGAGCACATCTCATCCGGAGCAGCTGCCACGCCTGAAAATCGGCCACAATCGAACCACGGCATGACCTCCGCCAGTAGACGTACGCCAGGACGACGGCGAGAATGAAGAGGACGACCAGCACGAGACTGATGAGGACCAGCACCCAGCTGCTCAGGGGTACATTCAGGGTTGAGTTTGAGGTCGGCGCGCCCACTGGATTGTTTCAATATGCATTGCATCAGTAATATATCAAAATACTTATAAAAAGTTTTATCGCAAAACGAGAGAGGAAGAAAGGGGAGGTATGACAACATATCTTTATTAGTCGGTCTTTAATGCACAAATGATAGTTTTTTTTTCATATTTTATATAAGAATTCAAACATCATAATTTGTTCCGTCATGAATATTTATGTCTACTTTGATGTTTTGACCTATTTGATGTATTCTGTGTCTATTCATTTGATGTAAAACTGTCACAATAATTCGGTCTTTTTGTTTCTGCCGACGTTGTTATCAATAAGCATTTCAAATCAAATTACTTTGGATTAAATCAAATCACATAACTTATGAAAACCTTATCATTTTTATCCTGGCTAGTACGCGATGATATTTGGAACAACAAATAAATGCATGCCAGACTAAAGTGATATGAACGGATCAATCTTACATAACAACTGCTCAATGTATCCATTTTTGTTTTTCATTGTGGAATAAACACCATGCTTATTTCGGCGCGATCAAGAAAACTAGTCGGTATGCTACTATAATCAGAATTTGATGTGTTTTTCTTTCCTTCATTTCTTTCTTTTTTTGGTATGGTAAACTAAGTGATATGGCCAACAGATTTCACGTGTCTTTATATGCACTATGAATTCAGGATTAGCATAAACATTAATTTGCTATTACCAGGTTGAATGAGCTACAGACACGTGTGCACCCTGTTGATTATATTTCTGTCAACTGATACGTCATCACTGGAAGGGGCTGCAGATGATTTAATGGCCACCAGAACATAATATGTCTCAAAATGATGGTAAACTTGTGACATACGCAGTTACTGTTCCTAGAACATATGAAGAGTTTGAATGCAAAAAAAGCAAGTTAACCCTATATTTGTGAATTTGAGATAATTGCGATTAAAGCTGGTAAAAAAACAAAGACAATGATAGCAAACATTGGATATTTTTTAGTAATAACTTCAAGAATATGCCTTGTTATGTAACAAGTGATCAGGTATCACTGGAAAGATTTTTATTATCTTGCTCTATCTGATGATGGATTTACTCTAGACTGCTATCTTTTCAAATAAATATTGCGAACGAACTCTGTATGTGCGAAGAGTAGAGATGTAGACTTACTGGGTAAGTGATCTGATATGTCGTTCAGAGCCAGGACGAACCCCGTCCTCTCTGTCGTCTCAAACCCAGACACAAACACTACCGTCATCAAGTCGCTAGAAGTCTGAAAGGATGGCGGGATTGTGGAGCCGCTTGCCCGCACGATGGGTGACGCATCTCCTTGCGCATTCGTAGGTGGCCCGTCATAGACCTTCACGTAGTCGGCCGGGCCCCGCAGATCGATGCTACGGAAAGTGGCATTAATCGTGCTGCCCTGCGCGACGAGAATAATCCAGGAGCAACGCTGATTTGGCGGGTAGGAGCGCGGGTAGTTCGGCGACCTTATGGTGAACGAATCATGACGTCCTAGGTATAAAGTGCCCCCGCAAGAAGGCAAGGATGGCGTAGAAAGAATTCTTGGACGGACAGATGAAGACGTTGGTGATGATGATGATGAAGAGGAAGAGGAAGAGGTAGAAGTAGACATGATAGTTGTAATGGTACTACTACTACTAGTGGTAGAAGCAGTAGAAGACGAGGAGGATGAATGAGTAGTGAGAGGCGGTGTAAGCAATGAACTTGAAGAAGTTGAAATATCCCCCGAAGGTTCGAGCAAAGACGCAGAGGATTGTGATGTTGCATGCATCTCTGTAGTGCCGCGATGAGAAGTGAGTGATTGATGGGTTGATGAGAAAGATGATGATGACAATGAAGATGACGATGATGATGAGAATGACGTAGAGGATGACCCCGTTGATGAAGACGGTGTAGATGGGTGCGTGACGGGTAATGACGATGACGTCTGGATAACAGGCTCTCCTGTTTGAAATGGACGTAAAGCACGAGATGTCATTGATGTCGATGAAGCAGAAATCTTTGATAATGATGATGATGATGATGATGGTGATGATGATGTTGATGATGATGATGATGGCAATGATGATGGTGATGATGATGATGTTGATGATGATGATGATGGTGATGGTGATGGTGATGTTGATGATGATGATGTTGATGATGATGGTGATGATGATGGTGGTGGTGATGATGTTGATGATGATGATGATGTTGATGATGATGATGGTGTTGATGATGATGATGATTGTGATGATGATGATGATGTTGTTGATAATGATGATGGTGATGATGATGATAATGATTGTGCTGAAGGTAATGACGCTGATGGCGCGGTGGCGTGCACTGAATGTGACGGAGATTTTGCGACTGTTTCTGAGTGTAAGGAGGATGACAATAAGGACGATGATGATAATGACTGAGATGGGTCTGAAAGTGTCTGCGATGAAAATAAGCTTGGTGTACGAACTGAGAAGGACTGTGTGGCATGAGCAATTGTTTCTAGAAGTGAAAAGGAAAAAGGCAACTCTGTTGTATTTTGTGGAGGCTCATCTGCAGGAAAGACAAGAAAATATCACTTAACCCTTAAAACAAATTGCGTATAAGTATGTAGTAATAGTAATTTGAAACAATTCAACTTATAAAGGAAATATTCTGATTTTGACATTTACGTAATAGCACTGGATATCATCACTTATAATTCTACAAAGCAGAATAGAACACTGATTTGCAAACAATTCATAAAACAAAACTGGGAAGTCCCTGATGTGATACTTCGTGCACATTAGCGAATCATTTTTACTGTTATGTAGCTACAGTGTACATGGAAATAATTACTGTATTGTAATCACGCTAAGTACTGGTGAAAAAGTGCAGTCCCCATCCCACTTAATCATAAGAAGTCGACTACACAGTATAGCCACACAGCAGGCCAACTCTAATATTGAACCATGTCAGCCTGTTTAAACCCACTTCCCGAGCGGGGTGAGGGATTATACTATTAAGACAATGAACGTGATGAAATGATGATTCTAACGACAATCGTCAAGATAATACACATAACCAAGATAACAACAACTTGATTACAAATTGATTCCGTTACATATCTAGCAACCTGCACAACCTGGCATAGAAAGCTTGTTTAGGCTGTCTCGTGGCGCTGATAAATTAATACAGCGTTATTAGGGGCCCATAAAAAGCTAAGGGAAATTTTTGTTGATCCCCGAGGAATAACAGAAGTAAAAGATATGCAACAGTGATAATACTGAATAATAATAATAATGATTATAATAGTAATAATGATTATAATAATAATAATAACAATCAAAAAATGATAAGAATAATAATAATAGTAATAATAATGATAATAACAATAATAATAACAATACTAATGATAATGATAATGATTATAATAATAATGATAATAGCAATGATGATGATAATAATGATAATAATGAAATATCAGTAATAATAATGGTAATATGACTCTGATGTAAACATATGACAAAAGTTGAATTAAAAAAGTTGTCGAAAGACGTTGCCCATTAATTTGCCCGTTAAGCAGATCCCGACTCTCCGTTACCGTCGTCGCACGTAGCCCCGTACGTGCCCTCACGACAGGCGCAGCGGAACCCGAGGCCGGAGGTAGGATCCTCACTGCACGTGCCTCCATTACGACAGGGCGACAAGTGGCAAAAGAGCTCTGTCATCAGCGGGGCAGAGATAAAGTGGAGACAAAAGTGCGGACAAAACTATTCAGCAGTCTGCTACTTGGAAAATACCATTCTCAACGTGGGCGGTATGCCATTGTAATATGTTTCCATGAACGTGTTTCGAAATGTACAAGCTCATGGGCTCATTTTTTATTGAATCATTCATCTGGTTTGTTGTTGTTGTTGTTTTTGTTCTCCACTGAAAATATAGTAAGGATGGTTGTCTGCATTGTATCTTTATTTTTTTG
The DNA here is from genome assembly GCF_040938485.1 of Diadema antillarum. Taxonomy (NCBI): domain Eukaryota; kingdom Metazoa; phylum Echinodermata; class Echinoidea; order Diadematoida; family Diadematidae; genus Diadema; species Diadema antillarum. The sequence goes on from NW_027270966.1 coordinate 1,457,113, forward strand.
TCAGGATTTGAAACAGTTTTGAAGGTCCTAATAATTGTCAATGTACGCCCAGAATATAAAGGGGTCATCCCACGAGCTCGACACCCACGAGTCATACATAGTCCACAAGCTAGACATAGCAGAAGGTAGTCTGGTAGGAATGGGGGGTCCCCATGCACCCCCCGAACACATTTTTTTAACTTACTTTTTTGTAACCCTTAGGGTGTCTAGTTAATGATTTTTCTTGTTCCCAAGAAAAAATCGTGTCCCATGGGGGTCATTGGCGGCCATCTTGGCAGCCATCTTGGATTTTCAGGGAAAATCATTATCTTCCATAACTTTTGAACTACACAGCATAAAATTATAAATAAAGCATTTCTGCAGGGTAAACGTGACACGAGGAATCGATTGCAATGGTTATTTACGTGATTAAAGCAAGTCTGAAACAAGAAAATCCTAAAAATATGCAAATTTCGGTGTCATTTTCACCGAAAAATACCTAAATAGTTTATCTTTTCAATTACACAACATACAGGGACAAATAAAACAGTAATTCAGAGTTAATATGGCATGAGGAATCGTTTGAGAGAGTTATTTACATGATTAAAGCAAGTTACATACAAGAAAAGTCCAAACATGTGAGGAAAACCAGTGTCGTTTACCCTAGAAATATTCCCAAGTGAATACAATCTCATATCTCCTAAGAGTGAACTAACCTCTTTTTCTTAACAGTCTGGTAGGAATGGGGGTGGGGGTCCCATGCACCCTCCTTTTTGTATCCCTTAGGGTGTCTATTTGATTATTTTTGTCTCCAAGTGAAAATCGTGTCACATGGGGGGTCATTGGCAGCCATCTTGGATTTGCGAGGAAAATCATTAATTTCTATAACTTTCTATAAGTTTCCAACATACAAGGACAAATAAATAATTTCTCCAGGGTAAATTTGGCATGAGGAATCGATTGACATTGTTATTTACATAATTAAAACAATTATGATACATGAAAAATCCAAACATGCGAATAAAAAAACCAGTGTTGTTGCTCTGCCCAATAGTCCATATACATACATGACAATTATATACCTCATATGATTGACTAACCACTAAAGTCTAGGAATGGGGGATCCTCATGCACCCTAAATTTTTGTATCCCTTCAAGGTGTCTATTAGATGATGATTTTTTTTTCCAAGTAATAATCGTGTGGGGGGGGGGGGGGGGGAGTCATTGGCGGCCATTTTTGATTTGAGAGGAAAATCAGTAAATTCTGTAACTTCAGGGTAACTGTGTCATGAGGAATCGATTGAGATGGTTATTTTTATGATTAAAGCAAGTTTGATACAAAAAGTCCAAAATACGAAAAATTTGGTGTCATTTACACCGTAGAGTACCCAAAATCCGTATACATACATGACAAATTACTTCACAAAAGTGACTTGGCACTTTGTCTTTAGATCATAGCTCAAATATGGTGTTTTGTTTATAAAAAATATGCAACATGCAACTCCAAGCATTTTGACGCCTCACTTGTTGAAATCAAATGAAAAATGTAAGCACGATGGCAATTGATATGCAGATACCCCTAAAAAAGCAGATCGAAAGAGGTCAACATACAAATTTTGGCCACATGTGAAAGTGACTAATCGACAAAATTCAAACCTAAAATGTAATTGAACACTTTTTTAGTGCATCTTCTATTTCATATAATTTTGTATTTGAAGAGTTTGAGTAAGTGTATTTTCATAAAGGAAATCACTGTACCAAAATGCTCTGTCGGTTTCACTAATTTAGGTGTCATATTGTTATCATTAAACTTATTTAAGATTAAGTTAAAAATGGTTCATTCAAACGTATTTGTTTAAAGCCTTCCTGTCTGAAAATAAACATATGAAAATCACTTGACAGTCAGAAATCCACACTCTCTCTATGACTTTAATTTGTCTAACATAATTAATTCTCATCCTATGCAATTATACAAACCACAGATTCGGTAAGCGATAATATGTTAGCTTTGGGTTTTACACTTCTGGTAATTTACAGTCATCATCAAAACGATCATTGTAATCAATGTCTGGCTCCTCCTCTTCATCCTCCTCCGTCTACGGAGTAACTTTCTGAAGCAAGTCAATGAGGGAAGTGGGAAGGATAGGGCCATTTCTTGACCACACCGGATCCATGATACCGAAGGCTGTCTTATGCCACCTTTGTCCAGGATTAAAGCGGTAGCGCACCAGAAGATTGGCTAGTCAGATCGCTTGAAGATGGCAAGGTGGTACCCATGGTTCACACATTGAAAGTGTGAAATAAGGTTGCCTCTGCCAGGTGGGAGCAAGGAGAAATCCACCTTGGATTTGGTCATCAGTTGCTCGCCCTCTCCCACCATCTGTTTCAGCATGATGCTGCGAACGCCATTATGATAGACTTCTCCCGGACCTCGCTATACATTTTAGGCATGTGAATGCTTCAATGTTATCTGTCGACTTGGCATATTGTAAAGTCATATTCTAATATTTTAGTAGTGTTTATTATGATATAATACTGAGCAACTTATTAGATTTCAGTAAAATACTTCTGAAATCACGAAATCAAACAACTCTCACCTGAATGCTATGTGGTATATGGGGTGGCTTTTGTTGATTCTTTAGGGGTCCAACTTTTCCCAACCCATTAAGGCACTTTAATTGTTACATCTTCCCCGGTAGTCCAGGTATTTTGGTATACAGTATATGAGCTCCCGTTGATTCTATATAAATGCAAGTTAATTGACATTGACAACCTGGAAATACGTGACAGTCCGTTTATTAAGAAAGATACTACATTGTAGAATGGATTAAGCAAGGACCAAGGGGATCAAGGAAATGTGTGTCTGGATCCCTCACCAAAGTTACCTGGTACCTAAGTTTAGCAGCGCACTTGAGGTAGAGCACGACCCTGGTGTCCGTCTTCTTATACTGGTTAGACAGTCACTCATGGATATCGCGCCATTGTCTCTTGGAACATATCATTGTGTAAACAAAAGGAATGTAACGGAAATCACATTCTCTGAAGCTTAAGTGATTCCTGTTACATTCTTTTTGTTCACCTAATTATTCATCCCAGGAGACAATAAGCTCTATCCATGAGCTGCCGTCTAACCAGGAGAAGGACACCAGGGTAGCGCTCTACCTCGAGTATTCCACTATTAAGCTTGGGTACAAAGCAGCTGTGGTAAGGACACCAGACACAGACATTTTCTGGATCTTCTTGCACCATGCTCACTCCGTCACCCTCACTATCCTCCTTGATAAATGGACTGTCGAGCATTGCCAGATTGTGAATGTCGTTGAACTGGCATACTGAATCAAAGGGAGCGGGCTACTGTACCACAATACTTGGACGACATGTGTTTACAAGGGAAGATGTAACAAGTGCCTTCAAGAGTAGGGGCGAAGTCGGACCCCTAAAGAATCTACAAAGCCACCCCATGTACCATACAGCATTCAGGAGAGAGTAGTATGACATTATAATCTCTGTAATATTTTACTGAAATGTGGTAAATTGTTCAATATTACATTATAATGAACACTGCAGAAATCTTACAACATGACTTTGAAATGTGCCACTGTTTTTTGTCCCCCACTTAAACCTTGGAGATGGGTTGTCTGTAGAGCCAATAAGAGGTGACAGAAGACATTGGAGCATTCACATGCCTAATGTATGACCACAAGAGGTGGAGAAGTCTATTTACAGCAGCATCATCCAAAGCAGATGATGGGAGAGGGCGAACAAATGACTACAAACTCCAATGTGGATTTCTTCATGCTCATATACACCTTGCAGTGACAACCTTATCCCACACATTAAATGTGTGACCCATCGCCTTGCCATCTTAAAGAGAGCTGACCAACCAATCTTCTGGTGCTCTGTATATGACTCCTTTGATTCTGGACAAGGATGGCAGAAGGTAGCCTTTGTTATGATGGAGCCAGTGTGGTCAAGTGGCCCTATCTTTCCGACTTCCCTCATTTACTTGCTTCAGAAAGTTACTGAGGAAATGAAGGAGGATGAAGAAGAGGACCCAGACATTGATTACAATGATCGTTTTGATGATGACTACCGGTATAGAAATTAAAGAAGTGTGAAATGAAAACCTGATATATTGCATAACCGCTTCTGTGGTTTGTACAGTTACACAGGGTGAGCATTCAGAATACTTTTTAAGAAAAGTGAAGTCATATTGTGTTACTTTATATTTTTTCAATATACGTTAATTCCATACTTCATGAAAAGCATATACACATGTCACAAACGTTGAAATATATACTAGTAGATGATGACTGGCGGCGGAGGGAACATACCCAATGTTCCACCCGAAGGGTTTGAAATGCTATTGAGGGAGATTATAAGTGCGCTGCGGTCCTAGGCCTTAATTCTGTCATTTGTCACGTGGAAATGTTTTCCCATGGAAAACATTACAAGAATGTTCGCCCATGGGCTAACATAACGAATGTACTTCCATCACGTGACTGTGTTCAGCCAATCACTAATCGGTATGTGACTAACCCTTTCAAAATATCATTATGTCTTTTGATAATAGCTTGAATATTGCGTCTTATATCAGACAACTTTTAACAGAATTCGAAAGGAAACTTAATTCCAATCAATGTGAACTTGAATTGAATGCATACAGGATGTAAGCACAAAAGCGATTCACATGCAAATATTTCTAAATTAAAGTAGCAGCAATCCACATTGATATACAGTCCCTATTCACAGGCTAGATTTCCGGCTGTCAAATGAAATGTTTCTCTTTTTGTTTTCGGACAATAAACTTTAAACAAATACATTTGAATGAACTGCTTTTTTAACTTGAGAATAAATGAAACCATTTTGGCATCTAAATTTTTTTAATCGGCTCGACATTTTGACACAGTGATTGTTTCCTTGAATATATCCCAACTCAAACTCGTTTTAAATATAAAATGACACGAAATTGAACGTGCACAGAGAGTGTTAAATTTCAGTTCAAGTTTTATCTTTGTCAATTAGTCACTTTTAAGTGTTGTGATCAACATTATTCTCATGTGTCACCTCTTTTTAAGGGTATTTGCATATGAATTACCACAGTGCTTACATTCTTATTCTATTTCACCAAGTGAGGGGTGACAATGCTTGAAATTGATTTTCTCTTCAGATTCTATTTAATGTTTTTGATACAAAACAAAAAAGGCCTATTTGGGCAATGATCTAAAGACAGAGTTATTAGTCAATTTTGTGAGGTATGCAATTTGTCATGTATGTAGCATGAAATATTTGGGCCATTTCCAGAGTAACAACACTTAATTTTTCAGTTTTGGGACATTTCTTGTGTCAAATTTGCTTTCATTATGTAAATGACAATCTCAATTGATTCCTCATGCTGTGTTTCGTCTGAAGAAATGTTTTATTTGTCCCTGTATGTTGTGTATAGTTCAAAAGTTGAACTATTTGGGTACTTTTCAGTGTAACCGATACAGAATTTATTATATTTGGGACTTTTCTTGTATCGAGCATTATTTAATCATGTAAATAACCATCTCAATCGATTTCTCATGTCACATATACCCTAAAAAAATGTTTTATTTTTCCTTGCATGTTGGAAACGTCAAAAGTTATAGAAACTAATGATTTTCCTCGCAAATCCAAGATGGCTGCCAATGACCCCCATGTGACACGATTTTCACTTGGAGACAAAAAAAAATCAAATAGACACCCTAAGGGATACAAAAATGAGGGTGCACGGGACCCCCCCCCTCCCTTTCCTACCAGACTGTTAAGAAAAAGAGGTAAGTTTACTCTTAGGAGGTATGAGATTGTCATGTACATGTATATATGTATATAGACTACTTGGGAATATTTCTAGAGTAAACAACACTGGTTTTCCTCGCATGTTTGGACTTTTCTTGTATGTAGCTTGCTTTAATCATGTAAATAACTCTCTCAAACGATTCCTCATGCCGTATTAACTCTGAATTACTGTTTTATTTGTCCCTGTATGTTGTGTAATTCAAAAGTTAAACTAATTGGGTAGTTTTCGGTGAAAATGACACCGAAATTTGCATGTTTTTTAGGCTTTTCTTGTTTCAGACTTGCTTTAATCATGTAAATAACCATTGCAATCGATTCCTCGTGTCATGTTTACCCTGCAGAAATGCTTTATTTATAATTATATGCTGTGTAGTTCAAAAGTTATGGAAGATAATGATTTTCCCTGAAAATCCAAGATGGCTGCCAAGATGGCCGCCAATGACCCCCATGGGACACGATTTTTTCTTGGGAACAAAAAAATTCATTAACTAGACACCCTAAGGGTTACAAAAAAGTAAGTTAAAAAAATGTGTTCGGGGGGTGCATGGGGACCCCCCATTCCTACCAGACTAAGGGTCCATGGGCCATCTTGATAGACCTTGAGTCATATAGCCCATGAGGTAAGCATCACGTTAAACAGGCCCATAAGCTGTGCACTTTAAAAAAATACATGTATAGGCCATGCAGCTAGACACTTCGGAGTTGTTTGGTTAGTGTCTAATTCGTTGGTCTATTGTACTTGATGTCGAACTGGCGGGCCTTATTTGCTTATTACAGTGTCTAACTAGTGGGCTGTATGACTTGTAAGCTGAATTACAAACTCAGGGAATTTATGACTCGCGGGCAGTTAATCGTGGGCTGTATGACTCGTAGATGTATAGCTCCCTGACGTGCACCCGATTATATTCTTTTTGCAGTTATTTGAACATTGCATGAGGTTCGTCAGCGTGTCATATACGTTCACCTCCAACCAGCTAACAACCCTCGACATGCTTAGGATGACATGCATGCACAAACTTGATTGTGAGATCACCTACAATCATGACCATGTTAACGCAGCTAGGAAAATTTATTCAGCTCTCCTTCAAGCTGAAGATGACAAGTATCCCCATTTTTAATTGTTTCATAATTATGTCGATATCTGTAACCTTTCCATAACAGAAGCATAAATCCAAGTTTATTTAAATATGTGGTTTTTAAGTTAATTCTTTCTTGCTGTTGCTTATCAGTTATTTCAATTATAAGGATCGCTTATTTTTGGTTGAAACCTAACATTTCTTTGGTGAGATAATGAGAAAGCTCTCATGAAACATGAAAGACCATGTGATTCCAAGAAGGATTCAACGTTTCTTTAATGAAATATGCTTTTGAAACGGTTGAGATATCTAAGTTAGAGCAATCCTAATAAAATCAAGGTGGGACCTTTACTGGTTTATTAGGATAACTTTGTTTCACCATGTTTTTGGATGCATCAGCCATTCCAAAACCGATTTTGATCTAAGAAACTTTATCTAAGAAACTTCCTCGCAGAATGGTATGTTTAATATTAATTCATTAGTGGTTTCTTGGTATCTCGCAAAAGATTTAACACTTTTATAGCCCAATCCCCATCTCCACCAATATTGTACCATCCGTTTAATGTCCCATACAGAAAATGCAGAAGTAATACAATATAACCTTATCCCCTGCCGCCTTAATCAATTTCTCATCTCCGGACGTACCTTCCTGGCACATGTCCCCAGTCCACCCGTCTGGACAGGTACACTGGAATCCCTCGGCCGTCAGTGCACAAGTTCCTCCATTCTGGCACGGAACGCTGTGGCAATCGCTCTCTGTACAGAACAGAGCAAAAAAATGAGGCGTTCATAGAAAGCCACCTGCTGTTCCTCAGTCGATTTGGGACCGCATGCGATTTCTCTAAATCTCCAGGAAAGGGGTATTTTTCGCGGAATTGTAGAAAAGGAAAAAAGGGTTGTGTATAATATATTACATATTCTTGTTGACCTTTGACACCCCCTCAGTCCGCAGTCATCTCATTATTATCCAAAAAAATAAAGAAATAAAAAATGAACAAACAAAACAAAACAGAAACAAAAAGATAAAAAAGTTGCTCTGCCCATGGCCTGTTACCCTTAGACTTCGTTCTACTGCATAGAAAGCCGGACAATAATTGATTTTTGTCTGCTTAACATTTTTCATATTTTGACACTATTTTCCTTTAAAAAAATTCTGTGCTGTCCTTATAATCATGTCGATTCTATTTGAAACGACAATAACTACCATGGACCTTTACTCAAGGGCGAAACCAAATCTTGTTGAATGAGTACAGAATGGATACATCATTTTCATATTTTTATTTTCATTTTCTCATATACACTGTATGCATTGACATCTACACACCGCGTTTTGCCTTTTCTTTTGTCTTTTCTTTTGGACTTTTTTATAAAGTACAATTACTTACTGTTTCTTACCTTCCTGACACGTGACGCCTGTGAATTTTACGCTACAGGTGCACCGGAAGTCAGTAAGACCCAGGGGCGCGCAAGTGCCTTCATTTTGACCATGTTCACACGGGTTATTCTTACATGCAGTTTCTGAAAAATGATAACAGGGTTAATAATGATGACAGAAAAAACAAACAAACAAATACACAAACAAAGATTCATCTGGCAATCTATTAGGTATGTATATACAGGTATCCCTTTATGGTGAATTTATTGAAAAACACAAAAATGATACGCCTAGAGTCTAAACTTCAGTTGCTGTTGACATAATTTTATATTCATCTTTAGGTAACTAAGATATCGAAGTGACTGCAACAGATTCTATGTATCTGGTGTTGAGCCATGTTCAAATCAATATAACCGTACAGTGTTTTCTACCTTTCACATATTTATTTGTTTTCTCATTATGTATAGGCCAATGAAGTGCTTAAAAATGTAACCGGAAACCTGTGAGCTGGAAATCACATGGCATGCACATGATATTCACTGCATAAGAATGTCATCAACCAATAGGGATTTAAGACATTTATCGTTGATTATCCTTTACATGATATCTTGGTAAGTGGTCTCACAAATCCTGAATAAATTTGATACTGTACGTCACAAACGGAGAGCGGACACCAATGACACCCTCAACGTACCCAACTGGCAGTTTTTCCCTGCGTATTCCGGTGGACACTGGCAGTAGTAGTCGGTGTCGTTAAAGTCGCATATGGCGCCATTCTGACACGTGCCAAGGTCGCATAGGTTAGTGGCCTCTGTGATGTTAACAAATATTTCCAGTTCATTAAACAAGGTTAGACTATGCATTCTATCACCTCCCCTCTGAATTCAGCCACTCATCGAAGAACAGAACGGAATCTAAACAAATAGCTCCTCTCTTAAGTTTTGATTTTTGATTCGAGACAATTCAACTCAATTAATCTATCACGTGCACTTACAAAGTTACTTGATGTAATTGGGCCCTACAGTTTGTTGAAATTCATAATTAATAATCCCTCTCAATGACGCACACACACACGCACACACACACACACACACACACACACACACACACTCTCTCTCTCTCTCTCTCTCTCTCTCTCTCTCTCACTCTCAACGTGTCAATATCGTATCAGCTCTCCTCAGGTTGAAACCAAAGAATAACTGAGTAGGGCCCTGCTGAAAAAAAAACAACAAAACAACAACCACCGTGTCCCTCGTGGTGAAACACAATGTCAAACACAATGTAAACACAGGGCGAGATCTCTTCACATTGTTACATTCGAGCGTTTTAACATTATGAACACATTATAAATCATCAATTCACAGTGTGAAACAGAACATTATTATGTGAACACTCCGTGTGAAAAACCATATCACAGTGTGAAATCATCCGTCACACTGTTGAATTCGAGCGTTTTCACTTAAGTACATGTAGACGATTAAGTGAACACAATATTGTGCACACACTGTAGGACACTGTGTTCTTTCCAGCAGGGATATAGGCCTACATATAGGCCAGGGGCGGATCCAGGAATTCCGTAAAGGGGAGGCGCCTTTACGAAATTAAAGGGGGGCCTATGTGCCCCATTTTCCTTTTTATTTCTTTTGTTTCAACAGAAAATAAAGAGGGGGCGCGCGCCCGGTGCGCCCCCTCTGGATCCGTTACTGTAGGTCTACCTTGTTTATTTTTCCTTGATTTTTATTGATTTTATTCAAATCATATTATGAAATAACCCATTCTTGGTATAACATGAAAAAAGCAACACAAATACAATCGAAATAAAATACAAATTAATTTCAATGAATATACTGAAAATGATTTCTCTTTTCAACGTCGATAATGACAGTTGTAATCAATCCAAGGAGTCAATACTAAGTAACGAGATAATATTGACATATGCAATCATGATACCCTTCAATATATAAGTTGGGTCATGTAAACCATATTCCATTTAATCATTTTAATATTCATATAAAAATGCACTGTACAACTGCCCATTCAGCCCTACCACTACCAACCAAAACAAATCTTCATCTATCATTGTCCTCAATGATTAATCATACCAAATGATTTCTACAATTTGTATCTATCTTCCACAGGACTGGTTGACTTCAAATTTTATTCCAGTCCCACCATCCCACTGACTGCAAAACCCAAACCGCATAATACACACACACACACACACACACACACACACACACACCCACACCCACACACACTGACTCAATCACACACCTACACCCACGCCGATACCGCCTTCATCCCTAATGTAACTCTTTAATGCAAATGGCCCTAAAACATAGTCACACATTATAATACCCACATCGATTACAAAATTAACGAAAATAAAATGCGTATGCCGTTGTTTCGAAATTATATTTCCAGCTAATTTCTTTTTAAAGCAATTTTTCTTTTTTGTTTCATCCCGGTATCGGATAATGTAATTTTCTCAGAAGTAGGAATTTCACCCACGGAAATTACTGCCAAACACATACACACACATGTATAAAGTGATGTATTCACACAGTCGTAAATATCGTGTAACAGTGTATATTAAATTTGAATAAGAGCATTAATTTGACATACTAATTATCACGCATTCAAGACCATCAGCGACGGGATGGCCAAATTCTGCCTACAGAGGTCTCACTATCCGAAAGTCTCAAGCACGATGCAGTTAGAGGTTGTCTCTCCCTGCTTATAGGGTTCACACGGGTAAATATTTCCCCATAGAGACATGTGTTAAAATTCAAAATAAAAAAAAATCTGTAAAATATTAGTGAAAAATGAGGTGTTTCATCTTCACTAACCTTAAAAAATGAGATACATGTATACCCTTTCATCCATCAAATTTCCAAGGGGGTGGGGGGGGGGGGGGTTCTTCTGCTCAAACTCTGTCCAAGCCAGACTACGAGTTCTTTTCACTCAAAAAAAAATCACCTATTTTCTGTACATGCACACAATCAAATATAGTCCCTTCAGATTTCATGAGAAAAGCTTTCATCTTCCAACCAAAATGCAGTTTGTAGAGCAATTCATACTCAATATCTGGAGGTATTCAGTTTTATTTCCCCAAACTGCATTTCTGATTTCTAATTATTTTTTTCTTCATTTATTTTGGTATCTTTGGTACGATTTTGTGAAGCGGTCAGGGACATTACATTATATTTACAGGTGTGAGCCCTATACTCACTTTCGCATTGGAGCCCTTGGTACCCCGGAGGACAATCACATTCCCACCCTTCTTGGTTGCCAACTTCCACAAATTCACACTCGCCGCGTTGACACGGATTGCTATCGCAGACTCCCACATCTGTAGTCAGTGGTAGTGGATGATAGAAAATGACAGAGCAATTCGTTTGGTAGAAGTTGGCATAGAAACAGATTTTGACATTCCTTTCTGATGCTTATACATTTTACCACTAGCTGCTGCTGCTGCCTACTGCATGTACTAGTTTACTGCTACAAAAACTGGACTGCAGTAGTCTGGCTTCTAGACCCTCTGCTTATACTATTGATTATTTTGCTGTACAGAATATTGACGCCCTCAACGTCGAAAACTGGAGCAGTTTAAGGTGGGTTTTTGGCAATGTAGGCCTCACGCTCCTAATTCAACTCGCGCATTGCCTACAGGGAAGGCAGTACAAAGATGAGGTAATGTTATTTAAAAAAAAATCATTAAAAATCAGTAAAGTGAAAAATTGCCACCTTTGGTAGTGTTTGACATTGCTTGAGGACAGGAGCTTCTGCAGGCTATGAAGAAGTTGAATGAATCAGGGTTTTGGTACTTTTAATGAATTTTTATTGATATATGAGGTGATTTGCAATTTTTATTGTTTTTGAGAGTGACTGGATGACTAGTCTCGTAAGGAGGCTCTTAACTTTTTTCAGAGCTGGAAAACATCCCAAGATATGTTGTTTGCTTTAAAGCAGAGAAAATTTGCCTTCATCTGCTGTAATTTTAAAAAATTCTATGATTCGAGTGATTTTTTATGATTTATGGAATATGCTGCATTTAACACAGGTTTCTATGGGAGCCCGGAAAAGGAGCGTGAGGCCCGTAATGCGCGCGACGACTTAATCTTCGCGGGCGGCTCGTCGCCGCAGAGGGCGCATTTTCTTGGAACGAACAATAGCATAGGGCTAAAGGGTCTGGAAACCAGACTAGGACTGCAGCAATTTGGAACCGCTCCTGTACAACAGGGAGGTGAATATTCCTCCCTGTGTACAAGAAAGGCAGCCACATCTACACAATCGAAAAGTCCCTCAAATAATGAGAGCGCCCCAAATAATGATTCAGCGCGTGTGTACATTTGAAGAGTTTGTTTGCAAAAACCGATAAGTCCATATTTGTCAAATGGAGATATTTGCGATTAAAGGTCAAGAAAAATAAAGAGAATAGTAAGTAATTTTTTGCTTATTTTGAACATAACTTCAAAAATGTACCTTTATATGTGGTGAGCAATATATCATTTTAAAGGTATTATTTTGTACTTTTTTGATAGAGACCCTACTTCAAAATCTTCAAAAATGAACTTACCGGTTTTTGCAAACAAACTCTTCATTTCTAGTTGGAAGGCGACAAGTGAAGTGAAAAATTAATGATCTCAAACTTTTATTATGTCCGAACAAATTATGATCTTTGATTTTTTTTTCTGTGTCTCCTTATTGTGTTCTTCTGTTTGCTCTGAAGTGAGGGGTAATTAGGCCTACAAGGAAAACTTAATTCATACAATTTTCACAGTGTCTGCCACCGAGTCTAGGAGGGCAAATGCACAGGTAACTAGCTCCATCCACTCTGCATTGTCCGTCGTTCTCACATACTTCCTCCTGAAGACAAGGGTTTTCTGGAAGGAAGAGACAGAAGGCATGAAGTAGTAGTATTAGTAGTAGTAGTAGAAGAAGAAGAAGAAGAAGAAGAAGAAGAAAAAGAATAAACAAGATGAGGAAAGAAACGAGACGAGGAAACAAAAGAAGACAAAAAAGAGAAAAAAAGAAGTATTGATAAAGACTGAAGACAAAAATAGATTTTTGCGTTTAATCATTCTCATAGATATGGCATCAAAAGCTAACGACACGTACACGCACACACTAAGAAGATATATATATATATACACTGTATATATATATATATATATATACACATATAATATTATATATATATATATATATATATATATATATATATATGAAGAGTTTGTTCGCAAAAACCGATAAGTCCATATTTGCCAAATGGAGATATTTGTGATTAAAGGTCAGGAAAAATAAAGAGAATAATAAGAAAATATTTGCTTCTTTTGACCATAACTTCAAAAATGTACCTTTTTAGATTATGTAGGGACAAATATGTTATTTGAAAGGTATTATTTTGTACTTTATGACAGAGACCGTACTTCAGAATCTTCAAAAATGGACTTATCGGTTTTTTGCGAACAAACTCTTCATATATATATATATATATATATATATATATATATACATATATATATGATATTAACAAATACTATGTCTTCTTTATCATTCCACTTTCCAACATATGATCATACTAAGTGTGTGCACAAATCTATGACAGAAGACCTTCTCTGGCAAATACATAAACAGTAGTGGTGGTTCATATTGCCAACAACTAATAAATTGAAATCATGTCAAACTAAGGATTTCCTAACAGATTCACAAAAGCTACAATGTATAAGTTGAAGGAACATTATATGATTATATCTCACACCAACTGAGCGACGGGATAACAAAAAGAAACACTGTTGGAAACACCGTGGAATATATATTTTATGAATTACACTGTTGTGCAGGTAATACACACTTCCTACCTAGATTCTAGGCATACCTGACTTAGTAATATGACGTCCATGTGATATAGATCTACCAGGGAAAAGTCGAGCTTACCTACAGAGCAATTTTTCCCGACAAAGTCCTCGGGGCAGTCACACGTATATCCCCGGGCTGAATCGAGAGAGCAGAGTCCGTCATTCTCGCACGGGTAGATCGAACATTCATTGACTAAAGAAAACAACAATAGTTGTTAAAACGATTACAATATTGATAGATAAAACAAGTGATGATAATGATACCAATAGTGATTGTATGTGGTGATGCCAACGCTGTCTTGTAGTGAAAGTAATAATCATAATGATAATGATAATGATAATGATAGGATTCATAACAATAAAAAAAAAAGAACATCAATAATAACATACTTCTTCTACACAGAAAGATACATGCACACAAAGAGACAGGTGTGTGGAAAATTGTGTTTGTGATACAGATTTTTATTCAAAGCTCTACTACGATCATCAAAATCAATATTAACTGCATTACTGACTGAATGTGACGTTCCTTGTCATACTCCTCCTAACACGAGGTGGATTAACTTCGACGCCGTTATTGGGATTTTGTTCTGCTTGTTTGTTTCCACTTGTTCAAAGAAGTCACTTGTAAGATACAGAAAACTAGACTGAACATGTTCTGCCAGCCCAAACACCAATATTTCTTTGTTTAATACCGGCTTCTGATTTTTAGTACGTACCGGTATGTATATTTGCTATCATTTTATTAAAGTGTCTTCTTTATCCATATGCTTTCTTTATACATTTGTTTATATAGATTAACATAATAGTGATAGTTCTAGTTCACACTTGACCGAAGCTCATGACGTAACAAATACAAACCTTAACATTCCTGCACCACATTCCGATTATATCCAGAATGACAATAATTATCACCTTCTCTCGTGACAGAACCATGATCTTATTGAATCAAGTTAATTCACTGACATGAAGCGTTCTCTGACTAATTACAAAAAAAGAATGCAATATTTCCCTAACTTTTCTCCGCCTTGTCCTTTAAAATTGAACTGAGGAAGCAAAGAGGGGATAACCTAAGGAATCCAACTCACATCTCTGACAATAATCCCCAATGTACTGCGGCAAACAGGAGCAGATGAAGTTCGCCGTCCCATTGATGACGTCATCTTTGAGGGTGTGGCACGTTCCTCCGGGCGAACAGGGCTCGTAGAAGCAGGGGTCCACTGTAAGTACGGGAGACAATCAACAAAGGGAGAAGAGAGAATGCTGTTTATGTGTCAACATCTTGGTGGCGTTTGATCCCAAGAGAAAGAAGGGAATAAAATCCTAGTACAGTATATACCTTCCGTTAAGACCTACACTTATTTGATGATATTGATATCATTCTCTGTTGTCTGAAAGTTTGCATGAAGATGCACAGTATAAATGAGGAAAAAATGGTCTGCGGTAACACAATGTGGATTTCGTATTTGAAAGGACTGTTGTATGGACAAAGTTATAGATCCGAAAATGAGAGGAGGGAAGTAAAAAAGGGAGTATGTAATTGGCCAAGGATTTCAGTAAAATCATCTCATTTATGTTTCTACAATTTTCCGAATTAAAAAAAAAGTAATATATGCTAAGCTTCAGTCTGTCAGTCCGTATATGTATCTTTATAAAACAATGCCATCGCTAGAAAGGTTGTGAATGCAACACTCCTTTAAATGATATGACCAAAGAATATAAAAGAAAATACACAATCATTTTTTACTTCAGTCATTCCCTCACCGCTACTTGACCTCTTTTGAATGTGACAGTACCAGAACACCACATTTCTTAATGAATAATCCATCAAGTGACGAAACGCCAGAGACAACCAATCAAAGAGCTCAGAGGAAATCACATGATATCACAAATATATGCATTGGTTAAGCACAGTACCTACCGATGGTACAATTCTCTCCATAGTATTGCTGTGTGCACGTGCACTCGTAGCCAGTAGAGGGAAGACGTGTGCAAGTTGCTCCGTTTTTGCAGGGCGCTCCAAAACAGTCGTCATCTGCGACGTAAGTGAAACAAAAACGAAATGCAGATAACAGCGGTGACATCAGAACTTACACAAAACATTAGTACAAGTGTTTAACTCTTCTTGTTCATCTGGCTAAACACAGCCCGCAACCCTGGTTAAAGCTTCCAATAATGACCTTTTCAATTTTAGCGATACTATATTTACGATGGAATGACGATGCAGTTAATACGAATTAGTGCATACAGTTTTCAGTCCAATCTTAAAACATGCCTTTGCTGTATCAATATCTATACTCAAACCAAAGAGGTTTTATACCTGGAGTTTCAACTGGCTGTAATCATTCAAACAGTTGTCAGATTTCTATTGATGTACAAAAGAATTCCACAGGTGCACTTGTGCCTTTGATGATCGATGTTCCAAGCCGCCGTCTTGCTGAGCCATTCCATTTTGAACGTTATCATAATGTTGGCCATATTTTGCTTATTTATTCATTAAATGAAATGAAATTTCACAATGATAAAGCATGTAAAACAAAAGTCAATTGCGTCCAGAAATTTGTGCAAAAGTGTAAATCAGAGCTGTATCATGTGAAAATGTTTAAAACTGTACCATCCTGGAAAGCTGGTTTTATCACTTTTCCGCTTAATTTCCACAAATGAAACTAATATGGAATAATCTTCAAGTATAATTCTTTATTGATAGATGTGTCAGATTAGTGCCCGGGTATGCCCAGTCGAGTAATTTTTATCTTTATTTCAGCATTTTTTGCTCAATTTCTATTCGCACATCCTCGTGTCTGTACCACCTACCTTTTATAAGAAGGGATAGCGAAAAGTAATTACCATCACAAAGACATATCTTCTTTGAAAGTGGCTGATGATTATGCACTGAGACACGAGTCAATTGCCTTCCTATCTGCGTGGTAGATCCTGTTTGGCACATGCTTCAAATATTTTTGAGCGGCGGCTTCGAACATCTAGCGAAGGAAATAAGACGGTTGTGACTCCATTCTCTTGGACCTCCTTGCTCAAACAATGATGCCATCATAGATTATCTCACCATACATACTCTATCAACTGTTCAAGAACTATTTTGTCTTTTTGTCTCTAACTTGTCTTTAAACAATGTCAAAAACATCTTTATTTATCTATTTATGAATTTTATTTTTAGGAGGTGCTCCCGAGAGAACAAAATGCTTACATCTTTCACATGCATCTCCGATGTATCCTGGGCTACAGGTGCAGTTGTGATTGGCTATGTCGTTTGTGACGTCATTGAGGAAAGTGGTGCACGTTCCATCATGCATACACGGACTACTGAAGCATGAATCCACTGTATGATGATAATGTATAGAAATGAAAACAAAATGAAAAATGTTCATGTCATAAACTGTTTCTGGTATTAAACGAAACCCTGAGCATATACAAGCCACGGATTGTGCTTACATTATAGCCGGAAAGATGAAAAGAGAATTTTTCTTTTATAGAAAAGAGTAACAAAAACAAATAAATTCATAGATAGATAAATAGAAATATAAATAAATGGATAGATAAATAAACGTGGAAAAATGAGCATATAAACTGATAAATATGGATCACCTGCAGATGTACACTGTATAAACAAATACATACGTCAGTGTACGTGGGTAAATGTACACACGAATAGACAAATGAATGAATGAACAAACTTCATAAACAAGTCAGAATAAACAGTTAGATGAATAAACTAAATAAACTTAACTTCTTACAATCAGAGAAATCGATACAGTAGACGAGGTTGGACCATATTTGCCAACAATGCTACATACCAGTTCTATCCATATTTTGTTGCAGTTTCTGTTGATCATTCTGTATTTAACCTACGACTAGACTGCATAGGCAATACTTTTCTTCAATAATTACAATTAAAATCAAAGTAATTTCTGTCTTTTATACAATGCCATCTCATGATCGAATGCACACCTCAAGGACCAGCGTCAAATCATGCATGATAGGAAGTGGTACACCCTTTATTAACAAAGTAAGAATTCTATGGAATTGCAAAATTTTACGTGGTTGCATCCAAACATGTAAACAGGACGACGTGAAGACAATAAAATCACCTTGGAATTAGTGTCCCCTTGATTTGCATATAAAAACAAAATGTGCTTCAAAAACCATGTTTCTGGCCGATGATTTAGCAACTGAAACATAAATCTCTACCTGAAAACCCCATCACCAAGATAATTTGATGCTTAGGAGGGGATTTTCCTTTTTTTTTGGGGGGGGGGGATTCTATTTCTTGTCAAGAATGAAATTTAGTGAAAATCCTGGCACAAGCCATTGCATGACTTTTGCCGGGATGACGCCTTTGGGTTACTGGTTGCCTCCAGAAGGTCTATCACTGTTCTTTGAAAAAATACATTTCAAAATCAAAGACAAGTATTTACATTATTCCATCTTCGAACCTTAATGATATCAACTCCCAACATCATAATTTTACTTATCTATCGCAAGTATTGATGTTTTTTTTTTTACCGATTTCACAGTGTTCTCCAACGTACTTCCTCTCGCACGTGCAGTTGTAGCCGGACTCCGGAAGGAGCGAACAATCGCCACCATTTTGGCAGGGCCCAGAAAAGCACTCGTTTACTGTGGTCAGTTTAGGGCACATGAAATAGCACAATGTTGACGATAGACAAGAACGGTAATCTGATGATTAAGTCCATTTTATAGGCACCCCTCCAACATCTTTAGAAATTAATAATTGTCGTCAGAAGGACTTTAACGCAACTACCTAAGCTCAGATTGTTGTAGAGTTTAATAACTTCTTATACTGGTTGTGTAAAATAAAAACAACAACAAACAAACGCCAACTTTTAACATGTGTAAGGCCGACATAACAAAACTGTCTCTGGTACAAGCTTAGGATGCCGCTCGGTTATACTTCAGTATCGTGAACGTGTGCGTCTAAGTGCTACCTTTGAAAATTTAAACAATGTTAACAATCTTTGCATGATGCCATTCATGTTGTCACAAGGATACTACTTTAAGTTTAGAGCAAAAAGCAAAGACGTATACATCCTGAACACCGAATTTGAAACACAGAACTTTATAAAGCATACTTCGCTGGCAGTGCTTCCCAACGTATCCCTCCAGACATGTACAGTTGTAACCCGCAGTCCCATTGATGACGTCATGATAGAGAATGGTGCACATTCCCCCATTCATACACGGGCCTGAGAAACACGGGTTCGCTAGACAGAAAAAAAAAGACAAAGAAACATAAGGACGAATGAACCACCCGATGAAAGTGAAAGCCAACATGCAAACGCTTCAGTTTTTTTATACGTAAGCTGAGAGTGTGGTGTCTGTTTATAAGACTTCGATTTGTAGTCATCATTACTATAAGCGTTTATGATAATGATGATGATGATGATGATGATTATGATGATGATGATAATAATAATAATAATGATAATAATAATAATAATAGTTATAATGTTAATAATAATAGTAATAATAATAGTGATAATGATGATGATGATGATAATAATAATAATAATAATGTTGATAATAATGATGATGATGATAACAATAATAAAATGATAATAATTATTATATTACAATTATCATTAGAATGATAAATAAAAATACAATGATATTATGATTCTGTTTTTATTATCATTGTCACTATTATTATTATTGTTATCATCATCATCATTGTTAAGACTGACAATTTGCCCATTAAGATTTGCTTGAACTCACAATATCTACTTCAAAAATCGTTTGTTTGTTCTACTCCAGGCGGACTGTGAAAAAACGGCCAGATTTTTGTCGCATATCATGATTCTTATCATATCATATCATAATATCATATCATTGAACACCATTACGCGGGGTTACCTATGGTACAATTTTCTCCAAGGAAATCTTGAGGGCAGGTACAGACATAGCCTGCTACTGGCAAAACGTCACAAGTCCCTCCATTTTTGCAAGGTTCGATGAAGCATTCGTCATCTGGAACATAAAGAGTAGTGAATATCAAATCATGAGAAATACATTTTGCATGTACTTTCTCCTTTCTTTATACGTAAGTAATTCTTTATCTTTTTCATTCTTCAGCTCGTCTATATAGGTTTACATATTACATTTTGAGTTATCAACATTTTACAAGCCCTTCTTTTCGGTGGACAATTTTTTCAATCGTTATACTTACTTTTCTGTCAACCTTGCAAAGTGTGCGTCATGTTGTTCTTTGTTATTTTACTTTAATGCACATACAGTTGTATCTATTATGTACTTTACGATCTACTGCATTATGTATTTCTTACAAATGGATAATACAGTTTATGTTTTTAAAATATGCTTTGCACTTTTTGTCACTATTTTGTTGTTTGGAAAAGAATGATAATTTAATCAAATTTAATTGCATATATCTATATATCATTATATACAGTTAAGAATTCTATATAGTACAACATCATCTGGTAACCTCGTTAAGCGCTAGATAAATAAGTATTGCTTTATGCTATTTACCAATATATTGTTAAGATGGGACATTGTCATGCTGTATGATGTGGTGTGGCCACATTACCAGTGGAACATAATGCAAAACTATTTGACTTTTCTCCTTGAAAGTGTCCTAAATCTCTCAAGTATTTGCTAAAGATTCAACGTTGGCGTGAGTTTGCACGGAATCAATTGAAAAAGAAATCTTTAAATTGACCTTTACAAAAAGGAGGCCAACCCCTCCAAGACAACAATAACAACGAAACCCTAGTCAATAACACTATAAATAAGGGCTTTGCTTGTTTCAATGCTTTTTCCTTTTAATATTGCAAAAAAAAAAAACAACTCACATCGCTTACACCTCTCCCCCATAAAATCTGGTGGGCATGTACAGTCAAATCCAGCAGTTCCATTGACCACATCATCGCTGAGAGTGTTGCATGTCCCTCCATTCATACATGGCTGGAAGAAGCATGGATCCTCTGCAAGTGGTGGAATATTGAGCATAGAGAAGCTGAACATCGAATCTTTAATATCTCACGAACATCATAATTTCTCTCGATTGTCATAGAGTAGCGAATCAGTCGACATGCTCGAGATACACGGAGTACGTGAATATACACCAAGATACAACGTGAAGATACAACTCATTGGTCAAACACATTGGTTGGACGTTCCGTGTAACGAAATTGATTTGTTTATAGTTTAGTTGTCTGCTTTTAATCGTCTGTGAACAGCAGGCCTTTTACCACTTCAATTCTAAATCAACAAATCAGCAGAACAGGGAAACAGCGCCCCCACAGCGCTGAGCGGAGCATGTACGTTTCACGAATGAAACAAATTTGTGTTGTTTTCTTGATAGTGAATTTTGGATAGACTACGAATTCCTCATCCAGAAAACATGGGCGGATGCCAAAGTATTACAGGAAAGATGTAGGACCTAATTGGAATAGAGAAAACTGGAATTGAAGACACAAATGATGTACAACACATTAGGAGTTTTTTACTTGCTATCTAGGCAAAACAATGAAGGCAGCTTTATTCAAAATCCCTTGAACTTCTCGACGCTCTTGCTTAGTGTCTTATAACAAGTGACGCAGGCGATGGGCATCAGCTAAACATGAGAAGGGAATGCGGTGTGCTTTTCGAGAGTCATGCCATGGTTTCACACCTTTATCGTGATGCTGAGAGGCAACCGCCAAAGGATCAAGAAAGCCGGACTTCTAGAAGAAAACGAAGACCATAATTATAACTTTGTGTGTCTTACCCACACTACAGTTATGCCCGATATACTGTGTTGGGCACGTGCAATTGAAGCCAACATCTTGTAGTAAATTGCAGGTGCCGCCATTTTGACACGGATGCTCCGTACACTCGTCATCTGTAGATGAAGGAGGGGGGGGGGGGGGGGGGTCACAACAATGGAACAAGATTTCAGCCTTCAAGAAAATTTTGCGTTGTCGTTTGGCAACAGTTCCCCAGCTAAGATTCACAGTAATCCTAGATGTTTATCAACAGATCATGATAATCCCTCACTGACATAATTATGCATCTCTTTTTCCCGTCATTACAATTAATAACATTTAGGTTTATAGCGGAAGCATTAGATTCTAGGATTTACGAGGGTTCTCCTGTAACAGAATTTAACATCGGAGTTTATATTTTTTACTATCAAAGAAAAAAAAAATGCTTGTTGTTACTCAAACTGCCCCTTTTCTCTATGACAAACATGAATCAGTAACTGGTAACGGTTAAATGAATCACTGAAACGTTTGTGTTACTATATGAGACAGTTTCTAATGAGGCACCAATGCAGTAAAATTCCACTTATGTTTTCATTGAAGAGATAAAGGCATTACTATATGATTACAGATTACGGCCGCTTACAGAATTTGTTCAAGGGTCGGTATATCCCCCTAGTCAGATGCCGACGGAAAAATTGAGGATGATAACAACAGTTAAAGGAAAAGATGAAACAAATGCAGGCACTCACATCTTTCACAGTTATGATCAATGTAACCCGCTGCACACGTGCAGTTGTAATTGGCTGTTCCGTTGATGACGTCATCGGGGATGATGGTGCACGTGCCACCATTCACGCAGGGACCGTCTGTACATGGATTCACTACACCAACAGCGTGGAGGGGAAGGCAAAAAAGAAAAAAAAAAAAGATAGAACAACAACACTCAAGACGTCATTCGAAGCCGTTGCACTTTACAATAATGCTTAATTAATCTAGATAACTTGGTCACTGCTAGAATTGATTTTGTCAGATAGCATTGCAATAGGCTTGAATGCCACCGAGCTCAATGTAGCTGGCACCCAAAGGTAGCGCAGCGTGTTTTTGCAAACTCATCGCTCAAATACCAACATGGATTATATGCCTATACATCTTGAAAACGGTATTACTTACACACTTGAAAAGCCCTCGTTTATGAATCACGAGAACGTTTGCATACCTGTGGTGCAGTTCACTCCTAAATATCCCTCCGCGCACACGCAGTTGTATCCTTCGTGTGGGAGAAGAAGGCAGGTGCCGCCATTTTGACAGGGACCGTCGAAACATTCGTCATCTAAGGCAAAATATGAGACAGCATTAATGTTGATAATGACATATTTTCTTTGCGTTGAGAGGAATCATTCAGGCAGTGAATCGTAAATGTAGGCAACAGTGAAAAAACGCAGTGATCATGAAGACAGCTGCTGTTTGCGTGATTTAAAACACACACACACACACACACATACACACAATCACATAATGGACGTGCAATACTGTGCAATGATGATTGCCCCTACGTGATCATGATTGTGAAAAGTGTGAGTGTGAAACACACAAGTCTATCACAGCAATGTGTATAACATGCAGCACACACTCATACACAGTGAATGGTAGAGAATCAATTATAAACTGACCTTTGAAGAAAGGGTGGTAGATTTGTGGTATATTCAAAATGTATGCACAACTTGTCGAGGAAATATTTTCCTCAACAGCCAAAAGAGCTTGTTCATCGAGCTAAAAGTAAGAAATGCAAACTCGATCATACTCAGTTTTCGATTACTTTGTTATGAAAAGATTCACAGAAGCTAGAAAGCCGACGAAGAGACTGCAAATTGCTTAGATATATCGTCGGAAGAAGTATGTACCCATGAATAATTAGACTACAAGTGTAATGTACCGAAATGCGCGAAATTTGCCTAAGTATTGAAATTGGTATGTTGTGCGCATGTGCATACCAACAACCCTTTGATGAATTCTGACTAATTTTTGAGATTCCTTTTCATTGTAATACATTCGGAGATTATTGCTATCTCTTTAATAGGGGAAGCCGAAATAAATGTCATAAAAAAGCTATTTATTATATCACACTATGATATGTTATATTATCGTAATTATTGTGATATACATCATGATTATAATATACCATATTATGTTATATTACATTATACATAATATAATATATTATATTATGATATACAAGCATAGCATGGATGATTTTCTGAAGAGATCGTCCACTAAAATATTTCGAAGGAATCATCGTCTGTACTGTCCCAAATTACACTCTCCCTTGTCCCCTTAGTCGTAGCTCATTCACAAAAAATTGTATTAAATATCCCGTATGATATCAATTAATGCAACATATTATTTGTCGATGCATGGTGCAATCACAAACAAGCTGGGAGTAGGGGAACTCTAGAGGGCGTCATTCGCCTCCCCCCCCCCCCCCCCCCCCCCCCCCCCCCGATCGTCAACCCTATGCTGCAGCTGCTGCTATGGGGCTAGTCCACTGCCTGGACTGTTTTGTGTGATCATTTACCGCGCGCACACACCGCTACAGCACGCGTATGCCCCACCGTACGCTCGTGTATTATTTGCCCATAGTATACATCTCTATGTATTTGCCACGCACGCACGCATCTCGACCTCCAAAACAGTCCAGTCTGGTTTGCCAAGTCTCCCCGAAATATTTCGGAAAAAATTGGCCCCACCCCCACCCGCTCATTCATTTCGAGCATCCTGATTGGTCGATGAGATCGCGTCCAGCAGGCAATTTGCGGGATCGAAAAAAGTCGATCGATCTCTAATCTTGTAGTCTTATTGCAAACAGGTACATTGCATTTAGCAATATAACATACGTATTTTACGCCAATATTGGTATCAATCTCAACATATATTACTGGCATTTCAAAATTATTTTTCTTTTTATTAAAAATTGCTCAAATAGTATATCTTAGAGATCATAAGAGGAGAATGAAATTAGAACGTACATAAACCGTGCGTAAGATTAAGACTAACTTCTACTCGTTCCCATAACTGTTATAAATTAAATTATAAATATCACAATTATCAACATTTTGGATCTATTTTTCGACAAAAAAAAAATATAATTCAACGATTAAAAATTACAAATTGATAAATACATATAGAAAAAATATTCGCCCATTTAGAGAATCGTGACCTATCGTACATGTCAATTTCGAGGTGGCTTTTACTTCTCGATCGGGGATCCCCCGGATCCCCCGGGTCGCGTGTACAGCATACAGTTTGTGCAATGTGCTTTTCGTATTGATTCCGGGTCTTGCGTTTTCCGACCAAAATCTGTGCAGCATTTCAAGTATTTCCTCCAAATCTTGTTTACATGATCAATGGATGTCAACATCAGCGTCTCCGCGTCGCTTTTCGGACAGTGATAATGAGAAGAGCATTCAATGCAATGTGCTACTGAGAAGCTTGGATTCGTTGACGGTTTTGTATGGGGAGCAGCAGCAGAACCAGAACTCAGAAGTCCCTACTACACGTACTCGTTTCTCCGTGCGTGGTCTTGATTTTATATTTGTTTATCTCCCTGCCGACTGGTTTCGGCAATAGTGTGGTGTTCCAACTTCCAAGCTGCACCGTTATGCGTTGATATTCTTCGCAAACTAGATCTACATGATGGACCAGACTCTCCGAAAGCCGTGGCTCTTGTTGTCATGCCTTTGAAGTCTTTAATTTCGGACCAGATCAGCAGGGCTATGGATCTTGCTTGGCCTGCGTGACAAAGTCAAAGACTCAAGCGGCCTAGCGGTAAGCTAATCAGTTTAGATCTATCCAGTTTCTAAAAATGATTCATCAAGGAAACTTTCATTACGTGTCTCTTGTCTTGAATTACAAACTGTAACTGTAGGCCCCTAGTTGAACAACAAATAATGATTGTAAAACCATTTATGTCTGGCCTCTGGGCCGGGTGGGGTAAACACATGGCAGGCTTCTACTACAGTACTATATCTTGTGAGTGTTCCTACTAGATGTACTGAGTTAAATCCTGTGTAATTGTGATAAATTGTTAACACCGTAACTGCACTGGTTTAATTGTTTTGTACAGTAACTACTGTAACTTTCTCGCATACAAATGCAATTACACATAGGCCTACTGCCTTTTCATAGCTTTAGTCTGTGGGCTACAGCCTGTGCCTTGTCGGCTTTGCTCCTCTACACAGAGGAGCAATCGAGACACACGCTGTGGCCCACAGACTAATTCTTCATGTGCATGTACATTGAGAAAAAACTCAAATGGGAACATGCTTCAGTATGCAAATGTACTCATTCTTGTTCATCTATAGAATAAAATCATGCAGTCTTATGGCTATGTGATATGCATCGTAGAGACTGCAGGCATTATTAAAATCACTTATGTGCAATGTAGAAAACGTTTTTTTTTTAAATCTTACTGTTTTTTTTCTTCTTATTTTTCAAATAGGGGGACCGCATCTGGAGACACCAAAGCATTTCGAGCAGCGTATGGAAAATTGGGTGAATAACGATCGAAACTCAAGTCGTCAGTCAGTCCCGCTGTTGCCCTGACAGCCACTGCAACCAGAGATGTGTGTAGCGGTATCATCGAAAACTTTGGTCTTCGCAATTATGTGTGGGTAAATCAGTTGCCGGACAAGCAAAATATAAAACATGTTGTCAAGTCTGCTGCAAGAGATTTAGATACAATGTTCAAGTGGCTGGCAGATGACTTGAAGACCCATGGTGCATGTTGTGAAAGGATGATAAGAAAACTGTGCAGTAATGTGTATGCGACCTTTATGGCACTGCTTCCAGAAGGTTGCCACAGGTGTGTTAATAAGTTTATATGTACCACTGGAACACGGAAACTGATATCCAAAAGGAAATTGTTGACAGCATGTTGGCAACAGATGGTGAAATCAGAGTTCTGATAGCTAGCATTGCGTCTGGCCTGGGTGTTGACGTAAGCAGCGTACACAGTACGGTTTTGTGTGGATGCCCAAGTGATCTAGACGATTATATCCACTTTTTAAAAGCACTCAATTTTCAGGCCTTATCAGATATACTGGTAACATGAAGAATCATGTACAGCTGTACAGTTGTACATCGTAGCTAAGATTTTTTTGTTTTTTAAACTGAAAAATGTTACGTATACACGTGTACATGTAGCTTGTACCTTTGGGCTTTGAAAATTGTTTTTTAGAGAATTCATATGATTGTTTTAAAACAAGAATCCACTGTGGGTGGTTTGTAATGGTGAGTTGGTTGGTACATTGGTTTCTGGTGCACCTAAATTTTTGCAATTCCACGCTACATATACAATAATTTTCTTTTCATCACTACAATTACTGTACCTTGCTCTTATTCATAGAAGCAAATGCAATGTACATTTGTACACACCTACTTTTCATACTGTACTTTGTTTTTTAGGCATGAATATTTTCATTTCATTGGACATGTTGATGGGTACATATCGTAATTACAAGTGATAAGATTATGGAAAAGTTGAAATATTTTAGTTCAAGGTTGTGTTTTTGTGATGTAGTGGATTACATGTACGTATGTACATACAGACCATGCCAAGTGGGGATGGGCTGTGTGTTTTGGGTGTTTGGGTGGGTGTTTGAAAATTGAACTGTTATGCCGTTTGTCTGCACATGTAATTGTACATCGCATATTCATCTATGCATACATGTACATACAAGTGTACACATGTGTACGGTATGTTTTTGAGTTGTACAACTACCAAGAACTTGTTTACATATACTTTCTTTACATATAAAATCATTCATGAGAAGTACAGTATGTTCTTTGATTAAAATAAAACTAGTTCTGTTAATGCACATGAACATTTGTACCTGTAGTTTGAACTGTGTAGCAATGAATTTATTTTCTTTTTTTGAACTTCGAAGCAATTTTTTTTTACCAAGAATTGTTGTAAAACAGAACAAATGAAAAAAACAAAATCTACAGTGGGACAAGGAAGATTTCTTTGTCATAACTTGTAACCAGTTTGTGTTAATCCTGTGTTTTTGATGTGTAATGAGAGTCTACTACACATGGTAATCAGACTGAAATGTGACATATCATATTATTTCTCTGACATCAAAATTCAGAGTCAAACAGTTTACAATGTATATTGTTTGAAATAATGCACTGTTATTGAACAATGATCATGAACTATCATGAATATACAGTAAATGTATTGTGTATTACAGTACTTGTACATGTACATATACAAATGAAATTGTACACGGTGTATAATGAAGGAATTTCAAGAGCATGGAGAAATTCCTTATGAGTACTTGGTGGCACAGAATATCCAACTTTAAAGGCACTTATACACCTGAGGAATTATTTTGAACATCCTTCCCAGAGTGACAACTTTTTGAACTCATTATTGGCAGTTGGGAGTGGAATGCTAGCTTTGAAACTTCCTTGGTAGTTGGTACAACGTTAACAGTTTTACCATCATGGCCAAATTCTTATAATGAAGGCTTAAGAAGTAATGTGATTTAAAAATGCACAAATTATATGTTCAAATTACACTACTTGTAGTCCATTTGTTTTCACTTTGCTGTCTGCTCTTACTGGACATGAAATGATGAAGACTACACAGTGTATTTAACAGAACATTATATTGCACATGTACAATGTACATGTACACTGTACATTGTACATTTCAAAGTACAACAGTGATAAATTGACGTATTTCCTGACCACACCTCAACACCGAAAAAAAAAATCTTAACTTATTTACCAATAATCAGCCGCCATAAACGTGGAAAAAAAGTCTACTACATTGTAATTACAGCAGTATGTACAAAGTATATGTACAATGTTTTAATTTGGATGTGAATTGTAATAGGGAGTTTAATCAAATTCCTAACATGTGAGTGTGTGTGTGTGTGTGTGCACATGCGTGTATGCGTTTGTGTGTGTGTGTGTGTGCACATGCGTGTATGCGTTTGTGTGTGTTGTGTGCATGGCCCACACATTTCCCAAGCATAATTTCATGCTGATATCCCCCTTAAATGTTTGTGAATTAGAAACAAACAAGTTGCTCTGTCATACAGTCTTTTGATATGAATAGGCCTACTTATCTAATAATGTATATATACATGGAGCTACTATTTTGAGCAAATACAGGTATGGCTTGCAAAAAAAAAAGGAAGATATGATTGGATATATATATATATATATATATATATACATATATATATATATATATATATATATATATATATATATATGCATATGCAGAAGGGCAGTTCAACCAAAACTGTTCACTTCTGTAATTGCAGAGACCAATCTACCAATATCTCTGTAGCAAAAATGCCCTTAAGCGTCTTCATCTTGGTTTACTAAATTTAGCTTTATTATCATGAAGACTAACAGACAAAAGACTGAGTGACGGGGTATTCTTACAACAGGGATATTGGTCTGATTGTCTCTGTTACAGAAATTATCAAAGCAAATAGTTTCGGTCTAACTGCCCAGTAGGCCCTACATGAAGTGGTAATAAAATGATAAAAGTTTTACAAACTTAGCGCAATTCTTTAAATTTAGACTGCTCTCTACTAACATTTGGGGAAAAGAACAAACAAAAAAGGCATTTTCTGGTTCCTTACATGTACTTCAAAACTTTGCACTACAAATTGTGTAATGTATCCCCTTCACCTTCTCCACCCCTGAATATATGCTTGATATCTTGTATACCATAGCTAAGTACGGTTCATAGAACCCACATCTCACAGCCCTGAGCTTACATTCCAAAATTACATTGTTACTTAGTGGGCCGGATAATATTGAAAACGGGTGATAATACAAGTTCCTATGTCAATTAAAGAATTTCTTTAATTTCTGAATATTTCATCATACAATATTATTAATGAAGAATAATTAATGACAAAATTATTTCCTTTAATGAACATGATTGGCACAACCCCCCCCAAAAAAAAACAAACAAACAAAAAACACATTGATCCCCATTACCAACAATAACATCGCCAAACAAATCTTCCAACTTTTCTTGAGGTCCACATCTCACGACCTTCACAGAGTTCTTTGCAGTCTTATGTAGTGTTTGGACGTTAGAAGTGGCACATCACAAATCATACATCGGCGAGCTGGCGATTTGTAGCTAGCCATTTCCAATCTCAAGAATAATATTCAAGTCATCATCGAATCTGGGCACAACAAAGTCCAAAACACAACGTGAAAGTAGGTCCTAGATGACTGCAACCATAACTTTCAGCCAGTCAAAAACGTTGCACGAATCAGCTGTGCAACAATGCATGGTACGGATCACTGAAGTACTGAGTTTCGCATTG
This sequence comes from Diadema antillarum, assembly GCF_040938485.1. NCBI lineage: Eukaryota > Metazoa > Echinodermata > Echinoidea > Diadematoida > Diadematidae > Diadema > Diadema antillarum. The sequence goes on from NW_027270966.1 coordinate 1,487,329, forward strand.
CATTGTGATCAAAGAGTTGGCTCTTTGATTGTGATAATGTGTGTTGTGCAAAAATGCAGGCATCTATGTGTTGCAGATCGCACTGTATTCACGGTGCAATGCACACAGCTGGCTGCAGATCGATCGATCCCACAGAACTTTTTCTGTGATCGATCCCTTACTTTTCATGCATACGCAATGAGCTTGAGAGAGATAGGGCATTACGTCAGCATACCTAATATGAACTTTTGACCCTACGCACTGTCAAACCATTCTGGACGTTTTTTTCGGACAGGTTTGTTGGCGCCCTCATCGATATCGAGCGGTTACAGGGGATAGCGCGATAAGCTGTGGAGCGCGCGTGGATGTGTAATGATAAAAAAACGTCCAGAATCTGGACTACTATGGGGCAGACGTCTGCCCAACACCGGCCAAAACATTGAAACAACACAAACTTACACCTGCCACAGTGTCTATCAATGTAACCCGTGGCACAAGTGCAATTGTAATTCGCTACTCCATTGATGACGTCATCGGTGATGGTGGTGCATGTGCCGTCATTCATACACGGACTGTTTGTGCATGAATCCACTGCCGACAGAGAAAAGACAAAAAAATAAACAAAAAAATAAATCAACAGGAACATTCGAACATTCTTTTAAAGTCGCTGTAACCTTTAATACAGTAATTTTGCTTGATAGCCACCCTTATAATTGAATGATTAGGATGGACATTATTTTTATCCTTGACACTGTGTCAACAAAAACTTGCTATTGAAAATGACATCTCATTTGCATTGAAAATTGAAGGGTCAGGGGATCTTACATTAAAATAGGTACAAAACAAACACGCTTCCAGAAAAACGTTTTCCTTTTTCAATGTATACTTTCGATACATGGATGAGATGAGTTTCTTTCCAACCACTGCTTGTGTCATAACTGATTAATTGGAAGAAAAAAATAAACGTAGGCATACACAAGGCAGAAGCCTCGTTAATAGATTATAACGACAATTATTTGGGTTAATCAAACCAGTGAAAGGAAACTATTATTATCACAAATGCAGCCGGCGTAGATATCCCCGATTTTCTTGTGCTGTTGTCAGTATTAAATTCTTTCGATCATTCTAGAAGTCGAGGTGTGAGCATTCACCATCAATTCAACAATACCGACACTACGGAAAAGTTACCCAACGATCTGAATTTATCACTACTCTCATTTCGTCGGCGTTTTCACGAACCGACGCTATTTCGATTTTGGTCAAAATTTTCAAAATCGAGATATTGGTACCAAATGAAAGTGCTTTCAAAACTCTACCAAATCCCAAAATTTTAGATCACAAAATTAATTATTCTTAATTTTATCAAAGAAAGAAAAAAACGACGGTACTCGAAATATCGAGAAATTGAGAAAAAGGGGTTTCACGAACCGACGCAGTAAAGATACGCCGGTTCGTGAAACCCGAATTGCTAGGGTGAAGAGCAATGCGGGTTTTACGAACCGTCGCAGTTGCATTACTTTGAGCTTTGTTCAACTTACTGGCCTAGAATTAGGTTTTGGCCCTAATCCAGATCTCAGAGTGAGAACCAAACCATCTGAAAGATGAATGACGACCTAAGCCAGCCCACTGTCCACGAGTGAAGTGAATGGTAAGCTATAATCCTATTAAAATCATGCTCAAAATAACAGTTTCAGTTGGACTACCATAACCATTAATTGCGGTAGAGTGTAGTCCCATGTATTCAATCGCGTGATGCTTATGAAGCCTAGTCTGTAAACGCCATCCAATTTCAAATTAGATCCCAAATCATATTATTTCTCTAGTTTCTTTTCAACTTATGTCGTTACTTCTGAGACTACTGAGTACTGTAGACGTAGTCGTAACGTCTGTGTGCAAGACATGCAAGATGTCAAAGTCTCGAAGACACTCATGGCTTAGACAGAAAGATCCGTCTGTCCGGAGGACTCTTTTGTATTTTGCCATTAACGCCGTCCTCCGTACGGAGGGGATCCGTGAAGCCAGACGCAGTCTCCGCGGAACATTCCCCGACGGACAGATACAGACCGATCTTTCGGTCAACTCATGGCTATGCCTTGACTTGAGTTGAAAATGAAATCATGAGATTGACAAAGTAGGCCTACTAAACTAAAAAAAAAACAAGTAAAAAGTCTAAAAGTAAAACTCAAAGGAAGAGTAAAGAATAAAGTTAGACATGTTAGACTTTAACTTTCAAGTTTAACTATTAAGTCTAAGTTTAGACTTTACTTGTAATGCCAGTTACTAAAACTAAGATCAGCTGAAGTCTAAGACCAAGTCAAATTAACACAGAGTCTATAGTCTAGCTCTAGATCTACATCTAGACTAGTGGTAATAGTAGGTAGAGTCCACCCATTTTTACCCCAATTTTTACTGGTCCATTCCTGAAAAAGTTACTGGTCAGTGTCCAACAGTAATTTTTCCTGGTCAGGGACCGTCGGACCAGTGCCAGTATGCAGCGTTGGTGTAGATGTCATCTATGACAGTATGTGGTCTCGTGATACTACATAAACACTACGAGTAGTACTCTACAGGTTAGGTGGCTTTCCTGTACAGTGCAGTGTTATAGTATACTTGTGAATTCAGCCCTAGTACCGTACTGTGTGTAGATATGTGACATTATGTCTAACGTTAGTTCGAGTGGAGTACCTTTGAAGCACAGCGGTGGGGCTTTTTTTCCCTAAAACTTGTGAATGCGGCCCAACCAAATGGCGTTTACATATTCACGCGTGATTGATAGTGATACAGTAGCGCTGTCGATTTCCACAGCATCCATACATAATCTTTTGTCCTTTCTTCTTTCCTTTTTTCCCTTTGTTCTTTCACCCTTTTTATTCTTGGAATCGAAGGACTTCTAAGAAATGTCCCTCGACTGATTTAACCAGGACTCTTGAGTCCTGGTAAACCTAACCTAACCGAGTAACCGTTAACATTTGTTAGGCCTAACATAACAGTAACACTGACTTAGCCCTGTATTGACTTTGTCTTTGGCCGACTTACTGAGATGGCGAGTCTAACTCTTTAACGTTAGTCTAAACGTAGTCGTTAGATCTGTCAGTGTCAGTGTCACCGGTTATTGTATAAATGGTGCCATCTCTAATGTACGTTAACAAGTTGATGTTAGTTATCTATGTCAACTTACTGAGTCAGTAATAGTGGTACTGTCATCCTGTTGGATATCGCCGCAATATCATCCGTGACGTGTTAATTTCGTGTCACAAAGACAAAAGTTGCCAAGATCTAATAGTATTAGACAGGGCCGGCGCAGCCGTGGGGGCCGTGGGGGCTCGGGCCCCCACACTTTTTGTGCACCATACAAAGGAATACATAAGGTGTCATCACTTTGTTAGCTCATGAAACCCGGAAGTGGGCCCCCACACTTTTGAAAACACTGCGCCGTTCCTGTTAGATGTCTAGATCTAGATGTAGTCTAGATCTATAATATACATTTTGTGAACCACTGGTAACTTAAAAGTGAAAGGTCTAGACTTCACTTAGTCTATAATTAGACCAGACATTCATGAGGCAAAGGCCTATTTAGTAGATCTATTCTTATTCTATTTTAACGTCAATTCCTACTAACTCGCCACGTGTTATTCCTAAGGCCAAGGACTTCTGGGTTAGTGATTTTTTTTTCCTAAATACCAAACAGCAGACGTGTTTCATTTGCATTCTTGTGCAGACTTCATGAAAATATGTGCAGTATCAAAGAAATATGATGCACATGACAATGCCAGTGTTTTATAGGTGAATGGTTAATACCTTTAAAAGCTGAATGATAATGTAGAGTCTAGGTCTGATTAAGATGTTACAGTCTCTGATAAGAAACATGTTTGATTGTCATAGACTGTTTCCCAAATGCAGGTACATGTAGTAATATTCAGCTATTTCAATGCAATGCCTTGTTTACAAATACATGTAGATTTATATTCATGTGAATGATAATTCAATTTCTACATGAGACATACCAAGTGCTAAACATAATATCTTGCATCAGTAAAATGTGTAAATGAAGAGACAATTTGAATATGCATCAAATACGAACAGCAGCATTTTTTGACATTCTTTGATCCTGCATAGGCCTACCATTTTGTTTTATGTTTAATATAAATAGAGCAAAATAATTTCAACTTCAGTTTTGTTGGCTGATTTTTTTTTTCTTCTCAAAATTAAAGTTGTATCTTGTGCCATGATGTTTGATTTTAATCAAAAGTTCTTAATTTCTTTCTTTTCTTTCAGATGACTGGTGCCATGTAGTAGCGAAGAACTGGACTGTCTCAGAAAAGAAAAGGAAAAGTACAGGGTCGTGTACATCACCAACGGATGTGAATACAATGGTAATGTAGAGTCTAGGTCTAATTAAGATGTTAAAGTCTCTGATAATAAACAAGTTTGATTGTCGTAGACTCTTTCCCAAATGCAATTAGTAATATTCAGCTTTTTCAAAGCAATGCCTTGTTTACAAGGACATGCAGATTTATTCATGTGAATAATAATTTAAATTCTACATGAGACTTACTAAGTGCTAGACATAAGATCTTGCATCATTAAAATATGTAAAAGGCGAGACAATTTGAATATGCATCAAAAACAGCAGTATTTTTTTGACATTCTTTGATCCTGTATACCGTTTTGTTTTATGTTTAATATAAATAGAGCAAAATAATTTCAACTACAGTTTAGTTGGCTGATTTCTTTTTCTCAAAATGAAAGTTGTATCTTGTATCATGATGTTTGATTTTAATCGAAAGTTCTTAATTTCTGTCTTTTCTTTCAGATGACTGATGCCATGCAGGAGCGAAGAGCTGGACTGTTTCAGAGAAGAAGAAAAAAGTACAGCATCGTGCTGATCATCAAGGAATGTGAATACAATGGCTTAGGAAAGAAGACAATCTACAGATAGGATAGAAGGGAGAAATTGGGATGAAGGGCGACAACATAAGGACGGTATATGAAATGTGATTGTAAAGTGGAAACATGAAAGGAGATCCTAAGATTGAAGGTGAAAACAATGCATTCCATTCTGTGATGTCGTAATTACAATTTTGCTACACTTTAATAACACTACAGAGAGACATTTATATCAAGGAAAGCTTCATGTGGATATGGAATGTTAGATTTTTTTTAAGTGTTCATTGGTATGTATTTCATGATAATAAATCTTGAAGGTTTTGTGTGGTAATCATAACCTTGTGATAAATCTTGATAGATTTCTAAGTGCACATTGGCAATATTTAGATGATGCTGTAATCAGATTAAGTTCTATTCTCCTTTATTCTTTTATTATTTTGTTGTCTTCAACCCACTTTGAATGTGTCACGTATGATTCTTATAAACATGGGAACATGCACTCCATGTAAATGATAGGACTTATAACAAATTGACATAATTATTCAACCATCACTAGACAGTTCTGTTATAAGATGTTCTTTATCTAACTAAAATTGTAAATTATGATACGTGTATGTTCCCATGCAAACTCACAACAAAATACAGAAATTTGATTTCTTTTAATAATAATTCATTATGTCTCTAAATTTACAATTAAAGAAAGTGATTGCAATAAGGATGTCAAACATCGTATATTAAAATAATAGATTATTCATTTGTCTCCATCCGTAGTACCGCACGCAACTGCAGTGTGCAGTTTGTAGGCTGCTGTGAAAAAAAAAAAAAAAATCACAGGCAGCCCAAGCAGGATTCGAACCCACGACCTCTGGATTACTAGACCAGCGTCATAACCACTAGACCACCGGAGTGCCCTGGCGCTACCTTTACACATGAATAATGAAGTATAGAAGGGCTTGGGGGCGCTTCGAAGTTTACTGCTCTTATTAAATATGTACATGTCATTTGCAACTCAACTAAAGATGATTAAACACACTGAAATTCTTACTTTAAATGATATTCATAATCTGTTTTTTTTTTTTCTTTAATAGCTTGGGATGTACACTTTATACACTGTATCGGTCTACATTTCGCCTACAATATGGAATTCTTTACTTCGAGACGTTTGTTTTTAACAAACAAAAATTTAAGAGTCCTTTAAAGGTACTGTAAAACAGTGGTGTTTGTTTGTTTGTTTGTTTTTTGGTGGGGGGGGGGGGGGAGGGGAGTCAAATTAGCCTTGGCCCCTCTCCGCCGTCTTTTTTTTTTCCTTTAGCTGCATTTTTTTTAGTCATCACATGAAAATTCGTCTGCATCCACCCCGTAGTTTTGCTGATGACCTTTCTTTTTAATTATTTTAGCCACACACAATTTTGGCTGAATTTTCCCACCCCTCTTGTGAATTTGCTAGTACATGTACTAAAACACATTCTCAGAATGTGTTTATAGTACTGGTGGATTAAGGATTCACAGGGAGGGGGGGGGTCGGCCAAAATTTCTCTTTTCTCATATGTAACAAGCCTTCGGGGCGAAAGGCTGATATTATGGGCTTTCTACACACATTTTTAGATGCTAATTAAGGTTAACATGAGCATGATCATTTATGTTGTGATTAATTTATTTCCTTATATATGTATGACTTCTATTAGAGACTTAATTGGCTTGGCACTCCTTACATCGACCTATTTTAGACACCCATTTCCCTCTCTCGTGCTTTTTCTCTACTGTCCTGTGAATAGTGTAACTACATGTACATGCAGTACCTCTTCTCTTTTGTATGATACACATCAAGTTTTTATCTGAGCATATGGGTGTTGCAGCACTCTCAAGCTTCATGCATATGCAGCAACATCTTTGTGTGGTCATATACGTACATGTAGTTATGCTTGATATATTAATTTGAGAATGTTATTCTTTCTCTTGTATATGTTCCGTCCGCACTCTATAGATGTAAATGTACGATGTAAGATTTGGTGTGCATGTTCGAACTGTGTTCCTCTTTTTGTGAACACACAAGAACTGATATAATAATGAACTTGAATTACACATATTCTTGAATCTTGATTCCATCTCCATTTGCCATTAGATATGTATTGATTTATGGAGCTCTTCCACAATTGTTATCCTTCCCATTGTCAGTACTCATCTCTGAATAATTCAAATTTGATATTTTATTGAGGACCTATGTTTTTTCGATTACATAATGTACCTCTTCAATATATTGCTGCAAAAGGCATAATAAAACATGACCATTATTATATATTTAAAATGAAGCTTGAAACTCTGATAGTGTTGATATTCATGTATTTTTAGGAGTTTATCAGTTTCGAAGAGTGCATGCAGGATGAGTTTATGTTTTTATATGATCAGGTGCAGCTATCATAGAATCTGTTGAGCAGGAAAGAGAAAGATGGAAAATGAGGAATTATGAGTGAATTCGCATGCGAGCCAAATGACAATAATGACACTGATAAAAATTGTGACAAAGTAAATGTCACAAATGTGTGGAATAATAAGAAATAAAGAAATTAATATATTATTTCAGAGAAAGAAATAACAGAGTGCATGCATGAGTATGAAAGATGAGTAAATACAAGTAATTATTACTGACTGGCACGTCTTTTTCCCAAGATTTAGCGGTATCCTTCATCTTAGAACAAACATTCATAATTATTATGAAAGAAGTGAACTGAATTTGAATTAGAAATAATGTGAAAAAATGAAAAAGTAAGTTAATTAAGTATAAAAAAAACAGTAAAAAGTAAAAAAATATGAAACACAGTATACCGAATACATGTATTACCAAATGATAGATGTCCAAATGCAAAAGTGTTAAATAATAATATATCCACAAAAAAAGGGGGGGCAAAGAAATCTTTGGAACGATCAACCACAGCTATAATAACAATACATGCGTGTACTAAATGAAGATGAAAACAATGACAACAGGCTCTTTTTAGAACAATTAAGTGAAACTGGCTTGTATTATCATCTTAATTATCACTAAATGTATTGTAATCATCACAACAATCATTACATGACAATTAATTTCAATTAATAAGGTTATTGTTGATAAGCAGGTATAGCCCTAATAGTATTTGTATGTAAACACATACGAAAATGAAATAGCGACGGTTCGTAAATACACGCGTATTGCACGTTACCTATTGTACAGGCCCTACAGCGCGGGTCTCACGAACCGGCGTAATACAACTTACGTCGGTTCGTGAGACCCGCGCTTAAGTACATAACCTATGGTGCGCGCAAGAAACGATGGATTTACGAACCGACGCAGTGAGTTTGAAGACAGAAATATCGTAAATTTTTTGAATTCACACTAAAATTACACTATGGATAGGAAGAACAACTTCCACTCTCATCACCCTGTCAAAATTTTCACACACAAGACAGGAAAAGTCATTGAAAACGTTGTCTAAAACTTGTGAGATCTTTAAACGCGATTTTCTCAGAACTGCATTTTCGCTCAAAAACGAAATAGCGTCGGTTCGTGAAAACGCCGACGTTATGTGAAGCTCGTGGGTCTTTTTTTTTTTTTTTTTTTTGTCCGTAGGTCGAGCTCGTGGGTCTTGTTAACTTAACGTTGTTTTTTTTTTTCCTAGTAGGCTGTATGACTCGCGTGTTGTATAACTCGTGAATGTCGTGCTCGTGATGTGCACCCGTTATTTTTAAACTTCGATCATGAAGGAATTAAATTCATGATTCAAATTCAAGAGAGCAAAACGGTAATACACGTATCTGTCATTATTCCATGCAAAGAAAGTTCGTTTCTTGGTAATTCGTGTCATTATCATCAAGTGACACTCGGATCAATATCATGGAAAACACATAGAAAGTACTGTATACCCAGAACGACGCAAATTACAGTGTATTCACCATTTTATAATATGGAAGTATGATGAACCCCTACATTGCATCTAATTTTGTGTAGCTTATGTATTGATTAATAGAGAAAGGAACCTATCTGTTGGATAAAGAGATTATAGGATGTGCAGGTCAACAAATACTTGTACGTAGTAGAGTGAGAGGGATATCGCTTATCATATCGTAAAAGTTACACTGCAAGTACACTGTATTTGTGGAAGGGGAAAAGATGTATATAAGCTATACAAACTTTGTTACGTTGTAGTCCCTCAGTCCATTCCAAAATAACTACGCGTATTCTGTTCGTCATAAGATTAGGGCATTATCATAATGCGGGGACCGACGGACGCAATCAAGAAACTATCAGGGAGCATAAGATTAACTTTCAACAAAGAACAAATTTATTTCAGAAACGACAATTTCATCACTCTTGAAGTCTCAACGCCACATATGTATTACACGATTGATAATACAAATTACAATGTACAATGTAGTTGATTTCATTTTTATGAGGTAAAATCCTCAAAGCATACACAGAACCATACATACACATTTACTAGATAACCATGATCAATAGTTCCCAAGTCACCCCAGTCGGAAGATTGTCAACACACTGTACATAACTAGAGCACTCGCACAGGAGACCCGTTCGAGCACATGGTATCCCCTGAACCCGTCTCCCATACCCCATCTGGATTAATTTTTAGGCCAGAATGTTGTATAATATGGCAACTGTAGCAGGATATAACAAAATCCGACGAGAAACGAGGCTAGTATATAGCACATACAAGGAATATGACATGTCATCCTATAAACGGTTGAACAATGAGAGCGCTGGCAATGAAAACTTTTGTTACCTATATAGAGTAACTCCCCATAAACCTCAATAGCAAGTTCGAATAAAATCCGACAAGAAATGTGGCTGATAGAGCATGTACAAGAACTGTGACTGGCATCCATGTTGGAGCATTGAGGGCACTACCACCACAAACTGTCGTGTCCTACATGTACATGTAGAATGACCATCCTTTCACCAGGGAGGTGGAAGGGTTTTCTTCCACCTCCCTGCTTTCACCGATCCTTAGCAAGTCTGAATAAAATCCTATGAGAAATGAGTTTACATGTAGTACAGCACATAGAAGAAATAAGATATGGCATCTTTAAAAGTCGGAACAATGAGGGCGCTATCAATGGAAACTTTTGTTACCTAGAATAACCCCCCCCCCCCCCCCCACAAACCTCCATAGCAAGTTTGAGTAAAATCCGACATGAAATGTGGCTTATAGAGCATAATACAAGAAATGTGACATGGCATCCTTGAAAGTCGGAACAATGAGGGCGCTGTCAATGGAAACTTTTGTTACCTAGAATAACCCCCCCACAAACCTCCATAGCAAGTTTGAGTAAAATCCGACATGAAATGTGGCTTATAGAGCATAATACAAGAAATGTGACATGGCATCCTTAAAAGTCGGAACAATGAGGGCGCTGTCAATGGAAACTTTTGTTACCTAGAATAACCCCTCACAAACCTCCATAGCAAGTTTGAGTAAAATCCGACAAGAAACGTGGCTTATAGAGCATAATACAAAAAATGTGACATGGCCTCCAAGTCGGAACACTGAGGGCGCCGTCACCACAAACTGTTGTGTCCTTCACGCAGAATGACCACCCATACACCTCCTCAGCAAGTCTGAGTAAAATCCAGTAACAATGAAGTTATTGCCTAAATAAGCATCTTTGCGAATTTTGACATGATCAGGGTGACCTTTGACCCTGTAAAAGGTAGAACAGCGAGGGCAGCATTATGAATAGGTATAGGTGTATAAATTTGACAATGATACATTTTAATACCAAATTTGAAAAAAAAAAAAAAAAAAATCGGTCAAGAAACAAGGCCAGCGTCGCACACGCAAGAAAACCCTTTAAATTTACCTTTTCATGTAGAGAGATGGAACAAGCGAGGGCGCCACCACCAAAAACAATAGGCATCTTCATTTCATTATAATGCACCTTTTTGCCAAATTTGAAGAATATTTGATAAGAAATGTGGCTGATAGAGTGCACACAAAAAATGTGAAATGTCATCCAAGTCGGAACACTAAGGGTGCCGCCGCCGTCACCACAAACTGTTGTGTACTTCATGTATATAGAACGACCACCCATACACCTCCTTAGCAAGTCTGAATAAAATCCGTTGAGTAACAATCAAGTTATTGCATAAATAAGCACTTTTGCACATTTTGACATGATCAAGGTGACCTTTGACCCTGTAAAAGGTGGAACAGTGAGGGCAGCAGTATCAATAGGTATAGGTGTATAGATTTGACTATGATACATCTACATACCAAATTTGACAAAAATCGGTCAAGAAACAAGGCCTGCGTCGCACACACAAGCAGACCCTGTTAAATTTACCTTTTCGTGTATAAAGACGGAACAAGCAAGGGCGCCATCACCAAAAACAATAGGCGTCTTCGTTTTACCATAATACACCTTCATGCCAAATATGAAGATGATCTAAGAAGAACTGCAGCCAGTGGAGCGCTCACAAGAAAATCTCTGCGGCGGACGCGGACGCGGCGGCGCAACGAGGCCAAATCCATAGTATCCTCCGAACTCTGTTCGGGGACTACAATTAAAGGTAACATTTTGTCATATATGTAATACTGGAATGAATAATAACAAACAGCATCGATCGATTCTAGTTCAACCACATTACCACCATATACATTATGTACAGCCTAGCGACAGTATGAACGAGCAAAACGTTGCGCGCGGTTCTACTCTCAATCTATATGATCTGGAGTTACAAGGTAACAAGTGCTAGATAAGTTGACGGAGATCAATTTTCGTGAGATAAAAACGTAAACGCGTCAACGCTTTAGCAATACCTTTGTGGAGGAAATACTGTAATACACTTAGTTCAACGGTCATACCATTACAAGGTGATTCATAGGCAAATACTGCAAGCAAGAATGTTCATTCTGGGTTTAATGTATGCCACAGCCAGAGCAGAGGCGGGGACGGTTTCTTATGGATGTCCATTAATTCTTATGATACGGTGTTTAAGAACCAATAGATGCCCATAATGAAACCGTCCCTGCTGGCTGTTTTAATACGGACTCTTGTCAATACACTGTATACCGTCCTCACAAGCAGATATTCTTTTTAAACACTTTTTGTCGTGAAAATTCAGGGAGTGTTGTTGCCAATAACCGAATGTCTCGTGTGGTTTCCGTGTTTCATTTCAATGGAACGAGAATGTAGGCCTATATTATACATTCGGCTTGTCCAGTGGGGAAAAAATGGCATCTGATATAGCCCATGTAAGTAGTATACACAAAATAACTCAGTTTGGTTCGAACGTCGGAGGGATAAACATTTCAGCTTTTGATATGAAAAATATTTATACACTCTTTAAAAAAGTAACGCAAAAGTTAATTTTTCCTACTAAATACACATGCATGGAAACATGGTGTTCAGACCGCTATGTATGTAGTGTAACACTTTTTACCTATTATGCATTTTCACGTGCAAAGTTGTTCAGAATTTTATATCTATCATTTCTGTCATTAAAATTTTATGTCATGTTTCACTCATGTATTAAACGATTTAGAAACATTAAAATGAAATTCCGGCTTCAGTGGCGTTGCTTTATTTCAAGTGTATGCATTGCACGTAATCTTGAACATTGCATAAACCTTTTTTTTTTCCTGTGGAAATGTCAGCAGAGACATAACATTGTGGGCAGAATTACTAATTTGAAAAAAAAAAATTGGATGTACACAACGCTTCTCTGTCTTCATAAATATTCCAGTTTGTGCTGCCGAAGTGCTGCCGAAGTTACACCTTGTTACATGTTAAAAGATACACACACACACACACACACACACACACACACAGATACACACGTTGTACATGTAAATAACGTAACATATTCTTCTGTAACATGACATGATAGGCTCTACCACCTAATTTTGGTGCTGAACAATGAATACAAGAAGAAATGGGCTCAAATGCGCTATAAAGGCATTCCAATAATGCTTCATAAAAGAAAACACACACGCACACACAAAATATTTTCCCCGACTTCTTTTAGTCTACTTCAGAGACCAAATAACAATTCTGAAATGACGAGAAACATGAAGTCTTATTAAAAAACTTAACGGTATATTTGATGTGACTTTGAATTGTGAAGACATTCCTGGATCTAGACAGTGATCCATATCGCTTCGAATGAATAATGTCCTTCATTACCCAGGGTCTGACTTGCCCAGAAAATTTCATCCCATTCGTTCAAGAAAATTTCAAAAATGTTGCTAACAAAAAGACAAAGGGTGCATTCGAGCGCTCTCGTAAAGCGAACCGAACTGTACCGAACCTGCGCCAGAGGTGCACTCGAACGCTCCTAAAGTTTGATGTACCGAACCGAGCCAAAAGTGGACCACTTCCCTATAATGTGCTTCAAAAGAGTACCAAAAGCATACCAAAAGTTAGCATGCCAAGAATGAGCGTAACATGCACATATTATTATATACATGTACGTCATATTGAAAAGAGTTCATTCTCTTTGTTCTGACATCTGTAGGTAGTTCAAACGCGCCAGGTGAACGACCCTGTTACTACAAAATGTGACCCCCTCTAACCCATGACGTACTGACGCTTTCTCAACTGAGCTCCCAAACGCTTACAGAGTACGGTTTGAGCCCTGTAACGAATCCAAAGATACATTAATTACCAATCACGGTAAAACATAAATAAGCGCGGTGAGGGTAATGAGTATCATGTAGGCAATGATGAAATACGCAGAAAATACACATATATACACGTTTAGATAATAACGTCAGATATAATGTAATTTCCAGATTGTCTTTACTGTACATAACAAAAAGACACATCTTCTCCTTCTTACTATAGAGCAAGATGGACGACCCTGTTGTGTCGAAATGTTCCGAGTTAGCTGGCCTCCTCGTTGATGACTCTCTCACATCAGACCCATATCCGGAGGAATTTCTTCTCTGCCTCCCTCACTGGTAGACTAACGTGGTCATCTTTTGGAACGTACTCCTTTGAGAATCTTGAGGTCATTCCATTCGAGAAGGAATAAACAAGGCAAAGGGAGAAAATAAGATCACCATGTGGCTCTTTCAGCAAAGAAAACTTTCTGTCATAAAAAAAAAAAAAATGGGTTGCGGAAAAGACATTCGATATCAGATCACTGAATTAATGATTCTTCGTTATCTTACACTGTCTTACTTCGTCAACTTACTTTCCCTACGAAATTACCAAAGGAAAGGGAAATGCAACGAAAAAAAACCCCAACAACAACATTCGATGCGAAGTCACCTGTCCATCTGACAACTAATGTTTTGGTAAAGTAGATACTTTGAAAATCAGTGTTAAATGTAATAGAATATATGCGACAATCGTGAGGGGACACAAATGTGTTTGAAAGGGTACATGTATCTTGCAAAGTTACATGTATCATACAACTCTCCAATAATCTTGAAACGAGGGACTGAATAACGTTTTCTCCTCTTCTGCATTTAACTTTAATGATGTTATGAATATCGGGATTGCGTTGATACATTAGACTGTAGCAGCTGTGCAGACGTAACCTTCAATACGTCATTTCAACATGACATAACTTGATAAGAATAAATCGTTTATGAGTGAAAAAAAAACCAAACATATAAATGTTCGTTCGAGGGTTAACCTATGCGCCTACATGCTCATCAGTGACAGGTAGCATTGCACAAGAGTAACTGTTTCTTTTTTTTACAAGTTACACTTTAAGATTACTACATTGTACTTAGTTATCTCGTATGTCCCGATATCGATATTCTAGATTTTATTTTGCACGTTATACACGCTCACTCCATTGACTACCGGTCCACACCCGCATTACCTTCAAGATCGTACTTCAGATGTACAAAATCACACGTAATCTTGCACCCATGTCTTCAAAACCTAGTCTCTCTTCGCTCCTCCTCTTTTGCCAGATCCCATCTTCCTAGCTCCAATTACTTCATGGCTCACGTATACAAAAACCCGTTATGGTGACCGAGCCTTCTCCTCTATTACCCGCACCCTTTGGAATAAACTCCCTCTTCATATATATTCAGAATTTCTCATCACTTGAATCATTCAAAATCCTCCTCAAAACTCGTCTGTCTAATCACTTGTATTTTTTTTTTCTGGAGGCACGCACAGTCAGTTATTATTGTTGTATGACTGTATCACATGACTTTTTTCCCTCTTCTTTTGTGATGTAATTTCGGTTTTGCATTGTCCTAATGTTGTTGTGTTTTCTAGTCTTTTTGTATGTATAGCACCAGTCTGCTAACACCAGTACAAAGCGCCATATAAATGCAACTATTATTATTATTATTATTATAACTATTATTTGCTGCATATACTTTGAACTATTATTCAGAAAAGTCATCTTGAACGTTAAATTGTTTGATCTGTACATCGATGTCAGAAACAGAATTTTTGGGGAAAAGTTCATTAAATGGCACTTTGCGAAATGAAATAGCATTGCAAATGATTTATTAATTTGTATGTACACCAATGTTCAACAGAAAATCATATAATAGGAAGTCTCGATGTTGTCTTTAGAAATCAATTCTTTTAATATATGGAAAAGGGTACTCCTCTTGAAGTATGTATACTCACCTAAGCGTTTGCAGCCCATTTTCAGTTGCCATGTCACATTTCTCCAGGAGATAGAGAAACCCTGCTGCATCCATGGTGTAGTACAAGAGACTGACGAACGTGAGCGAAGTGGTAGCAACAATGGAATCCGCGAAACTCCGTGCAATGGCAGTGCTGACTCCTCCGTCTGTCGCCCCGTGACTTGATTGACTTTCAGTCTCGTTAGGAGGTTTGCCCGTTTCAGTCTCGTTAGGAGGTTTGCCCGTTTCAGTCTTGTTAGGAGGTTTGCCCGATATTCTCAGGTCTTGAAGTCTTGACAGCATAGGAAGCATACCAGCAACTTTCCGCAGGACCATCTCGGGATATGGTGTGTGAACAAGGTGTAATTCTTTCAGCTTTTCCATGGATACTACCTTCTGGTGAAGAGTGTCGAATACACTTCCTGTAACCTGATACAGAGAGATCATGAAGCACTCTAGGTTTTCACAGTGGTGCACGTTATCAAGTACACTCTTTATTGCAAGGTTAGTAGAGCCTTCATTGCGTCGGATGTCAAGTTTTCGTAACGCAGGAAAGCAGGAGAGAAGCTTTCCAAGCAATTCAAGCGCCTGTGTGTCCATTTCTGTTTTGTCCAAAATCAGAGTCTCTAACGTTGTCAGCGGGTCGCCCTCAAGTGCTTCTAGAAAGTCGATACCAACCTCGTTCCCTGACAGTTTCAAATACCGCAGGTTAGTCTGGGATCTGATAGCCGGTGCAAGACTTGCAAGATGCTCATCCTCGATGCCTGTCATTCCAAGTGTCAGTTTTTGCAGGGAATTAAACGACGTACTTCCTATCGTGGAAAACAGTGTCATCCAGTCGTTTGGCTCTGCTTTGACTCCATTCAGGATCAATTCTTCCAGGGGGCAGTGTCTCAAGCCCTCAATGACTGGTCGAAAGTTCCACTCACTCTTTTGCATCTTGCTGATGTTCTGCCACACTGGAAGCAGAGTGACGAATACGTCGTCAGTGCGCTGTAACAGATACTTCGGACACCTTTCTTTTGAGTCGCCATTTTGAAGCATTTCTATGCGCTTCTCCTGAGTGAGCGCCACCAAACCACGTTTCTTTTTCTTTCGCAGTTTCTTATTCATTGAGCTTGACACCTCCTCTTCCAAACCAGAAAATGTATTCAGAAACTCTCGAAACTCAGAACTGGAGTCGAGATGAAGTCTGATGAGCTCCAGTGCCTTGATGGGAAGCCCATCGCTGTATTCTAACGCATACCCCAGAGACTTCATGACATAGCTCGAAATGCCGACAAGTCTGATTCGGGTGCAGCCGCTGAGAATACGTCCTAGGACATCGTTAAGCTTCCCTTCACTCTGGCTCTCAAAGTTGAGCTGGAAGCAGAACTCAATGATCTTTTGCACCTGGCCACAATTGGTGTAGTGCAGCTTTCCTTTCATGAAGTCAGAAATTTTGTCAGCTTCCGGCAACAGGAGTTCAGCGATATGTTCCAAGATGACACGCGCAGCTCGAATATCCGACCCACATGCAAACATCAGGACATTACAGAGATCAGTAGCTCGCTGCATCGACTGGATAGATTTGACATGGCGCATGAATTCTTGGTCATTGTCTTTGGAAAGTTGAGCGAGACACTTCCCGGACAGTTTTTCTTGAAATATCTTCAAGACAAAGTACAAGGTTCGCGCGGAATTGTCGATGTCTTCATTGTTGATTTCCAGCTCTTCGTATTTTGTCGGTCTGTATTCTGCTTCGGCATCACGATAGAGGATGCCTATTTTGCAACCTCCTCTGATGACATCTTCTGCGCTAGGTTTACAATTTTGGAAGTCCCTCCTACTGAAGATCAGTTCTTCTGTCTGAGATTCATCCAACGGTCTGAAAAACCCTTCAAGTGCAACTTTGCCCAGCTCGGTAAGCAGGCTGTTGCTTTCTTCGGTGGTTATACCTCTGCAAGCACCGGAAGTTCTACTGTTAGGGTTTTGTGTTGTTGATTCATTCCTGTTTTGTCTCGTTGGCTGCGTTTGTTCAGCCGACCGAGGGTGATATCTCACAAGGCACTGAATTAGCTTATCAAACAAAGTGCTGATGGTGTTCATATCCTTGAAATCCTGTCCATCCGTTAATTTTGTCAGTTGGCAAAATGCACAGCACATCAGCGGAAGCGACGCTAGTTCCGTTTTCAAGTGGTTTTCTTCTAGGTACCTTAGGAGCCTATTAGCGAGTACTTTGCCACGATTACCGACGAAGATCTTCCGGATGTAGGTGTCGATGTCTGCAGATGAAAAACCTGTTATCTCCAAATGTCGATATTCGTCCGATATGTCATTTTCAAGAGTCAGAAAGTCTCCAACTCTTCCAGGGCGCGTTGTGACAAAAACACGAACATCTGGAAGGTATTCATTCTGCAACAATTTCACAATGTTCCCACACTCTTCCTGATTCAGGCCTTTTCCTTTGAATTCATCGTAGCCATCTAAAAGCACAACCACTTCATTCTGGTTCTCTTCAATGAATTTCTCCACAAACTCCGGAGTGAACAGCGTCGATGGCAAAAGATGGCTGACAATGGCTTCTCCCAGATTACTCATGTGGTCGAATTTTCTCAATGGGATAAGAAACACTGCTTTAGCATCTTTCAGAGGTCCACGCTTCCGATTTGCCCAGTCGTCGGACATCTTCAAGAGAAGCGTTGTTTTTCCACTCCCTGTGCGACCCCTTGCGACAACCCGACAAATTTGAAATTCGCTTTGGCTGTCCATGTCCCCATCCTCATCTGATTTTGTTGTCATCTCATCTCCTTCTTCGGTTAGGTCGCCTAATCTTACCTTATCAAACAACTTCTCCAGTTTCAGAGGAATACGTAGAGGGAGATATGGATGATCAATATCAATGAGAAGTTCAAGATTAGTATAGACCGTTTCTAGTTCCACAGTCACAACCTTGCCACTTCTTCCAACCCAAGGAACCACCGGAACTTTACTTCTCGTCTTGTAGTATTTACGCAAATATCGGATGAGGGCTTCTTCTTGTTTGGCAATCTCGGCTGGTGGTCTTCCGACTTTACCTCTTTCGACGTTGAGACTTTCTGAAATGTATTAATGGAGCAGATAAAATATTTATATTTTAAAAACATTTCATCAAAATGTCATTTACAACAACATCATACATAGCTATATGAAAGGCTGCATGCATTTTACACATGTGCACACACACAAATTTCTTTCAACTTATGGGTGCATGCAGTCAATATATTGTACTTAAAAAATGGATCTAATTTTGACATAAGACAGTCTGATCAAGACATTTTAGTGTCCTGTTACCCAGTGGTGTGAGAATGAACCACACTGTTTGCTTCTCACCTACAGAGGTAAAGCTTGGGCCAAGGGTTACACACTAGTCATCGCAAAGGCATTAAATTGGGAAAGAATTTTACCACTCTATGTTTGTTTGTTTTCTAAGATTTGAAGCCTGTCAACAATCATTCTACAGAAGTTCAGCGTGATTGCATGGTCATGTTACATATCGACACAAGGGTATGCTTTGAAATGTGTCCTTCGTCGCATACAATTTAGCGCAACCTATTGCAAATTGCGTGGCGCACACTATAATTTCACCTTTTAGCCGCGGTACGAATATCTCTGCGATGTCGATCCGCTCAGCCTGTCGTAAACCGTCATCCAGCTTCGAAGCTAGGTGTTCCATGCCATTCTTTTGTCGCCATTGTAGCAACATCTGGAACCCCATTTCAGCCTGTCCTTCTTCCTTGTAGTCGTGCTTGATGTTTTCCAAGACGGATTCTTGAATACCGAGCCTCCTTCCGACTTGCTTCCAGCTGGCGCCGAGTTCTTTGGACACATCGCCAAGGAACATTTCGATGCCGTTGTCGCCCCGGTGATGACCCATGATTTTTCTCAAAGCTGCAATGAGAAGAAATCGCAAAAGATTAATATCCCCCTGCATTAAGCACCTAAAGAACTTATCATCAAATTCTAACTCTTCTCTTGTCGATATTGATATCAACCAATATACATGCACTCAAAGCACATACATAGATAATTATGCAACACGAAACACATTTCTGCTATATGGTTTTCACAGATTGAACAAGTATTGTAATTTCAGCGTTCATAACGTAAACTTCTGAAGATACAATTATACTAGCTCTTTTTTCGTTGCAAGATCGCAATTATTGAATAATGTTCTTTGTTGTCCCATTTACATACAGCAATATACATGCAACGTCACGTTTTCTTATTCCAGCATATTCTTTCTCCGATAAGCCAAGATCATTACTATATACTCTGAATCTCCTTTTTATCTGTATTTCGTGCTGGGTTATGATTACAAGGCTATAGTCTATAGCCTTGTAATCATAACCCAGCACGAAATACAGATTAAAAGGAGATTCAGAGTATAACATGCACGCATGGTTTCAGTCCTCGACATCGACTCTGGCTGTAGTTTAGAGAAACACGTTAAGCGTGCCGCTCCAAACCACAGGGCAATTCCACGGTAACTGACGTTACGCGTAAGGATTTTCATGAAATTGTTTATGTTGTAGTTTTGTGAATGAAAGCACCTGGGGCTTGTAATTAGCATTGATGAATGAGTTCATGAGAATGAAGAAATGGGTGGAAAGTTTTTCTCTCAAACTGCATTTCTTATCACATAGCAAGTGAAAATGTGTCGGTAACTGACGTTACGGAAAAAGGATATGGGAAATTATGGAGTAGATTTAAATGGAAATATCTCATGTCCCTGACTTCTAAACTTTATGTGCTTTATATGGCAATATACCTAGGTTCTTGGGAACAGGTGTGCAAAATAATGTGCGCTTTAGATATTTCCTTTTAGCACCATGCCAATTTCAATGAAGGCATGACGGTAACTGACGTTACGTAACTGACGTTACGCTTACATTTGCCATAGGGTTTACACATGGAAAATCATGATTAGGAATAGTTTTGTGATAGTTTATAATTCTGACCTTTCAGAGTGATTTGTTTGATATGGAATCATAGCTTGGTTCACCAATTACAAATACCCAAATGAAATGAAACATTAGTCCATTTTCTTTGTGTTTAATGAAAACTTAAAGGGAAACATGTCAGTAACTGACGTTACGTAACTGACGTTACACATACTTTTGCTATGGGGTTTACAAAGAACTAACTTATTTAACAGGTTATTATACTGCTGCAGTATACCAGTAACAATCCGAGGCATTTACTTAGCAACAAATTAAAACAAAATCTAAAGGCACAAATGGGGTGGGGCCCTTAGGGGGCAAGCTCCCCCCCCCCCCATGCCATAGCACAGTTGAGCAAAAATAATGTAAATGCACCAGAGGATATTTCTTGACATTTGTCTTAAGATTGAAATTTTATTCAACAGTTATGATTACACAGAGCCATTTAGATTCAGCAGTTCCAAGTATCTAATATTGACATAGTTTTAAAGGGTTTTTTTTTGGGTTTTTGTATGAACAGGAAAGTTTCTATCTAGAGTACCCCACCCATAATGCCCTGCAGTACTACACAAAACACAGATATTTTTGTGTGTGAAAAACAACAACATATCTTTCAGGTCATGGGGAAAAACACATACAAATAAAAGTATTTAAGTGAAATCCACTGTTATATATTCTTTCTTCTTTTCTTTATTTTACTCCTTCTCCCTCAAGGCATTGTTAGGGCCACAAATAACAAAATGATCTCCATTATCAATAATGATTTATATGATTAGTGTTACACTTTTAATATTTTTTCTGTAAAGAAGAAGCATGCTTTTTTGGTCAAAAGGGGCATTTGTTTATTCCTTGCTTGAAGGAATGTAATTGTTTTTCTTTTCCTTTTCACTGGTATATCAAGGCTTGCAAATACATCCCAGATACCAAGAAATAGGACTTTGCAATGAAAGAATTTTAAGATCAATATAAACGAGTCTTCCTGTTCATAATAATCATGTATTACACAAATGTCCCTGCATGAATGAAATAAAGTAATCAACAAATATGAACAGTTTTTTTATTTTACTCTAGAATCACCTCTCACTTTGAGCAACATTATTGTTAAATGTCAGTGTTAGTTTCAAACAGTAATGAAAGTACATGCCTTATGTCAGGCCTGCTTATGTACCATTTCAAGATGTGCCATATCAACTAAACCAAACATATAAGTGCAAGTCAAGAAATATATCTCTTCCTGCATTTGCATTGAGGTAGAAACTTCACTAAGCTTCCAGAAAAAAAAAGAAAAATGCTAGCAAAAGTAGTCATTAGTAAAGATTATGAAACTGTTGGTATACAGCTGTACACAAGCTTTTTAATAGAAAAAGGTGGTTACCATGCAACCACATAATTGATTAGGCCTACAAATTTGGTAGCTTTATCGTCCCGTAGGACTGTGAATGTACTGTATAGTAATTTGAGTGCATTATATATTGCATGTGGTAAACCTAAACTTCCAGATGATTTAACCTTAAACTTGTGCTGAACCGAAAATCAAAAGCTCAAGCCCCCTCCACCAAAAAAAAATATAAATAAATAAATAAGATAAAATGAACCACAAAAAATGTATCCATGGACATACAGTGTACCATGGTGATGACATCATTCCCTATCAAAGGGATTGCTGCTCTTTGTTGATAACCTTTGACTTCCCAGGTGTATTGAATGGCCTAAAGTCAAAAAATTTGCCTAAGTTATAATTACTGTCATGGTAACTGACGTTACATACTGGTATATGACGTTTCGGTAACTGACGTTACACATTTTGATGTGTTCATTTGACTCTCCAGTATGCCAAGTATCCTTATTTTCTGGTATTGAAAGGAAGGCATACGGGCATACATTAGAAATCCTAAGTTACATCATACAGCTCACTTTCTTTGATGAATAAAGTTAAAAATTCCTTGTTTTTGGTAACTGACGTTACATCCATCATTGTCAAACTAATTAAAAGTTTTTATGAAATTCTTTAACGCAACCAGCTTTTTCTTTCTATCATGTGGTAAAAGACATGTCTGGTAACTGCATACATATAAAAGATTGTTGTTTAGAGTACTAGTAAAGTGGATATACAGAGGGTAAATTATGTGACAATACACTCTTTCTCACCATTGAGTTATAGGCATATTTTGGCAGCCATTTTGAAAATCAAAATGGCCGCTTTTATTGAAAAAAATACTGATTCTTAAAACTTCAACTCAAGTATTGTCTGAAAATGTATGGTGTTTGAAACAAATATCATTTTGAATTTTCGGCATCTGTGTCCTACATACCGTGGAATTGCCCCTCAGGTCATGTTATAATTCTGTCTGATTGACACAACAGAAAAGGACATTTAAGCTATACCAATATACACTATCAATATCTCTTTCTTCCTAACAATGTTCACTCAGTCTAAAGTCCACGCTGTTATCATTCTTTTTTTTAAATAAACACGACATTTGACCGCTTACTTTCGGTCTTTGGCAAATGCAAAGCACAAAGACTATTCGCCGGGATATCAACCACACATAATAATACGTCACATGAAAATATACAGTACAGAACAGTATTAGAGAGCCCTAGCCAGTACATTCTTTAATTTTGTGTATTCAGTTCCACTCGATAATGGGCACTTAATCTTCATCAGGTCAACCATGATACTATTCCACTTCCATCATTACCCATCGTTTCTTCAAATAAAAGGGATTATTATAGGGGCAACATCTGTATCAATACCTTAGCGCTACACGCTATAACATGGTATGTTAACCCTATAAAGCCCAAGGGGGGGGGGGGGCACATTGTGCCCCCTTCCATATTTGTGATGCGTCCGTCGGAATGAGTCAAAAGTCGCAAAAAATGAAATCGTAGTTATGCCTATATGTGAATTCTACAGACTCTAAGCTTTACACTGATATGTAATACAACTCATTTCGATATCCCTATAGATCATAAAAACGAATATAAACTACGTTTATGATGTCAGTCCATTTTCTAAATAACGGAGAAAATCGCTCTCAAAGTTCAGGCTACGTTCAAGCTCACAACCTGTTTCTTTCACGGGACGAAACAATACAGCAGTCCTGCTTAGCGACGGCGTTTACGCTCCATCGCACGCACTACCGTATAAGGCGATAGCTTGGGTATGTAAGATAATTAACCAATCGCAGGACAGGTCTGTCAATAACGATTCTGACCAATACGGCAACCCGAATGTAAACTTCGGCGCGTTTGTGTCCGTGCCGCTGCCGCCGCATGAATGAGTCGGTACACGTTGTGTGTCGGCTGCGTTGTTGTTTGCCGCAAGTTTTTAACTCACAAACAATAGGAAACAGTAAAAAGAAAAAAAGGCACGCAATGCGTCTTACGAGAAGCGTCTTTTAGCGAGGGCGTTGATCGCTTCCATTCTCCTCCCATGTTGTTGTCAATGGAAACTAAAGAGGATGCGTTTAGCAAGTACCAATACCTAAACCTGAGAACCTATTGTAGGCGGGCACACAATGCGTCTTACGAGAGCGTCTTGTAGCGAGGGCGTTCATCGCTTCCATTCTCCCCCGATGTTGTTGTCAATGGAAACTAAAGAGGATGCTTTTAGTATGCAAGTACCAATACCTAAATAGAACCTGAGAACCTATTGTAGGCGGGGGTTCAAAAGACAACATCGGTAGAAAAAGTCAATGAAGTTAATTAACGATAGTCGTCTTTTGAGATCGTGTTCTTTGCGTGTACTAAAAACCCTCAAATTACGCACATGGTCGTAATGTTGCAGAGCATCAAAGACTGCTTTCGCGTCTCTTCTGCCGCAGCTGTATACAGCCGTAACATTCTGAATTCCCGCCATATTAGGCACATTTCCTTTATAGGCGTTGCGTGCACAGTAATTATCGCTTATCACGCTTGCCAATGTTGCACATATTATACGTATCAGAAGCAAAGGTTGATGTAGGCTTGACAGCTTCACGTTGGGTTTACAATGATTGTATCATAAATATACTTCTTATTCTCGGTCACATTTGTAATACCATAGCATATAAAAAACCATTAACTTGTAGCTTAAGCTGAATTTTTTTACATCACATTTGCAGTTACAATCTTTCTGCATTTGAGAAGTGGAGTATAGATAATAATACTGACAAATATTCGGAATTAATACTTAGGCCTTCTTCATTTCGTTTTGTATTCACAAACCTTATTAGAAAAAATGATTGCTTGATTACTTCGGGTAAAGGAACCACCGGGAATGACCGGAAAGGAACCGCATTTAATTTTCTTGTTAAAGAACCTAAGCTAATAGTGAACCATATTTCATTGTGTGATTAACGAACCTTCAGAATAATTAATTGTATTACCCCCCCCCCCCCCAAGAAAAAAAAAACAGTTCAATGTCATGCGTTGTCAATAGTGATAAAAGGCCCGTTTTTATTTCGTAGTGTGTCTCAGTACTCCTGTGCTTACTTTTAAGGGTGTGCCTCTCTCAATGATTGCGATTGATGTTCAACTATTTCTTTCACGCAAGCTTGAACAGGAAAAAGCTAAAAGTCAGGCAAGATGACGAGTTTTCTTCCATGAGATACAATCATTAAGACACACATCTATTCCCGATAGTTGTGTGATTGCTTATGTGCTAAAGAATTGTGTTCATTACATGAATCAGGCACTATACAAAACGGTTGAAATCTACTGAAAGTCGAACTTCGTTTTTTTTTTTAATTTCATTTCCATATCAAGCGGGGATAGACTAGAAATTAGTTTGTCTATACTGGCAGGAGACATTACAGTTTTCCAGTACATGCTCCGCATTTAAACAGTCGCCATATTTTCGTGGTCAGAATCAGATAATGGACACATGATATATTATAAAAATAAAAATACAAATCAACGAATATGCCATATGTACAAACATTATGAACTTCAATGAATTGAACTTACCTGTGACATTCTGCATAAAAAAACAAGCACGCCGATTAAATAATATTTTAATAGAATTAATAGAACACACAGCGATCCTGCGTGGCAGATCAAATCAAGTTCAATTGGTGAGAAAGCTAAATGAAGTTAAAAAGTTGACTTCTTTCCGTTTCTCTTTCAATTCATGAAAACAAAATTACATTGTATATCTATTGAAGAGGATTGTCTCTGTTGCGAACGATCGCCATATATAGCACTGTTAGTCTTCTGCGCTAATCCGAATCCCTAAATACTTTAATTTTTGCTTGATAATGTAATAACCCTGCTATAACTTTATAAAGGACTCGCAAATTAAAAGTTTCAAACCGTATACTAAAACATTAGTACACGGTGTATTTCAAAAAAACATTTTGAGTGCGTTGTGTGTTAGCATGTTAATAGCATCAATCTGCCTTTTATTTTCCGTACGTAAAGCGCACAGAAACGTAACCAAACGTTACCAAATACAGTGAAATGCATTGTGCGGCTTGGTACTATCATTAGAAGTATATCCCATTCCCATTTTTTTTAATTTGCTTGAAGCAGTCGTCAAACCATGTGTCATTTTCGTAGCAACATCACTTAGGAATAAGAATGTATGAAGATAATCGTTACTCATTTATTTTGCGCTACTATTATAGCATTTACATTTTCAACTTTTATTGACATGCAGTATTATGTTACTGTATATGGTTACGATTACGAATGTTGGTTATGAATTCAAAAGACTGGTTTATTAATCGAACTATAAAGGTAACAGCTGTTTTGAAAGTTCGATACAAGTTCAAAACGCAATCGAAGTCATCGTCATAGGGGGAACTGATAGCTCTAGAAAACTTGTTTAGGCTAGTAAAGATTGCCGTATCCATGCAATCTTTGTAGAAAGTTTTGACTTAGGCCATCTTTTGAGTATTTTGAGAAATTTTATAAAGAATTATTTGTTTTAATTATGTCAAGAATTAGTTTGAACTATGAGAATGAAAAGGCGCGGTTACCCAAACAATGTCGTAGGTCGATTAGACATGATGGGTAAAGTAAATTCATGACTTGACTAATTTTTACTGAATTGATGATCTCTTCTGTAAAACATCAGTTATGTCTTGTAGATGATACCTCTGTAATCGTAGTCAAAATTCTTTTGAGCGATGAGACGAAAACCAACAAACAAAATGCCGTGTATCATCGCTCGAGATTCCACCATGTTTTGGCGTCACCCGACCAACAATAAGTGGCAAATCAAACGGAATGTTATGTTGTGGGACAGCAGACTGTGTTACGATTTTTAAATGTTTCGAGCAATTGTTTAAAAAAAAGAGAAAATGAGGCAAAGTTCAAGAAATTAGAAAAAAGCACGTAAATGCAGGCGATCATGTTTGATAATCAAAGTAAGAGATTACACTCGGCCGTGCGGATGTATATGGTTGCCTTATTTACATGTCTGATTTCTGTAAACTATGTTATATTTAAATCTAAGTTCCCTTCCCTCCTTGATAAAAGTTGTGTTGGGTTTTCGCTATAGGCATTTATTAGGAAACGCTGTAAAAACGACAACAAATGCCTACTATACATCAAGAGATGACCTATACATACATGAAACAAAAATTCTGTACGTTCTGATATAATGCAACTGCTTGTTTCTTTGTTTGTTTGTTTGTTTGTTTTGAACTACCATGGTCTTTGTCGGGGGAAAGATGAAGAAAAGTAGTAGAGTGTATCACTCTCAAATCCGGATGATTGCGATAAGTGTGTATCCCCGCCCTTTCTATACAGGTACGCTTGGTATCCTATTATAAAAGCCTGCATGTGTCACGCAGAAGAACTGATTCCGCGATCACTTTTAACCTTTCATAAAATTCATGTTTTAAGATAGTAACGATAGCTTGTAGGAGATAGGGAAGTTAGCGTCCCTGACTGTGGTTCTGAACACAAAAGGGGACTGAATTTTTTTTTTTACAAATTAGCAGACATAATGCCGATCCTCCAACACTGCTGCTCCATTCCGTCACTGATTCTGCTATCAATGGCGAAGAAAGAATACTGGTTGCGTGATTATCCACGCCTTGATAGCAGGAAGTTTACCTTTCATTGTTTAAGGCTTCGTTGATGCGGGGTTTACTCGGATGCAAAGCGTGAACAGTGTCGTCCGAGTTCTTTCATTCGAAATTCCTCAGAATACGAAATTCAATGGGCAATTAGTGCTGCTACTTCGCAAAGCTGTTAGCCAAATTCTTTGCAGACTTGACCTCTCACATGTCAGCTACACGCAATACACGACAAACAGCTATCATTACAAACATTCTGATTAAAAAAAAACAAAACGAAGAAGCACACTTTTGAGTTGCGACACAGCTTTCTGTCCCTTTCTCAAATAGGTCCTACTTCTAATAAATACACAGATGACAAGGGTGAGAATATCCTCCAAAGGGAACACGAGCTATTTGGGCATTAATAATGTTTGTCTTCCGATTTCTCTCCATGCCGTCACGACCCAAACCAATATAAGAAATAGGGCAGTAAGTTTTATTAACCAGGGAAATAGTAGTACGCATTACATACATTTGGCGAATTATCACACGCATTGTCGACTTTATAAAAACGAGAATAATTGACAACTTAGGCCTTATTATATCTCCAGAGATGAACTTAAAACAGCAAGTCACATACCAGGGAACGAAAGTTATGATTATTTGAATGAATTCATTAATGAGGCCAATTAATAACCGTTGAAAGAGTACACACACGCATAAAGAGGTTTCAAGTTCGATATGTGATAATTGTATTAGCTCATAGATAAAGTATCATAAATTTTGCGTGATCGTTCATTGAAATTAAGTTTTCAGCGCGATTTGTGCGTCACTTCAATCACCACTTCATGAAATGGAGTGCATGTATCAAACGAAACTCGCTGGTCATGCAATCGATAGCCTTGGTCAGCTCACTATTATTGCGTAATTCTAAAGCCCTCGCCGCTTGGTCGCCGACACCGACGCGCGCACCATGCTTTGTTTTGTCTTTAATGGGGTCAAGAGCAATGCCTCATTAGCATACACCCTGGCAACGGAGGCGGAGTCTCGATCGGGCAAGAACAATAGGTGCGAAACGCAACGCAAAGGCGAGCGTTCGAAAAAAATGTAACCGAAAAAATTGTCTCAGAAAAACTGTGATTTGGGACACTTGTACTCATTTTTACACGCTGAAATTTTCTGTACAAACAGATAAAACCTCAAGGAATCAAAATCCGTCATAAAAAAAATTTCGACCCAAGCAGTGCTTCCCCTTCATTTTCGGCTCATTACGGGAAAACTCCCCCTGCGACTTATGACTCATTTTGTCGGAGCGCCACACAATTTTTCGTTTGCCACTCCCACACCCTTTACTCGATTTCAACCAAATTTAGTGACTTTTCCTAGAATCTTATTGCGAACATTTTGATATATAATTAAGCTATGTCCGATATTGCTGGTTGCCATGGCAACCATAAACTAGCAACCATGTTCGTCATATTTTGCATGATTTTTCTGTTCCAATTCCAGTTAACAGTATAATAATGGATGAAATGGGGATTTTCTTAGCTGTAATTTGCTGAAGGACCAAAATGTGAAGTTATAATGGTTTTGAATTACCCTGAAATGCTCTTCTTATTATTTCCTTTATTTTCATAAGACATAGGCATCAAACAATATATATAATAGAAATAATCGAAAATACAGCATTTTTCAAAGACTACCCTTTTATTTTGGGTTATTTTCACACAAGCTTTGCCTGTAATATCTTTTGTTTATCATATTATCAATCTGCAAAACTCAAAATTTCAATATTTTGGAAATATGAAATGTGATACCAATATATGTACCCATTCCAAGCAATACATCATAGGTTTCATATATTTCTTTATATTGTACTGAACGGTGCCCCCACATGTTGACCTTGAGAAATTTCAACCATTACAAATAGTGAAGGTTGACTTGCTTTTCCTTTATGGTAAATATGAAAATGATTGATATAAAATAGAAACATATATAGTGGGGATAAAGAAATAAAAAGAAAAAACATGATTTTAGCAAATATCCTATGTATTTCTTTATATTTTGGTAAATAGCGCCCTCAGTGGATGACCTTGAGAAATTTCAAATGTCGGGTCATGTAGAGTATGAGTTGCTCTACCCATGTGCCAAATATGACGGTCATACATCATATAATAAAGAAGGTATATAGGGGGCACAATGTGCCCCCCCCCCCCTTGGGCCTGGAAAGGGTCAAAATAGCTTGGGCTTTATAGGGTTAACTGGGGCATGGTGTTTCCACAGTGGCGGTGGGCACCGAAAATAACAACCAAAAAGGAAATACAAGGGTACAGTAATAGCAGGGAGTCCTTGTTGCAGTACAGCGTTTGAATATCTAAACTCACTATGAATATAGACATGGCTTTCGTGGTCCACTGGTGTATTGGACATTGCTCCTGTTCTCAACAGACCTAAGTGTAGTTTCTGCCTATTTTACTGCCTTCGTTTTCGGAAGACGCCTTGTCGTGTCTCCATTTCAGTTTTGTCACCCTTACGCGTGAACAAGAAGAAATAATTATAATCATATATCAAATATTGGACATGTTGGAATTTGTTATGTTTCACTTGAAGTTATCAACTGAAGCAAACAGGAAGTTGGACTAATAATTTCGCGGAAAAGGAGACGCGACAATTGCTTTCGTACTTTGAGATTCCTCCGATAGACGCCTTCCAAGTTGGTACGAGGGTCAACATGGTCATTGTAGCGGCATAAGAAGTTTAATATTGACAACACTATCCCTCAACAGGTAGACATTAACACCCCCGAAATAGTAGAGCAACCCCAAACCCCAAAACAATGCATGCTCTGTCCAGTACCCTAATTTGCATAGTAGAACACCCAAGCTAATTTGCATAGAGCACATGCCTTCACCCCAAGGCAGTGCACACTCTTTGTTTATAGCAGAGTGAGTTTGGAAGCTTTGAGGACAAGCAGTGTCTTCTAAGAGCAGTGAGGAGAGTTATATTTGTGACCAGGATACGTAACAGTTGGTAAGTCCAATTCATAATTGATATGTATCCTTCTTTGATTTGTGCATACACATATATTCCTCATTAATTGAGAACAGAGTAATTAAGTTGTTAATAAGTATCTGAACGAGAGTAAATCTCTTTGTTTCATGCTCCATGTCGATGTGTAGACATATATATTCAACCCACACAGGGTAGAATGTATTGAAATTAACTTTCCATGAGTATGAGAAGAATACTTTGGTATATTACTCAATGTATAATATATGTTGGAAAGGTGTTGTATTGCTAAGTGTTCTTAGACAGTTTGGAAGACTAACTTACAATGACATATAAAGTAGATGAAGTTGTTTGGAGCATGGATATTCAAAGTGTAGTAACTTGCACTTGTGCACTGTATATAGTGTATATATGCCTGTGTGTGTTTTAGGGCCCAGAGCATGGCTGGGGGATAGAGAGAGAGAGAGAGAGAGAGAGAGAGTGGTGGGTGCAGTGCAGCCCCAAGTAGAGATAGTTGCCATGGAGACCACTCCAGAACAGTGATGGTCTGTGTAGTTAGCTGTGCGGTGCACAGGATAGTTTGGTAGAGGGATGTAATCCAGAACCCTGCACAGCTGTAGTTCAATAAGGAAGTTAAGTACTGAAACAAACAAAAGAACTGCCCAGTGAAGCTTAGGGGCTTGTGCCCATCGTAGTTGTACTAGCACTGGCAGTGGTAATATAAACAGTGTATCTAATTTGTTCTTTATTCAGCCTGAATGGATATAGGCTTCTACACAATCGCCACAAATAAGTTATGAAAGTTTGACAGCAGTTTGGAATACTGAAAGATATATGTCATATTCAGACTACATTATATATTTAAAGTGCATGTTGCATTAAGTAATTAAAAGGTTTGTAATAATATTACCTAAACAGTAATAATAATGAATAATTGGTGTTGAGCGCAAGTTACATTTAAGTTTGAGCGCTGAGAATATGTTAAATTGGTGTATAACAATCATTGATTGAAGTTGATACAAGTGTAATTAATATTTAAATGTTTTCTCTGTATTTTGTCACAGTGAACCACTACACTTCACTTCACTACACTACACTTCACTTGACTACAAGTCACTTGACATCGCTATACACACATCACACAGATGACATTATGCTGTTGTGAGCTGCATGAGCCGGATAACTGAATAAAGTCACTTAATAGCCAGTGGAAAGCAAAGGACTGCGTCTATGACAAGTGTTATGATTCAGATTCTGACTGTGCGTGTATATGAACAGTGCGTTTGCAACGTTAGAAATCTACAAATGTAGTAAGGTCCTGCAGACGAGGCTACATTTTTAAGTTCACAACTCTTCAGCTCAATTTATAACTCCAACTCAAGTCGCTCTCTTGAAGCTATATGGATAGTTTCACGATGGAGAGCACCGGACATGAATCTGAAATCTCTCAACCAGCTCAAGATGAGGTTAAAACATTGCGACAGTCCTGTCAAGGTTACATGGGTAGCCTTACTAAAATGTACAAGGAACTCGAGGTTCTTATGGCGACGTTTGATAACAAGGATGCAGTTTTGAAGAAGTACAATCAGCTTGAAAGTGTGTTCCAGCTGTATGAAGGCAGATTCAGAGAATATCATAGCAAGCTAGTTGGTGCCGATGCGGAAACTGCATTAGAGAAATTCGAACAGAGCAAACAGAACATAGAGGAGTTTCGTGGCAGACTGAGGGACTGGAAGGAGGCTGGTGAGAGGCGTGGCGCTGAATCGGTTCGACATGACGACAACGCTTCTGTGAGGTCTGCGACAACGACTAGCAGCCGGTCATCTCGAAGGAGCAGCGCGAGTTCATCGTCTACAAGGCGGAGGGAGGCGAAAGTGAAAAGGGAACTGGCCAAACTCAAGAAAGTGCAGTTTGAAAGATCACAAAGGGTGAAACTGGAACAGTTTAAGTTAGGTCAGGAGTTAGCAAGGATGGAGATCGAAGATGAGTTAACAAATGCAGAGGTAGAAGAAAAGTTGTGGGAAGAAGAGGTAGTAAATGAAGAACTTCATTCAGGTGAACCTCTTCAAGAAGTTAATGTGCAAAATCACAATGTTCAGGTAGAGAGTACAAATCTTGAATCTTCTCCAGCAGTAAAGAAAGAGCTTAACCCACATGCCCAAGTTTTCACAAGTAGAGAAGTCAAATGTGAAAATGATGCTGCTACTCTTGAAAATAACATGTCTCACATGTTTCAGGCCTTTAATTTGGCAACAAATATGCCAAAACCAGAACTAGTGACATTTGGTGGTAATCCAATAGAGTATTGGAGTTTCATGAACAATTTTGATGTAGTCGTAGCAGACAAGACATGTGATGATCGTATGAGATTAACATACCTGATACAATATTGTACTGGTAAAGCTAGACAAAGCATTGAGAATTGTGTTCTGTTGGGTGCGAAGGAAGGTTATCGTAAGGCCAGAGAGATTTTGGCTGAGCAGTTCGGCCAACCATACATTGTTTCTCATTCCCATATACAGCAGGTTTTGAATCGATCACAGGTGAAGCCGAACGATGGAGCGAGACTGTGGGACTTGGCAAGGGACATGCGCAGGTGTCAAATGGTCCTCTCTCAGATGGGATATTCAGCCGATATGAATAGTTCTGACAATCTTCTCAAGATTCAAGACCTCCTACCAATGCACCTACAATCTGAGTGGGCCAAGCAGGCACACAGGATGATGAACAACAGGGTCTGTCCAAGCTTCGAGAGCATGACTGAATTCATCGAGCAGTCGGCAAAGCTTGCGAGCAACATGTTCGGACAGAACATAAAGAAGTCATCAAAGCCGGCTGTAGGAAGTGGGCCAAAGAAGGGACCTCAACGCATGACTTTCACCACTCAGGCAAGTATGAGGAGTGAAACTTCTACTGCATACCCACAAGGAGTGAAATGTCCCTGTTGTAGCCAGCAGCATGGACTCAAGAAATGTCAGAAATTCAAGGAAAGACCCTTTTCTGATCGCATCAAACTTACCAGACAACTACGTCTATGTGATAACTGTCTTCAGCCTTCTCATTTCGCTGTTGGATGTTCAGCAAAACCACAGTGTGAGAAAGCTGGTTGCAACAGGAAACATCATACTCTTCTTCATCCTCCACAAAGCGGAAAAAGGGAAGAAAGACGGAATGATTCATCCGCGCCTACATCATCAACTGGGACCAGCATGGCGACTGCAACCAGTGATCCAACAGCATCAAAGACAGAAGGAGGTCAGTGTCTCAGTACCTCTTCATCGAGGAAAAAGGTCTGCCTCCGCGTCGTTCCTGTAAATGTTACAGGAAGTGGCCAAGTAATCCAAACTTGGGCATTATTGGACGAAGGAAGTGATGTGTCTCTCTGCAGCGACAGACTGGTGAAGCGGTTAGGCATACAAGGAGCTCCAAAGGACTTCCAATTGACTACTGTCGGTAACAGTCTATCTAAGCAGAAGGGCTTGGAAGTTGGGCTGACAGTGAGCAACATCACGGACGGAAAGACCATCAATCTTCCTAAGGTTTGGACTGTCAAGGAGATGAACATCTCACGCACTTGTATTCCTACAAAGGCAGACTTGGCTGGATGGCCTCACTTGAAGGGGATCACACTGCCCTACATTGATGAGGAAGAAGTACAGCTCCTGATTGGAGGAGACACCCCGGAAGCCTTCTGGGTGTTAGACCAACGTAGGGGCAATCCTAAGGAGCCATATGCTGTGCGCACACCTTTGGGATGGAGTCTGTTGGGACCGACGTCATCCAAGAGCAGATCCTCATCAGCTACTGTCAACTTCGTAAGACAAGAAGAAGACCCTCTGCACAGCCAACTCAAACAGTTTTGGGAGCTGGATTTTGGAGGCTATCTCCAGGAAGAGAAGACGGGCATGTCAATTGAGGACCAGCGGGCTTTGAAGATGATGGAAGATACAGCAAGGAAGGTTGGTAGCCATCATGAAGTCGGCCTACCATGGCGATACTGGCCACCTGAGATGCCATCGAATCGCTATCTGGCAGAAGTCAGATTGAAGTACCTCAAAAAGAAGCTGGAGAAAGATGAAGCACTCCATGAAAGGTACACAACCACCATAGGCGAGTACATTTCCAATGGCTACGCAGAAGAGGTGAAAGACGAGTCTGATCACCAATCCAAGAGTTCAGACGGTGGAGAAAATAAATCAAACGAACCGCAGGAGTTGAAGTGGTACCTCCCACACCATGCAGTCGTGCACCCTCACAAACCGGAGAAGGTGAGAGTAGTCTTTGATTGCGCTGCTCGCTATCGTGGCACAGCTCTCAACGATCAGCTACTACAAGGACCTGATCTAACCAACAACTTGGCCGGAGTACTCATAAGATTCAGGCAGGAAAGAGTTGCCTTTGTTGCCGACGTGCAGGGGATGTTCCACCAAGTCAAGGTTCCAGTCAAAGACCGAGATGCGATGAGATTCCTGTGGTGGAGGGATGGTGACCTGTCCAAGGAGCCTACAGAATATCGCATGACAGTACATCTTTTCGGTGCGACATCTTCGCCAAGTTGTGCGGGGTTCGCACTAAGAAAGACTGCAGAAGATGCTCTTGGACAGTTCAACAAAGAAGTCATCGATACAGTTCTGAACAACTTCTACGTGGATGACTGTTTAAAGTCTGTGAAGTGCCGAGATGATGCAATGAGTCTGGTGGAAGACCTGAGATGCCTTCTAGCCCAAGGCGGTTTCAGATTGACTAAATGGCTCTGCAATGACCGAGACGTCCTTGCTTCAATTCCCGAGTCAGAGAGGGCTGAGTCCGCGCTGAATCTGGATCTCGAGGATTTGCCAGTTCAACGGACACTTGGAATCCTGTGGGACATGGAAACGGACTCCTTCAAGTTTGAAGTCCAGGTAAAGGAGAAGCCAGCAACAAGGCGCGGGATTTTGTCTGTTGCAAGCTCCCTCTATGACCCTTTGGGCTTCCTCGCCCCATTCGTGCTACCAGCTAAGGTACTCCTGCAGAACCTATGCAGACGAGATTTGACTTGGGATACAAAGATATCACCCGAAGAAGAAAGACGATGGCAAGAGTGGCTGAATGATTTGCCTTTGCTCACGAAGATCCAAATAAGCAGGTGTCTGAAGCCGGAGGGATTCCAGGAAATTGAATCCACTCAACTCCATCACTTCTGTGATGCGTCTGAAGTTGGATACGCGGCTGTGTCCTACTTACGTCTGACAAGCAAGTCAGGCGCAGTACATTGTGCATTTGTCCTAGGGAAGTCAAGATTAGCGCCAATGAAGGTGGTGTCAATCCCAAGATTGGAACTGATGGCTGCTGTCCTTGCAGTGACCATGGACCAATGCATCAAGGGAGAGCTCGAAATCAAGATCGATGAGACTGTCTTTTGGACTGACTCTACTGCGGTCCTACAGTACATACGAAGTGAAAGCAGACGATTCAAGACGTTCGTTGCGAACAGAGTCGCACGAATCCATGCGTCCTCTGCTTCTGAGCAATGGAGACATGTCGACACAAAATCAAATCCAGCAGATGATGGATCTCGTGGACTGAAAGCATCCGAGCTTCTGAAAGATCAGCGCTGGATTATCGGACCGGATTTCCTTGCAAAGGAAGAGAAGTTCTGGCCTTCACCTCCAGATGTGCTTGAGGTTCCAAGAAGTGACCCGGAAGTGAAGAAAGAGGTTCATGTGTTTGCGACTTCTGTAAGAGGTAACATGCAAGACCTCTTCAGCAGATATTCTTCATGGAATAAGTTGAAGCGAGCCATGGCGTGGCTTCTCCGGTACAAGAAATGGCTTCTCGCAAAGGCAAAGGGTGAAGGGAACGGCGACATGAAGTCTTCATTGTCAGCAGAAGAGCTGATAGAAGCGGAGAGAGACATCATCAAATTCATGCAAAGAGGTGTGTTTGGTGATTATCTCGACGGCAAGGAACTGAAAAGCTGTGCTGTGAAAAAGCTGAATCCAATCGTGGTAGACGGTATCGTCCGAATCGGTGGCAGGCTCGGCAATGCTCCTCTTGACTACGATGAGAAACATCCTGTCATCTTGCCTCATGATCATCACGTTACGAGGCTCCTCATTTTACACCATCACCATCTGGTAGGACATTCTGGAGCAGGAATGACGTGGTCCTCCCTGAGAACCAGGTATTGGGTGATGAGAGGAGGAGTTGCAGTGAGGAAGGTTGTAGGAAAATGTTTCAAGTGCAAGAGGAGGAACGCACCGAGAATGGAACAGATGATGGCTGAGCTTCCACTGCACAGAGTCACACCAGACAAGCCCCCCTTCACATACGTAGGAGTCGACTACTTCGGGCCGATTCTGGTGAAACAAGGCCGCAGTAGAGTAAAGAGATATGGCTGTCTGTTCACCTGCATGACCAGCAGAGCAGTTCATGTTGAAGTCGCTCACTCGCTCGATACAGATTCATTCGTCAATGCCTTGCGACGATTCATTGCTAGGAGAGGCAAGCCAGAGAAGATAGTGAGCGACAATGGGACAAATTTCAGGGGCGCAGAACGAGAGTTACGTGAGAGCTTACAGTCCCTCAACCAGTCCAAGGTGAACAACTACCTCCTAGACCAAGGAATACACTGGTCTTTCAATAACCCAACCGCGAGTCACATGGGTGGGGTGTGGGAAAGAATGGTGAGATCGATTCGAAAGATTCTAGGCAGCCTGCTCGGACAACAGACAGTGTCTGACGAAGTATTGTCTACTGTGCTGGTAGAAGTAGAAGGTATTCTAAACTCACGCCCCCTTACTCAGTTGAGTATGGATCCACAGGAGAACGAACCCCTGACCCCCAATCACTTGCTGTTGATGAAACAGAACCCCAGCCTTTCACTCGGCAAGTTTGACAAGGGAGACTGCTACGGAAGGCGCCGGTGGAGACAAGTACAGTATCTGGCGACGATCTTCTGGCGGAGATGGCAAGCAGAATACCTTCCTCTGTTACAAGAACGACAGAACTGGTTGATTCCGCGTAGAAACTTGGCTGTGAATGATCTAGTCCTTGTGGCAGATGAACGCGCACCGAGAGGCCAGTGGCCGCTTGGAAAGGTGTCCCGGGTGTACCCGGGTAAAGACGGACTAGTCCGCCAGGCGGAAATCAAAGTGGGATCTGTATTTCTTAGGAGACCGATCTCCAAACTCTGTATGCTGGAAGCTGCAGATGACCAGTAGAGTGATAACATTGTCAATGTTGATATTCACAGCTATACGTGATAGTTTAGCAAGAAGTGAAGTATCGTTTATGTTTGATGTTCAACCGTTCAAATGTTGTCAAAAGTTTAAGTACATCTGTTAGGAATGCCGCCTTTATATGAAGTAAGAAATGACCTTCCTGTAGTCAGGTCATTGGGGGCCGGTATGTAGCGGCATAAGAAGTTTAATATTGACAACACTATCCCTCAACAGGTAGACATTAACACCCCCGAAATAGTAGAGCAACCCCAAACCCCAAAACAATGCATGCTCTGTCCAGTACCCTAATTTGCATAGTAGAACACCCAAGCTAATTTGCATAGAGCACATGCCTTCACCCCAAGGCAGTGCACACTCTTTGTTTATAGCAGAGTGAGTTTGGAAGCTTTGAGGACAAGCAGTGTCTTCTAAGAGCAGTGAGGAGAGTTATATTTGTGACCAGGATACGTAACAGTTGGTAAGTCCAATTCATAATTGATATGTATCCTTCTTTGATTTGTGCATACACATATATTCCTCATTAATTGAGAACAGAGTAATTAAGTTGTTAATAAGTATCTGAACGAGAGTAAATCTCTTTGTTTCATGCTCCATGTCGATGTGTAGACATATATATTCAACCCACACAGGGTAGAATGTATTGAAATTAACTTTCCATGAGTATGAGAAGAATACTTTGGTATATTACTCAATGTATAATATATGTTGGAAAGGTGTTGTATTGCTAAGTGTTCTTAGACAGTTTGGAAGACTAACTTACAATGACATATAAAGTAGATGAAGTTGTTTGGAGCATGGATATTCAAAGTGTAGTAACTTGCACTTGTGCACTGTATATAGTGTATATATGCCTGTGTGTGTTTTAGGGCCCAGAGCATGGCTGGGGGATAGAGAGAGAGAGAGAGAGAGAGAGAGAGTGGTGGGTGCAGTGCAGCCCCAAGTAGAGATAGTTGCCATGGAGACCACTCCAGAACAGTGATGGTCTGTGTAGTTAGCTGTGCGGTGCACAGGATAGTTTGGTAGAGGGATGTAATCCAGAACCCTGCACAGCTGTAGTTCAATAAGGAAGTTAAGTACTGAAACAAACAAAAGAACTGCCCAGTGAAGCTTAGGGGCTTGTGCCCATCGTAGTTGTACTAGCACTGGCAGTGGTAATATAAACAGTGTATCTAATTTGTTCTTTATTCAGCCTGAATGGATATAGGCTTCTACACAATCGCCACAAATAAGTTATGAAAGTTTGACAGCAGTTTGGAATACTGAAAGATATATGTCATATTCAGACTACATTATATATTTAAAGTGCATGTTGCATTAAGTAATTAAAAGGTTTGTAATAATATTACCTAAACAGTAATAATAATGAATAATTGGTGTTGAGCGCAAGTTACATTTAAGTTTGAGCGCTGAGAATATGTTAAATTGGTGTATAACAATCATTGATTGAAGTTGATACAAGTGTAATTAATATTTAAATGTTTTCTCTGTATTTTGTCACAGTGAACCACTACACTTCACTTCACTACACTACACTTCACTTGACTACAAGTCACTTGACATCGCTATACACACATCACACAGATGACATTATGCTGTTGTGAGCTGCATGAGCCGGATAACTGAATAAAGTCACTTAATAGCCAGTGGAAAGCAAAGGACTGCGTCTATGACAAGTGTTATGATTCAGATTCTGACTGTGCGTGTATATGAACAGTGCGTTTGCAACGTTAGAAATCTACAAATGTAGTAAGGTCCTGCAGACGAGGCTACAGTCATCATTCACTGTTTAAAGAACGCATATTGCTATACGCAGGGAAACGTCTGTCTTGCTTGCTCTGCTTGTTTGTTGCTCAAAATCATTCACACGGGATACAACTACAGATATTAAAGTGCATATGGTAGCCGAGGTTATTCAACTGCTACACTGTTTTCTTTTTTCACAAGACTCATAACATATGTATATGTATAACTAATTTAAGTGTAGTGTCAACGAGGAAGTTCAAAGTCTGTATCGTATACCTACAAATGAATTTTCAAATGCCTAAGCCACTCTATATTTGCTTTTTCGTTGAGTAAATATTTATAGCGTATATACACGTCCCTTCCAAGTAATAAGAATGAGTGCGCACCATAAACGCTGATAACGCATTGTCAGGAAATGGCCTCCTTAATCACTCGTGTACACTATAGCACATCATTATCTTTTCAATAACTCTGCTCAAGGTGACTAACTTCTCTGATGGTATTGTTTGTTTGTTTTTACACAGTACAACCCAAAGCAAAGGAAGTTATTCTCTGATTCAGTACCCTCATATAAAATATTATTTCGCATTTTTTTTTTGCAAAAGATATGTCTATATCTCAAGATGATATTGGTCACGTAACCCACACAGCCTATCATGACGTTATTGTAAATTATTTACATGCCATTCAATCTGTCAAGAGAACTAGTTTATATGTACTTGATCTAGCTCATCTACAGCTGTCAATGCATGCCACGTTTGCATGGAACAACTTTCTCCGTGAAGTAAATTCCAATAGCATTACAGATACCTTTTTATATCCAGTTAGTTGGACTTACGATGGAAAACCAATGAGGGAACGGTTCAGCGACGAATGCGAGTCTCTCCTTCAGTTCTGACTGAGAGCCGCAGGCGAGATTCACTGTTGTGGAGATGGATGGAAGATGTTTCTGCCTCTATCGTCAATGCGTCGAGGTAGTTTCATAGTTTGGAAAGGACCCATAGCACGGAGCATCCTACCTCCTCTTACAGAAATCCGACTGAGGGAACGAAAACATGTCCCACAGCCTGGGTGATAGAACGCTTTATCCAAGACTTCAACAGAGAAACAGTCTTCGTATCTTTCTGCCAAGAACTTTCACAGGAATCCACACAGATCTTCAGTACACCGTGTGATTCCAGTTCAGGTTTGAGCCATCCAGTGGACTTCGACAGAGGTTGATTCACTCCTGCGATAAGACCATACATAAAACATGAAACAGAACAAGATAAAATATACAATACAGTGTCAAGGAGATGGTTGTGGTGATGGTTAACTCGTAGAAGCCAAACCATTTCTTTGCAAGACACTTACACTAAGATCTGATGGGTGAGCAAGAAACGGGAATAAGGGATTTCCTATTCTCGAAATGGCAGTAAGCCAGATCGGAGATGTTACTCATGTGCACATGAGTACATATGACCTTTCATTTTTCTCGGTTGGTAAGGCACTTCACTCGATCCAAAGCGAAATAATGCATCAGCTTGCCCAACATATAGTAATTCATGGAACTCGAATTCAAACAAAGAATGAAACTGCGTATATAGATGAAGTGACCAGAATGGTTTGTCAATCAACACTTTGGGAAGCATCAATTTCGTTGTGCTGTATTGAATGCATCAACAATTTTTTTTCTTTGTCTACTAACATTGCCAAATACCAGGCTTGCTGGCAGGTGGATATACTGGCAGGCACCTACTCTTAAAACATCCGAGTCAGAACTGACCCGGAACTGGGTCCGTTGGGGTCATACACCGTTCCGGGTAAAAAATGACTTGGAATTTGCTCATGGAGACCCCGAACGGAGTCACCCTGACCCTATTTATAACTCTGAATGGGTCATATCTGACCCCATTCCTTGTCATTTTTGACCCGGAACGGTGTGTGATCCCAATGGACCCAGTTCCGTGTCAGTTCTGACTCGGATGTTTTAAGAGTGCCGTTAATAAGGATTACTATAAACAATCATCGCATCGCAGACGCTTGATGTCAGGGAATTTAAAAACCAGCCTGTCTCTCAGTACTAATGACTTTTTTCTGCTCATGCGCAAACTGGAACCCCGAACTGGCTTAACCAAATTGGTCTCCTGCAAACCGTCTCTTTTTTCCTTCGCTGAGGCGGAAACAAACTTTTACCTACCCGCAGACCGGCCATCCCGACATTTCTCTGTCTCGACAATTAGCGGCATAGACGCTTAGTTTCAATTTCGCTTTCAATTTGACTATTATTTTTGATTTTTTTCCATGAAAATCACCTATTCAACGATACATCATTTCAAGAAAAGAGAAGATAACATAAATTATACGCATCAAAGGGAAATTCCAAACCATGTTCAAGGCGTCAACTGACTTAAGTACAGTACATAAATTTCACTAAATTTATTTCTTGGACCCATCGATATGGAATGAAATATACTTCGTA
The DNA here is from genome assembly GCF_040938485.1 of Diadema antillarum. Taxonomy (NCBI): domain Eukaryota; kingdom Metazoa; phylum Echinodermata; class Echinoidea; order Diadematoida; family Diadematidae; genus Diadema; species Diadema antillarum. Next base: position 1,529,182 of record NW_027270966.1, read on the forward strand.
TTCTTTCCATCTTGTTTTACCTGATAGCAATCCTGGTTTCTAGGGGAGACAAGGCAGTGGCGGATCCAGAGGGCGTACCGGGCGCGCACCCCCTCTTTATTTTTTGTTAAAACAAAAGAAGTTTATAGAGGGGGCGCGTGCGCCCACCTTTAATTTTGTGAAGGCGCCTCCCCTTACGGAGTTCCTTGATCCGCCCCTGCAAGGAATTTCATTTCTAGACTCTTGACCTAAATGACTATTTAATATCAAAATACAACATAATTACGTGCCTTATTCATGAATGTATTCCACAAACACACACACACACACACATACACACACACACACACATATATATATATATATATACACACTCAGCAAAAAAAGAAAGTAAACACTTTTTCAAGTTCATATTTTTCATAGAAGATTTTGATGAGAATCAATGTATTATATACCATATTAAAGGTAATTTAATTGATTATCAAGCTAGTAGGTTAATACCAAAGGAAATTTTGCGCATGAGTGAACACATTCGTTTTTGTCCTCCAAAGCACAAAAGTAAAAATTTCAAAAATTGACATGCTGCCTTTCATTTGCAAATGCCCTTCACGATAACAATGACAACAAAAGACAAGTTTAACACAATGGGAGACATGAATGAAATAGCAGAAATAAGTTTTTGTTCTCTTTATCTCTTTATTACCTCCAACAAAAACAAAGTGGGGCACTAAAGGGGAAAAGAAGAATTTTCTGTCAACTCAACCTTAAAATGATATAGGGAGTAATATGCATTAACATGGTTAAATGAACAGATTTTTTTTTTTATTTCATTCTTTTATTTCTTTAAAGAATTCATAAGACAAATTAAAGAACCAAACATTATTGACAATTTTCTAATTTGAAAAAAAAAACACTAAAATTTCTGCCATTTTTGTTAATTTATTGCTTCTTCTCTTATTTCATTTGAGTTTAGATTTGACAGAAGATTCTTCATTTTCCTCCATTATTTTTAGCCTTCATTGATCTTTGGGGCTTTAAAGATATCATAGAGATCATAGTTTATTTTTGCAACTTAATTCATGTTGCTTTTTGTGTGAAATTTGTTGTTTGTTCTCATTGTTATGTGGAAGTGCGCCTATACGCATGAATGACAACTTGCTCAGTTTTGCAATTTTTACTTTTGTGCCCTGCAAGAGAAAAACAAAGGTGTTCACTCAAGCGTAAAGTTTTCCTTTTTGTTGACCTACCGGGTTGAAAGCCAATTAAATCATCTTTAATATGGTGTATAATACATTAACTTTTAGCCAAATATCATATGAGAAATATAATCTTGAAAAAGTGTTTACTTTCTTTTTTGCTGAGTGTATATACATATATATATATATATATATATAACATGTTTAATCACATCTAAATGATTGTTATAACAGATGACTAAAACATACCCTTGGTTAAGTGTTCTTACAGACCATCCATATTGGCAAAGAAAATGCACAAACAGTAATATTCCCGCTGCGATGAAAATTTTGATGAACCGCACGTGTTTTGTACAGTACATTAATTGCAGGCGCCGTGTACAATGCAATGAGACGGACTGGGTGAATATTACAAGTGTCCCAAGCTGACCAAGAAGATTTCATTGCACGGTTCAGCGCCGCAGGAAAAAAAAAAATCTGGATGACTCACCGACATCGAGAGGGTCATGACCTCTACCTTAAGAATGTCAACTGACCGTCTTTCCAAACAAGCTTTCGAAAGCACAAACAACGTACTAACAAGCGATCAACAGAGGCGAGATCCAGTATCGAGTTCCCGACATGTCTTCATGGACGCTGACCATCATAATAGTCCAACCTCAGAAACTTACACACGTCAAAAGATCTGCTTGAACGGTGATAACCGTTCGTCTAAAATTATGCACAAATTCAATACGATGCATAAGCAAACAATAAAGTAGCAAAGGTTGATGACGAGGACTTTGTCGCCATCTCGTTTTAATGTATATATCGTATTTCACCTCCTCTAACACTCAATTTACACTAATCCAGACATCGCATCAATCAAAGTGAAGAATGGAAAGTAAATTCTTTACCGAAAGCACACGACATGCGACCTGTGATGTATGCCCCAATGCTGCTGCCTGCTTATCCTCAACGGCCTCTGACAACATTCTGGAAAGGAGACCCAAATTGCTTTATTTCTCTCTCCAACCGGATTCTCAGCAAGTCCACAGAACATAAAGTCTGCGTTGTTTACAAGATAGTGCCACGTGCAAGGGTCTAATGACTCACATGTCATAAGACAGCAAAGTCCGTATGTGTTTTTTGGACCCGCTCGTAAAGTGTGATCATGTCGTATCAAATTGAAATTAAATCGTGTTCATCATTCATTGTGTACACTGTCAATCTTTCAGAACGGAAGTTCTTCCTGGCGTAGAATGCACTGCGATGTCACTTATGTTGACGTGTCACTGTATGTTACTTTTTGCATTCATAATCAGTGGTTATGATGTCAGAAATATATGCATTGACTTTGTCCGCAGTTTTTGAATTGATGTGGGGAATACCAACCGTTCGTGCTTCATTGTGGATGAAAAAGCCTTTCAAATTCTTTAACAAGGCAAACGTCAAGTGATGTCTCACTTGCTTACTGCAATTGGTATATTGTTTGGTAACTTGTCAGGAATGCCATAAGATCTGAAGAAGCTGGAAAATAAACATTTATATCGAAACTAGATCACGCATGACTGCACAATGCTCGCGAACTCCGGCTTGGACGCTGATCACTTACGACACATAAAACAGTTCTACGCACTCTTGTCTTGACACCCGTTGATATCTTGTTTTGTATTGGGAATATTTGAATATACGAATCAATCAGCAGTTTTTAATTTTGGGTGTTTGGTTATTCATTGCAGTGATTTTTACAAAATTAATGAAGGCGTGTGATGGGAATCAGAGTATCCCTCCATGATGTGGAAACCTATAGGGCGATTAGCTCTTTATGCGGTGGCAATCCTGGTCCGGGCAACAAGAAATAGTTGTCAGGTCACCACCTTTTAGGAAATTAGTATACATAATTATTTTGATGGCCGATTGAGCCACCAAAGATTGTGAGCGTGTATATCGTTTTTATGTGTATCTGGTTTTTATGTGTTTTAGTCATCCAGAAAATCGGAGAAATCTCTACTCAGCGCTTGATAATTTCATCATCAACTGCAAACAGGGTTGCCAGATTGTCACTGTATAGTTTGGAAACTTAGTCTATTTTTAAGGCCAAAGTCGGTTGTGCTATTTTTTTTTCACGACCAAACTTTATCTATTCCATGATAGAACAAGATATGTCTGTTAATGATCATTTCATAAAAGCTGTGTAGTGTCATGGAAAGTTGTATCTATGCCTCAGATATTGAATATGTCAAATACGTAGTGAACTTAATCACAGTTTAAATGTGGTATATTAAGGTCCTTTATAAAAGGATATCAAAGCTGCCAACATTCACATAATCATCATGGTCTATGATTGTTTGACTGTTTTGTCAATTGATTTCATATCTATCTTATGTTTTCTCTTTCTCACTTTTTCGTCACAGTACGTGGCGTTTGAATCACTTTCTCATACCTACCAATTTTCACATGATTTCCATAGACATAAATTTTATTGATCAGTGCCAGATGTACACATTAATATCCATGCTTCAAATACAGCGAATCTTGGGATTCACAGCATCTTAAAGAAATTCTGACATCATATAATATAATTTTGCATCATAATCCCTCGACTTATCCATAATTATCATGCAAATCATATACCCTTCGGCCTATATACTGGACGTCTATAAATAGCTACGGATCAAAATTATCAGTCATGATGATTTCAGTCTGAAAGGAGGGAAGAGAGTGCCGAAACGACTCCAGCTCGATGTTATCTAACAATGCGCAATTCCCCTAAAAAGTCATGTGCAGAAATATAGACCCCCATAATCATCTCATTAACAGACGGGCAATGGTAATCATCATTTCGCATCTTCTTTCACTCTCCAAGAATTCCGTAAAACCTACTTTTCTCACTGCCTACGTACAGCATGCAATGCCAACCAGTGTGACTTCCTCATCTTGATATCAAATCGAGTGATACAATGTGTGACCATCTCCGCTCTGTAACACTTCCGTCTACACGAGGCGTCTCATTTCCGTGATTATAGCCAATGGCTACAGGAAGGAGATGAGCTCTTCATTATAGTCTCTATAAATACAAAACAATCAACACTCGACGAAGATAACTGGAAGGAAGTCACGTTAAACTGTTAAATGCTGCATGAAGGCAACGAGGAAAATAGGTTTCACGGACTTCTTGGGACAATGAAACAAGATACGTGTATACATATAATTAAAGATTACCACTATGCCGTTCTCTCGAATGAGAAGTTCATGGTGGTTTTATATTTCTGTACAGACGTTTTAGAAAGTGACATGAACCGGGTGCTAAATTAGGCTATGGGCATACTAAGCTTTGGCTAAGTACACGTGCTGTCATCGCGGAATGGGAATTAATATGGCTGCGGTAGGTGATCAAGGTCACATACATTTTTAGTACGATGTAGATAGAAAGATATTTCTATCAAACGTCATTTCTGAAATGTACACATTTTCTCGTCTTATTACCGGGAATAAGAGACAGACTACATATCATTAGGTCTATCCTTTCCATCTGGAGGTGGCAAGTCAAGCGGTTTTTTCATTACGCCCACCCCCCCCCCCCCCCAAAAAAAAAAAAAAAACCAACAACAACAACAACAACGACAACCAAATAAAGAAACAAACAAACGATGATAACGTATGGAATATTGTGTGGATTGTGACTGTACAACAACATTTAAACAGATTTCTCACTATTCCTCAAACTTCACATAGATTATGGTATGCTTCTATTATCATTTCGGCATCCACTGACTTATTATTCATGTACATTGTATTGTCAAAATGATGACAAGTATTCGTCAAGCGATAATCATGCTTGTGTGAATCACGTGACCATGAAGCACACAATGTTTACTGCACTGGTGATAAAGACTGTGTCTGTGTGCTTTTAAGGCCTTTTGGGACATCGATACGAACAATGCTAGACGCCTTTTCAGTGTGTCGACAGTAAAATCCCCACAGAAGAGATCTGCGGCGACGAAACGTTATACCTGCTCGAGTGGCTCCAATAATTATAATGCCAACATGCAGAACAAAACCTTCAGAAATGTTAGCAGTTTCTATACTTTAATAATTTTGTCCAATAGTTGAGCGCATGTGCCCCGGTTTTGGTAAGCTAGCAGAAGTGGCATCAAAAGTCTCCCACTACATTATTAAAATAGTTTCTACAAAAATCAAAAGCGAAACTTGACGAAACATTACACGACCCACATGCATGCACCATAAGGGGGGAAATGTGATTTGCACACGAGACGCGTATGTTCACGTATACTGCTGGTGTATTTGATATGACGTATCTTTATCGCCCAAAATCTTAGGCCTACAAACGGACTGAAGGACGTTCACTTGCTTCTGGTAGCCACTCAAACAGTGGTACTGAATGAGGTGGTGTCTCTTTCATAATCCTCCCATTGACCAGCACACACACAAAAAAACTCTTCGCTGCTGTATGTGTTATGAGTTTATTAACACAAACTTAATTCTCCGAATTCCTGTATCCTCTTGTTGCCATATTATAACGTAGCAAATATTATAACTTTTACGAGAAATAGTTGTTGAATGCAAATTTTCGACCGAAAAAGTACCATGTATATATACTTTGGTATTCGTGTAGAAACCGAGGGGAGACTAGTTTGTGAGGTGATAGTATGATAACCGTCCTCATATAGCTCATTCTAATCTGTCTCTTAACTTTGTGCCTTATATATCACTGTTTTGTTTGTTTGTTTGTTTGTTTTTTCAAATTGTAAACCTTTAAACTTCCTTAAGTTTCGTGATATATTTTCGGTTATGAATCTTTGGCCATTCTCATTTCATCTATATCAAAGTTAGTTTGAATATGGATTGTATATAAACAAATGTATAGGCCAACAAAGTGGCACTGCACTAATACCTACATCCCGCTATATGATCATGCTGGCTATACGCATGAATGTGTGTGGGCGGGCTATGCCACTGCCCTCGGAAGAAAAAAAAAAGAGAAGTACATAAACCACCTGTCAGTCCCTACTATATAAGCGAATACAGAGAGCTATTATACTGTATCACCAATCACGGTATGATGTATGAGCGTGTGATACGAGGGAGATCGACAACATGCATTTTATGCGTTTTAACATTGATCAATATACATGTGATGTTGCACGCACATATTATTTTTATGAAAATTGAAACCTTGGCCTGTTGAATGTGATAGATCGTGTCAGCTACATAACGTAGTCTATGGACTCGGAAATAAAATCACATGGGAAGGAGTGTGATTTGCTACTTGCAGAATGGTCTTTACACAATATTGTACCTGTTACATGTGTATTCGTAATTTCATCTTTAAGAGTGATTAAACTAATTAGGGCCTACGACGAGTAGGACCCTCTAAACTCCATGCCCCCCCCCCCAACACACACACACACACACACACACACTGCCGAACACACACCCCGTACTACGTACACTGTAACTTATAGTGTACCAATAAGGCCCTTGTACGAAATTGTACGTCTTATAGCTTCAAGGACAAGGAATATCGATATACTTGTCTGATTCAAGAGCCGCATATGACATCATTATATTAAAAAAAACTAGAATCCCTCGTACGAGCATGGAGGTATCTTGATATACCTCCATGGTACAAGCGACGCGGCCTTGTGATTGTTGTGTATCCCACGTAGCGTAGTCAGTGTTACTATCCGCACCAGTATGTCCCATTGATGACCCGTACGTATATAGACATACAGTCTCACCACATTCTAAAGACAACAATCTGGAAGTACAATATACTGCACAGGTCTCCATAAAGATAAACACGTAAATTGTAAGGCCTTATACATATTAGACAAATAGGTCCTTATCATGATTATTAATTGGGTACAGAATTCTAACTCACCGGGGATGATGCGGATACTCGGAGAAACTTCCACTTCTAGCTTCCCGACGACTGAGGCTTGACATGATAATGTAGCCGTGATCTAACGATGATGTGCCAGCTCTGACCGAAAATTCTGCTTCGACTCCCTATGAGTATGACGAAAGATATGATAGAGCGCATCTTTGGTATATGACCCCAGTTCAAATTGTTGGCGGGTGAACTATACTGCGAACTGTTCCTGCGGATGTAATTTACATGTTTACAGACGCATGCAGTAGAGAAACCTCGACTCGATAACTGATCCCGACCCTACTAAGTACATTGAGCAGTTTCGTGCGGTGAGCTAAAACGGCGCATTGTTGTTCTTGTCGTTTAAAGTTACCTACTTGCAGCCGAGGATTTCAGTTGCCATGCATGTTCATGTCGAGCGAACTATACAAAGCCCTGTCGCTGTACACAAGTGTCTAATTTCAGGTCGCGGTCGTCCTGTAAATTATGTGAGTGCATGAATACATAGGTCTGTACCACCCTTTATGAACACCATGCTTTGTTGTTCGCTCGAACCTGAATTACGACGCATTTATTTACTCCCTCTCGCAGATAAACAGAAGAGTCATCCAGGTATTGAATAAAACGTTAGCGATTAAGGAATACGTCATTACAGGCCTAGCCTTTACGCAACGACGTTTCCCTAAATAAACTATGTGGACCTTCCACTGTAGTCGCAAGCGATACACAAGGTGGATGATGAATATTTTCAGAATAGAACAGACTTTGGTGCAATTCAATGTCATGATGAAATAGGATTCTATGAATGATCATAATCATTTTCATACCAAAAGATTAGAGGCTTCATCAAAATTGGACCAAAATCTAAAAAAAAAAAACATCAACAACATAGGATTTTGAAGTTTTAGATAACATTCTCACGAAATATTACTTTTAATACTTGGAGTATAATGCACATCACCTCATCATAATGTTAGTTTTTCTTATAGATTTCCTTTCTGATAAGATATGACTGTGTGATCAAGTTATTGAAAATGTCGTCTTTCACATCATTTTTGTTGAGATGCAATGACCTTGAAATCATGACTTTGCGAGGGGAGTTCCTACTTCCTCGTCCAAAAGCATTATTGATGTTGTATCCTAGTGCCCAGGGTTGTGCGCAGAAATCAGTGCCATTTGCATTAAAGGGCATATCGTAGGTTGCGACCATGTTGTAACAAACTTTGAAATCCCATTACTTTTTTATGTCCGATAATCAAAGGTCTATAATTTTGTCAGTCTTATTATAACTACATTCATTTAGGGTCAATGGTTTCTGATCAATAGGCCTACACACGGTTTGGAATTGCACAACACATTTTGCGCTTACATTAATTTTACACCTTTTGCAAGATCGGAACCTCGACGGCTGTATCACTGAAAAATGGAAAGCTTTGACACTTCTACCATAACATTTGAAATACTGATAACCATTACTAGTATCTTTCCTAGTCTAATTTGTTGATGATGTTGAATATAAATCAAGACTCTTGTTACACATATATCAAGAAACTTGGTTAACCATGGCTATTTAACACCATCCACTATCGTGGCAGACCCGAGTCTTACTAAAGTGCAATGGGACGGATTTGGTAAGGCATTGCACTTACGCATGGATATAGCTGGATCTGTCTTGTCTGAGAGAAGCACTCAATTTAACTACTGTATTTGCTCAGAGGACTGTAATCACGACCACTATTTTATATTGTGAACAATGTAAACGTACAGTGATAGCGTCAACGACACAATCTTTAGGGATTACATGCTATGCAGAAATCAACAAAAATCATCTATATATCGAGTATTTTGTCGTATTATTTCCTTGTGCTTTCCACATAAGCACAAAATTATGTAGGATATATCCATCTATAGTATACACTGGATGACGCATCAAATAAAAAAAAAACAACGATCATTTTCGTTGGAGAGTCCAGTGTTTATGCACCGATGTGAAGGCAGATCTCGTTAAAGGAGAATTCACCGTCATAAGATGTTGCACAAGCATTCACTAACTTGAACAAAAACAAAATAAAACAAACAAAAACAATAATGTTCATTACGTCTGACGCGCAGTCTGGACTCAAAGCCTATAGCACGCGTTTGAAACAAAGGGTTACCAGTAACCTGGAAATCCCCGAGCGGGAATCCCCGATGTCGTCACGGGTTTCCCCCCAAAGGATTGCGTCAGCCAATAGTGTCCCTCGTCTGCCTCACACTCACTGCGTCGATACAATCCTTGCAGTCTTTTACACATGGACTTACCAAGTGAGCACGCAGTACCGCGATTGTGACTGTACTGTATTATGCTTGTTTACGTGTCTGTGTCCCATTGGTTGGTTCTTTCTTTGTGAGCTGACAAAAGGAGCTGCGTTGCTCCGTTGCGAGTCGCGCAATTCAGTGCCTCACGAGATGATGCAGATGAAAGGAACTTTGAGGACATCGACAATCGTTGGATATCGATTCTGCAATTGTAGATGTCGCAATGATGTCCCAATAGCATTCTGCAGAAATGAGTCTGAAAACGACTGCTGGGATTCTTTTCCGATTTCATTAGTTTTTACCCTTTCATGAATCCTATACAGTGTATTTGGCTTTAAATAATGCTCGAAAATAATCGTCGTTGAAACACTGCTAACGGTCCAGTTTCATCAGGGGGTGTTTCATGAAACTTTTTGTCGGTGATTTACACCGACAACTGTTAAAAGCTACTGAAATCCTTGCGTCTGATTGGCTGATAGCAAATTCGTCGGTGAAAACCTCCGACGAACTCGTTGATGAAACGCCCCCCTGTTTTCTCTTCGATCCTAATCACTGCAGGATAGTACGTGTACACTGTAGGGCCTATCTTACGCAGTAATTTCCTTGTGACAGTATACGAAGACAACATCATTCTCTGCGTTGGAATTACACGTTCAGAACAACATCCTTGGGAAGAATTAGAACAGAAATTTTAAAGTGTTTTGATATGATGTGAACTAAAACTAAAAATGTTCTTTGTGACGACTCAGTCACCAAACCAAAAACAGCTCAGTCATTAGCCCTAATCACATAACAGAACATAAAACAGAGATGGACTCACAGTCGTAGCAAACAATACTTTTTCTTCTCCCATGTTATGTCGAGACATATTCTTCATTATAATGGTGTAATGATCACGGATAGTTATTCACTGTCATGTTTGTTACACTGATAAGAACAAGTATTGGCACAAACCATAGAGAATGATGTTCTTGGTTATATATACATATATGTACACACACACCTGATATAATATATATATATATATATATATATATATATATATATATATATATATATATATTGAAACAAAGAGAGGGAAACCCCATTTTCTTTGCTCAAAGTTTTCATTATATATATATATATATATATATATATATATATATATATATATACACATATATATATATATATATATATATATATATATATATATATATATATATACACTGTATATATATATATACATGGACCAAATTACCTTTGTCAGTAAACAGAGTGCATTTCAACAATTAAGCAATCTGTATTGAAAGGCCACTGGTATCATTCTCAGCATACAGTTTCATAAAGGCGTTACATGGTGAACAAAATCCTTACACTACATGAGTACTCTTTGGTTAAATTCTGATTTTTATTATTCCACATCATGCATAATGTGTGTAATATGCACAACTGGGAAGGCTACACAGATTACAGCATGCCTGTACTGAACTACATCACTTCACAAAATGGCAGCACATCTTATGAGAGATATCTCTTTCACTTTGTTATACTGATGTTCAGACGAACAGAATGTAAACCATTTAAACGAAAATTAAACATTATTAAGATTTGATATAACGATTTCAAAACAAATGCTTACCAGATTAGGTTGGTCAAGAGAAAGAAAGAAAACATTATAACACATAATCACAACTCATTTCCACGCAAACACCTCACATCTTGCACAATGCACCGCTTCACTTTTCCCCCTCATTCTTCCCTTTCTCCTTAACGCCACTCAGTGAGTGGTGACTTATATATTATATTCTTACAATGCATTGTTTAGACAATCATTTTTGAGGCCATTGTTCTCGTCAAGCGATTGCTTATGATGATGGTCTCCTGAATTTCTGTACATCAAGAATTGCTCAATTTGTCTTCGGGCAAGAGATATACTGTAACTTATGTTTGCATAAATGTATGCACAAAATTGTTTATTTTCATTTTGAATTGTGTCGGGGGGGGGGGGAGCTGAATATTTGAATAATTTATTTGTTTTAATTGTCAGATTCAATTTATATTGGGCTCAATTTGTTTGTTCAATTGACTGTATTTCATTTATGTATGAAAAAGAAATTCAGATATAAAATCAGAATAAAAAAGAAAGGGGGGGGGGGTAAAACTGGAGCAGGTAGACAGGTATGCTGTTGATGCTCTCTGCTTCGTGTGTAATCATGACACATGCCACATGTAGATGTGACCCTTCATTTATTTTTTTGATGAATTCACTGATCTTGACCACTGACCAAGGATTGAATTTTCAACCCTCTTTCCACAAAGGAAATATTTTCTGATTTACTTTATATGCATTACACAAAATAACATAATTGATTTACCTAATGTAATCTATGATAAGAAAATGGCAATTTAATCTATCAGCTGGCCTTTATAGCCTTGACCTTTCACCCCTGTCATCTTAGGCAACTACTTTCTAATTGATTCACTTTACTATTCTCACCAGATATTACAACTGGACATTCCAAGCTCAAGATATGGCTGAAAATGATATCTTTCACTGAAGCACAAAAACCTTTGACCTCTTACCACAATAATGCTCATACAGATGATTGTCACTCTATTTCTAGCTCTGTCTACAAACTTATGTCACCAATGGACATTGATAGCTAAAGCTATAGCAGGAAATATTTTTTGCCAAAGCACGGTGACTTTGAGCTTGACCCTCACCACTATTCTGTTCACGCAAACAATTGTCAATTCATTTCTCTCCTCTCCATCAACTTACATCACTAATAGACATTCCTAGCTGGAGTTATGGCTGGAAATGACAATGTTTTGTAGTAGTATATTGACCTACATGTATGCCCTGAACTTTGACCAGAATTACTTTCACATATTTCTTTTTTTCTTTGGTTCATTTCAAACCTTTCTACCAATTACCTTCAGACATTTTTAAATGCACTTACATGAGAAAAACACAATTCTTAGCCAAAGTTTAGTGACCTCTGAACATACATTTGTAAGGATTTTGCCAAAAAGCAAATCAGCAGATCTTCACCTAATGCAGCATACCTGAGCAATATATGGAGAAATCCATCCAGCAATAATGCTATATAGCACAGACAGGCAGACTGATGGACAGACGGACAGATAATTCAAAAACTTCTTTTGTCGTACGATGTAATAGAAAAGGGAGGTCATAGCCTTAGAAGTCCAACATAACTAAAAAACAAAATGCTTTCAGTATCATTTGGGGCACAGCATATGAATGTCAACTGTTGTGTTTCTGCATAACACATTGTCTCTGTAATTCTATGGTGTGTACCATATACCACACTGTAAGAGATCTTCACTAAAATCTCGATTTGACCAGTAAACTCTAAGAATGAAGTTGGATAAAGCAGAATTTTTTAGCTATTAGTGCACAAGCAATGAAAATCTAGTGTTTTACTTTGATTCTCAGTCATCGATTTTTGCTTGCGTAAGAAGTGGACCTTTTGAAAGAGTATATCTGATAATTGACAAGTAACGTCCATCAATGCATCAATGCATCTATGTGATATTAAAGGTAAAACATAGTTCTGATACGCCTGCAGAACTGTCAAATTTCTCTCCAAAATGTACACATACATGTATGCCAAAGGACTGCATGGAATAACGCTGTAATGAAAGATATTTGTTGGGTAACTATGAAAATGCCCAAAAGGTTTGCTGGAGTCGCAATCTCAGAACTTATGCGATCAGGGTCAGGCTAACTCGAACTCGGGGACAACTCGGCCTCGCTTTGACGGCGGGGCGGAATTGTCCAGCTCTGGATTGTACAGTGTTGTACTATGGGAGCGCTTCACGTTCTGCAAGCTGGTCACAGTTACAGGCCGAGTTGATACAACGCACGAATCACAGAACATCTTTGGCGTGCATACAAATTAAACATGTGCCTAGATGTATAAAATATGGCAATCACGAACTGTGTAAAAATTGTCTGAAATAGGGCTGAGTTGTCCCTGAGACAGAGTTAGTCTGGATCCTTCTGGAATAACAGTCAGTGTATTCTACACTCTTGAACAAAAAATACTCCCAAACAACTCACCACCGCGGCAAATCGCGTCAGCCAGGTAAGTTTCTTGGTAGACTCTTGAAATATTGCAAGCAAATATGAAATGGTGCAAGACAGGTTCTCAAATCCTTACCAGAACTATGTTTTCACTTTAACACATCATACTTTCAGCACTGTCAATGCTTTGGTCCAGATGTAAAGAAAATGGAAGATGTCCCGGCTAGCACAAATAATTTTCATTCTGGTATACCTTGTACTTATACTTTCTATGTTGACATGTTTAAGTTTATGACACATGGGGCACTGTAAAATATGAATCTGAGATTTGACAATGGCCATGTGACAATAAGTCCATTTGTACAATTACATTATATTACATGTGTTAACATTAACATTAATGGAATGAATAGAATCAGGGGAAGAATTTATTGTGTATACCTAGAGCTTGAATTAAATGAGTTGACTTTTGACACTCATACAATGTCTGGTATATCATCACCAACACATAGAAAATAGTATACAATGGCATTTAACGATAGCATAAAAATCATCGCAAATCCAAATTAAACTGATTAAAGTACTGATATAACATTTTCATGCTTCTCTGATCAGGAAACAGTTCTATTTTTAGTTTGTGGTCCCTATATCTGTATAGATGTGCAAGTAGTTTTAAGAGTATAATGTCTTGGCAATACTTCTTGTAATCTTGTTAACTTTGTGCTTGAATTAGGGCATACATACAGTTGTACTTTGCACACTGTCATTTAAATTACATGCAAGGCATTTTTTTTTCTTCATTACACTATAACATAATCTTTTTTATCCCTACAGTATTCACAAGAGTTCAAATAATAAATAGATGTACATGTATAGATAAGAGAACAGACAAAACAAGCACACCACCAGTCAGAGCTATCATTAATATGTTTTTTTCCCAACAATAACAATTTGGTCACTGTCATGATGTATCTGCCATATTACCATGACATCCATATTATACGCAAATGGACCCTCACATTTTATGATTGTGGAATTGTGTCTTCAGGTGGGAGGCCGGAAGTGTCCACAGGTGATCTATAAACTCTGAACGCATGAAGCAGCACAAAGACAAACAGAAAGGTCACAAAGTCTTGGATGGCTGCTTGCACAAATCCCACGCACTCCTGAAAGCGAGCGATAGATTCTGCTGAAGCGCCTTTGAGGGTCAGCATTGCCGAGAGAACGCGCTGCGCTGAACTCTGGAGGGGTGCCTGGATGGAGAGAAAATCAATGCATGCTGTGGAATGAGGCACAAAGTAGACAGTGGATGGATAGCCAAACAGATCAGGTAGATTGCTGATAATTAGGGTGCGAGATTGATCAGACATAAATGCTAAGACATTCAAAAGAATGATGTAACCTGCATCCAAGGTAAACAGAATATGTTACAATTTCGTACACTTGAAATCGCATGCAAAAAGTATTCAAGTTCACTTTATTTCAAAATTTGGATGTACAGCATGAGTGCACATTATGTGACAAAAGTCAGAAAGGTATTGTTATCTATGACTGCACTGTGAAATATGTAGAACAGCACAAAATTCCCCAGTAAGATTTCCCAACATCCAAGCAATGCAGTGAATCATAGTACATGTAGAGCTGGTAGTTAAAGAAGACACTTATACATCAATCACTGGACAGCAGAAAATTACATCCAGACAGAATTGTTGCAAACACAATGAACATAAAGCCAAGACACAATTGAGTGATTATATCATGTACATGCAGACATTTCTCATGTAACAAGAGCATGCATATAGGATTTAAGTGATGGTATAGTATTGGTTGAGATGAGGATTGAGCTTTTAAGTTTTTGTGAAGTACTGAGAAACCACTTAGGAAATGTTACAGATCATACAATTCTGAGAGGAATTCAAAGTTCATTTGATGCAAATGGGTTTTGAAATGGCTGAGATATCCAAAAACAAAGTAAAACAAGGTGATCCTAATAAAAAGTGGGTCCCACCTCGCATTAGGATCCCTTTGTTTTGGATGTCCTAGCCAATTCAAACCAAATTTTCATCAAATAAACTTTGAATCCCACTTATACTGCACACACTCTGTCATATTTTGTAAGAGGTTTCTCATTATCTCACACAAAACTGTTGGAAACCTGAATCCCCATCTCAACCAAAACTACACCATCCCTTTAAAGATTGTCGCTGGTCTCACCTGATCTATTTGAAAGTAGAAAAGAAGGCCTTCTGTGATGCAGAATACCACAATGATGGACTGTCAAAAGAAAAGATGAAGCCAGAATAAAGAGAAATACCAGTGAACCAACATTCAAATTTTTCAAAAAATTTCTTATTTAAAGCAAAACAGACATACTGTACATATTGTACATGATTGCAGGGGCAGCAGAACATTGTTAATAGTGGAGGGGCTTTGGGCCTAGGGCTGGGGCAAGCATCAATGGAACACAGCCACCCCCCCCCCCACCCCGAGATATCTATCAAGTAATGCCCTATCATATCAGCCATTATGTAAACTTCTTACTCAAGATTGCAACCCATTTTTCACATTTTCAGTGAGTTTGTACAATGTAAACACATTAATACCGGTATAGTGCATCCCAAATTAGAGTTCTATCGTAAAGCAAGATATTTTTGTGGTATGATTTATTTATTCATTTATTTATTTTTGTGTGTGTGAATTGTCACTGGAATTCGATGCATAGTGTAGACAAGAACTTCTGTATGAATTTAATTTCACAAATCCTGGCACAAAAATTAAAATGCACAGGAACATTCCTTGTTTTACAGTAATCAAATAGAATATAACAAGGAATAGTAGAAATTACGCGGTGCGTAATATATGTCCCCGCCGGAAGTAGCATTTAGTAGCAAAATGTACAATATAGGTAAAAAGATCAAGGTCAAAGGTCAAAGAAGTCAAAGGTCAAAATTCTATGTAGAAGTTTTGAAGCCCTCACCTAGTGCCATCACATAAAGCAAACGGAATCGAAATCGGGTTAGAAATGGCGAAGGAGTAGCATTTTGTAGCCAATGTACAATATAGGTAAAAAATCAAGGTCAAAGGTCAAAGAAGTCAAAGGTCAAAATTCTGTGTAGAAGTTTTGAAGCCCTCACCTAGTGCCATCACATAAAGCAAACGGAATCGAAATCGGGTTAGAAATGGCGAAGGAGTAGCATTTTGTAGCCAATGTACAATATAGGTAAAAAATCAAGGTCAAAGGTCAAAGAAGTCAAAGGTCAAAATTCTGTGTAGAAGTTTTGAAGCCCTCACCTAGTGCCATCATATAAAGCAAACGGAATCAAAATCGGGTTAGAAATGGCGAAGGAGTAGCATTTTGAAGCAAAATGTACAATATAGGTCAAAGGTCAAGGTCAAAGGTCACAACTGAAATTCTGTATAGAAGTTTCAAAGCTCCCATGTAGTGCTATCATATAAAGCAAACAGAATCAAAATCGGGTTAGAAATGGCGAAGGAGTAGCATTTTGAACATTTTGATCACACACGGACGCACAGACGGACGGACGGACGGACGGACAGACGGACAGACTGACAGACGGACACACACACGTACGGAGCCCGTTTCATAGTCCCCTGCTCGAACTCGTTCGGCGGGGACAAAAATGAAATCTGTCATGAAAATACAATACACTAGTTCTTCTAAGCCTTTTTGACCTGATTTCAGATACCAAGACATAGATCACTTGAGTGTTGATGCTATTCTACACAACATAGATTCTAGATAAAAATATCATGTTAGTAATTCTACATTAGTCCTAATCACCAACATGAGGAAGAATCTACTGGTACATCTTGGATGCACATACTAAAACAGCAATGCACATGTGTGTACAGTTCTGGTCGAGGTGAGGATTTAGCTTTTAACGTTTTGCGAGATATTCAGAAACCACTCTATGAGATGTCAAAGAGCTTGCAATTCTAAGGGGTATCAAAAGTTAATTTGATGAAAATCGATTTTGAAATGGCTAAGATATCCAAAAACAAGGTGAAGCAAAGAGATCCTAATAAAAGGTGTGGCCTGTAGACTTTTATCATTATCACTTTTTTGGATATCTCAGCCATTTGAAAACCAAATTTCATCAAATAAACGTTGAATCCTTCTTAAAATGACATGCTCTTTCATATTTCATAAGAGGTTTCTCATTATCTCACTTAGGAATGTACAAAACATAAATCCCCACCTCAACCAGTACTGCACAGCCCCTTTAATACAGTCCACTGTAAAGAAAACAAAATGATCATCATAACTCTCAGAAGCATTTCACACTTTAGAAGATGTATATTTTTTACAAAAATCACCCTTTTGTCATTCCTACATTGCACAAACATTTCATGCACTCACTCTGGCACTAGAGTGGGTATTTTATCACTGACCTTGACCTAGAGATCCCCTTGCAAGTACCGAGTACTTGGGTATTCCCAGTAATCTCTACACAAATATTAGTCAACTGCACACTGGTTTGAATAAAATCAGCTTGAGAATAAAAGAAAAAAATTCCTCCAAACAAGCAGCTCTGTACTATACAGAAGAGACATAATCTCTACAAAGTTTGTGAACCGTGAAAGGGCCAAGGGGGGGGGGGGGTGGGTGTAATCAGCTCCCCTTGACGTTTCGCACTATATTTCTGTAACGCGAGAAGGCCTTGTCACAAGGCTTCATGACCTTCTTTGTGTAAGTCTTGTGCAACTTTTGAGACCAAATTTGCAAAGAACACATGTACTTTTACAAGGCCTAGCCCATTTTTGTAAACTGCATGTCACCCCAAAATGGGCACAATTTTGTGAGTTTGTGTACATTTCCTATGGAAAACAGTTGCTCTGTTATGAACTCATAAAAACCTGATTATTTTTACTATCGATTACTTTGATTAATTAATTTTATACTAATTATGGGTAGAAAAAAGGTTAGTGACAATTTCAAATGAAAAATAAAGAAAAAAATCAGAGAAATACATAAGAAATTCCCAAAAACAATAAAATATATAAGAATTGAAATGGCTTTTGGAAGTTTTTATGATGTACAATTGTTGAATATGTTTGAAAAGATAAACAAACCAAAAAAAAAACAAAACAAAACAAAACAAGAAAGTTGACTCTCAATGCCTTTAATTAGGCTAGAATAAGATCATGGGCTTGAGTTACATTATATCAATTACCAATGCAACATAATTTTGAGTTTGTTTTAACACTTTCTGTGGTCATAATGTTTGACTTCTCCAGCCTAAAATGATTTTCTCTATATCATCTGCTGACTTCTTTATATACAGTATATATATATATATATATATATATATATATATATATGCACACAAATGATATTTATCCATACCATTCAAACTTTCTTTGCTATGTTTCATAATAGAAATTTTCTTGGAAATCACTTTTCATTAAAAAAAAACACACACACACACTCAAACAAATAAGGGAAAGGACTACCGGTACTTGTTTCTATGAGTCGGTTTAACATTTGCTCAAGCTTAACCATGCACTATTCTGGTTAATTTGTATGCTACCTACTGTAACAGCAATAACTGCTCATTGTCGATGCCATAAATCATTTCCAATTGCTGGCCCTTCTCACTACTTAATTCACAGAATTACATTCGTATTGTAAAATTCCCCAAATATATATTTTTCATCTTCATAGATGTACATTTGTACAGAATACAGAGACTCAAACAATTTAAAGCCTCTGGAATTCCCCTCACATTTTTCATATAAAAAATTTTGCTGACAAAAATAAACATAAAGCAAACTACTGAGGTCATCACCATTGTCCCCACCTATATATATATTTTTTTGTTCTTTCATTACCCTGCGGCAGACTTGCTCAAGGGGCCAACAGGGTATCTACTTCAGGTCTAAGGTCTCATCATATTTCCTTCTAGTAACAGTTACCTGAGCTGATGGCCAGGCTTAATTTCTATGTCAAGAATGTCATATCAACACATACATTCAATAACATGAAGCCATTCAACGTCATTTGTGCATCCCTTATGTTATCCAATGCAGATATGAGCACAGTGTAAATGTACACACAAAATGTCAAGAAAACAAATGATTCAGAGTTTGGAGTTCATCAGTTGGAACTGTGTGCAAAATGTAACTTACAATACATGTACACATAGTATAAACACATGAGAAATAGCTGAGTGTGTAAACACTTGTGTGTGTTAACACACTTGGCTATCCCCTTTATTATTATCCAAAATTACCATGTGCATACATAGCACTGATACCCAAGCATCATAATTATGTGCCATAGAATGGGCATATAAAAAAGAAAAACACAAGTATTGACAACTTCAAGAGAGGGAAATTTTCTAATGCATACTACGAATTCTCTGGATGTATAAAACTGACTTACTGTACATGATATATCAAATTTCTACAGTGCACATGAAATTGATGCGGTCAATGAAAATCAACATGCAGCATTCATCTGATCTGAAATCAATTAGATTGTAGGATTTCTTTAACCATTCTTCTATACTAATTACTATATACAGATTGTACTCCATTTCATGGCCCATTTCGTTCATCAGTGCAAATGATATTGTACTCTTTGCATGCTTGGTTTAAAATACATCTCACAATAAGACAATGTCATCAATTTCAAATATCTGTTCCTCATGGATAATACCCCTTTGATGTAGAATACAGTTTAAATAGAGTACTGATGTGACAACGTCACAGTCTTGTGACATCAGCCATAGCTTAGTGCCATAGCTTAGTGCTGGTTCCAAAGAAGATATTCTTGCAAGGGGCTTCGAGCAATAGGTTGGAAGCGGGTACAAGCATTGTTGGCAACCACTGCATTCACAGGTACTCAGGCTGCGTTGGGTTGTTTTGAATCAGTTTCCATGGCAGTGAATAGCTTATGGCATCAAGCTCTTCAGAAATTATCATACCTAATTTAAACTCTACCAGAGCATTAATATCACGCCTTTCAATTGGAAATCAAAACACAGTATAAAAATGAAGGAATATGGGGACTTTGAATACCAATGTGATGATGTCACAGTCTTTTGTGTGATAGCTTGGTGCTGGTTACAGAGAAGTTATTCTTGGACGGGGCTTTGGGCAATGGGTTTGAAGCGGGTACGAGCATTGCAGACAACCATTGTGTTCACAGGTATTCAGGCGCCGTTGGGCTGTTTTGTTTGAAAGAACCCCACCCCCTATACGAAAAGGTCAAACAAGGGACACCTTCAACTCACCTGCTGTTCAAAATACATCAGAATCCAGAGTCTGGTGATGATGGCCAGTATTATGAATACAACAGTCTTCATTGAGATGAGGTGCTGCAACTTCAGCTCCCTGTCTTGTCTTTGGGTTTGCATCTCTGTACCAGGATCAGGTGTCTGAACAGGTGAATGTTTTGAAGCACTTGTCCTATTACCGGTCATACAATTCCTGTCTGATTCAGAACTGTGAGCATTTTGAGCTTGTGAGGCCTCATATCCTGTCCCTAGGTGCTTGGTTCCATCCACCAAAGGAGATGATGCTATTGCGGGAGCAGCCCGTTGCTGGAAGTCACTACGTAGCACTCCTGGGGTGTGATGTGGAGCCTGGTCTGGACAGGAATGGCAAGAGGCGGGCACACTGCCAACAGGTCTAGAGGGCGAGGATTGGTTACAGGCAGACTCCTCAGATACTGCATTGCTCCGTGCACCAGTCTCTTTTGCCATCTCACAACCTACAAATCAACAACATAACAGTTTATGCAAAGTGTGAATCCTGTTCTCTGTCTTATCTTTGATGCAAACGAATGAATATTTCCCTTATTCTCTGAGTTACGGTTCTGTGCGACAGAATTTTTATGAAAGCAGGATTATGCACATCACATAATCACAGTTTTTAAGAAATCTTTTGTAACCAACATAATTACACCTAATTTAGATATAAAATAATGACTTCTTCATCTTGGATTACAATGATGTGCCATGCTCTCTACTATGCAGGTCAAAATTGTTACAAAGGCTTTGAACTATATCAGGAACCACTGCAGGAGTATGCTGTCAGGGTATTGCCAGCGAAAGAAAACATGATCTACATGTATTACTTTACTTTGCTATCAGCAATATATCCCTATCACTGTTATAATTTTAGCATTATCATTTTTTTCTCCATGTCACTGTGATTCTTTATTATCACCATCTTAAGCAACATCAATACAACCATAA
Organism: Diadema antillarum; assembly: GCF_040938485.1. NCBI lineage: Eukaryota > Metazoa > Echinodermata > Echinoidea > Diadematoida > Diadematidae > Diadema > Diadema antillarum. The sequence goes on from NW_027270966.1 coordinate 1,550,791, forward strand.
CGGCTGTGACTATAGTTGTTTTTTGTTATTTCATTATTTGCCACTGCACGACGCAAGGAGGGACGGACAGACAGAAGGATGAATGCATGGACGAACAGAAGGATGGACAGACAGACAACCTGAAAACATAATGCCTCCAGCGACGCTTCGTGGCGAAGGCATAAAAAAAATGAATAGCGATAATGGTGGAAGTCTTTGATGATAAAACATTTAACTGTTTAATATTTTTTTGTACACAACAATAGCAGTGGCAGATCCAGAGGGGGGCGCACCAGGCGTGTGCCCCCTCTTTATATTTTGTTAAAACAAAAGAAATAAAAAGAAAAAATGGGGGCGCACGCGCTCCTCCTTTGATTTTGTAAAGGCACCTCCCCTTTACAGAATTCCTGGATCCGCCCCTGCAATAGGTACAGGTGGAGAACCACTTTGATTATTGACAACTACTCCAATTTGCCACATTACACAAAATTATACATAGGGTCATCTTCCTAGTCAAGCTATGTTCACGAAGATGGTCCCCTGCATTCCAATCATTTTCTGTGAGCATTATAGACCGATCCAACTTGACAAAACACCCGCCATTCATTGCCGTGTCCCGGTGTAGCACACATATGCTAAATGCATGATATATATCGCGGTGGGCATGAGCTTGGGCACCACATATATCATGTATTCTCATATGCACCTATGCATTGGACACTGCAGTAATGGCAGATTTTGCAGGCAGGTCAGATCAGTCTATACTACAGCGTTTCCCCTTTCAGTGTACATTTAACATTACATTGCTTCATATCAATAATTTTAACGTTTTCTCATGTATGTACCTACTACATGATAATGTACTACAGTAAACCTCGCATGAGTCAAAGCTCTCGGGACTGACAAAAATGCGTCGACTTAAGTGAAATTCGACTCTCGCGAGAGTCGATTTTTTTTCGACTCACAGTTATGTACATGTATTATAGTACATTTGCATGCATGTGTGTATGTGTGTGTGCGCGTGTGTGTGTGTTTGCATTCAAATTTGTCTGTTCTTGAAGATAATGTTCTTATTTTGTTCAAAATTGAACATGGAATTTGTATCAATACTAGTAGCTAAACGTAGTTCTGAGAATGTCTGCGCTAATGTGGCCATGTGCATGTGCTATGTCTATGGTGCAACATAGGTAGCCATCTCTGTCAACCTACCCTGAGACAAACTCTCTCCCAGGCCCATCCCACCTCCATTGAACAAAACTATACAGCCAGCCGGGCACGCACAAACAAGCTCCACCCACTTGGCCTGTCACTAAAATATTAAAGGACAAGTTCACCTTCATAAACATAAGGATTGAGAGAATGTAGCAATATTAGCAGAACACATCATTGAAAGTTTGAGGAAAATCGGACAATCCGTTCAAAAGTTATGAATTTTTGAAGTTTTAATGCAGTAACCACTGGATGAGAAGACTACTGCATTGTATGAGTAACTTAGATGTCACATGCGTACAACAATATAAGGAAAATACAAAGAGAATTTCACAAAATTTCATCTTTTGAAAAAAGTGCACGTTCCCTTGACTCGTTACCGACATATGTTAGGGGTAATATCATTCCCCCTGCCTTTAGAAAGAGGCAAGTCAAGTGCTCTTTTATTATGCAAAAAAAGTGAAAATATGTTGAATTTTCTTTACATTTTCTTTATACGGTTGTACGCATATGACTCACAAGCTGTAGTAGTCTCCTCATCCAGCGGTTCCAACACAAAAATTTTAAAAATTCATAACTTTTGCATCGATTGTCCAATTTTCCTCAAACTTTCACTGATGTGTTCTACTAATATTGCTGCATTCTCTCAATCCTTATGTTTATGAAGGTGAACTTGTCCTTTAAAGCAGCCATTGGTTGACCAAGGAGTTATGGTTTGACATGGATAAAGTATGAATGTGCTGTGTGTATGGATAAAGTATATGGATCGATGTGCTGTGTGTATACATGTATACATGTGTATGTATTCGACATGCATGCAGAGCGGTACGTGAGTGTGCATGCTTACCTGCAGCAGGCCAGGGACGGGGGTTCTGCGACATGCCAATTTTTTTTTTCTCCTCTAAATGTAATGAGAATGCAAGACAAATCTTCTTCGGCTCAAGTGATGTTAACTACGTGTATTTTGTACAAAAGGGACTGAATGTTTTACTTCGACACAGCCGAAATTCGACTCTCGTACTTCGGCTTATCCAAATATTTCTTAGAGAAAATACATAGGGAAAAATCGGGACTTTTTATTTTGCTTCGAGTTAAGTGATTTTCGACTCACTCGACGTCGACTTATCCGAGGTTTACTGTAGCATATTTATTTTTGTGCACTTTGTGAGCTTTTGTATTGACAATGGAGGGGAGAAATGAAACTGAATCGAACTGAACATATGACACATTTACACCAAAATTGCATAAAACTACATTATACACAAAGTGTATGACAAAAGGAAAAGCTCTTTTCCACCAACTTTCCAAAACCACATAAAACATCGCCCAAAGATAATATCTGATGTCTAGGTGGAATGCATCAGACTTTTCCTGTAATCCCATTTGTGTTGGCAGGTAAATATAAAAGTATACCTTGATTATGATATTGTGTGCTACAAGAAGTTAAAGCACCATCTTGTCACAAGAACAGAAATCAACATAATCTTTACAGTTTATGTGTTACATCAGAACAATGAAACCAATCATACTACATCAACCGTATGAAGTATCATTTCAACTGACAATATGCATAATCCAGTTCAGCTCTGGCAAGGTGCTCTCTCTGTATGAAGGCATATAAGCTTGAAAGCTGATGTCTTTACCCGAGGAGAGGCAGGAAGGCTGGGCCTGGCCTTGCTGCAGAGGGGTAACCTCAGCAGTTGGAGTAGTGGATGAATCCTGTGTGTCCTCACTTGTCTGCCTCATCTGCTCTTTGTCTCCGGTTGGTCCTTCATCTGCATCTTGAGCTTTAATCAGATAACAAATAAACAAAAAAAGAGAAGATAGACCTCTCCTATATTTTGGATGTCTTATGATCATGGAACAAATCATTCTATGATTAAATCTATTGGAAATTAATTGTATATTGTCACAGAATGGGAGACTCTGATCTTTGGGGGGGGGGGGGGGAACAGATCACTGCAATCAGAAACCAGTTTTTAGTCCATCTACATTATCTACATCTAAAAACTGCATGATGCGCTTGTTTATCACTCCCACTGAAAACAAAATGGTTCCTCCTAACTACAAGGAGGGCAAACCAGCCTCCCAAGGCAATAATGGTTCCTCCTAACTACAAGGAGGGCAAATCAGCCTCCCAAGGCAATATGGATTTTGAAGAGAATTTTTCTGTCTTTAACCCATTGGAGAAGGTTTGATTTTGCTGCAACACGCATTTCCCATAGACGCTTGTCCACGCGGGACTCATCCTCAACAAGTTAAAAACAGAAAACTTCCCTGCTGAATTTCTTTTGTGTCTCTTATTTGTATCAATTTCTAGTGTGTCATCCATCATTTGGCTGCAAGAAAATATCTATACTGGTTCATAATAAGAACATAAAATGTGAAATCTAGTTGATATTGTCAAAATTTGGGTAACTTTTTTCGATTATACCCCTCTTTATTAATACCCAACCCTAAGATATACATCTGAAGCGCAATTTTAAACATAGTGACATATACATACATGTAAATGTCCATAGCCTACAGTGAATCCCCGCTACCTGTTTTCAAATGGTGAATTCAGTGGCTGTGACTTTTCCATTTTTTAGCTTAGGTGGTCTCTTTTTTTTTAATACAAGACGTCTGTAATGAGGTACCATATTTATGGGGAAACTCTGCCTAATGGGTAAACTCATCCATTACCCGTAGCGCCCTCAGATTACAAGTGGCCGAGTTTACCTGATAGGCCGAGATTACCTATAACTATGGTACCAGTACCGTTTATTAACAATGTAAAGATCAGTGGTCCATGCAACATTATTATAGTTTCCCTGTAACTTTAGATTCCAAATCTATTTCTTTCTCTCTTTTTTTTCAATTTTAGTGGTGGTATATTACATACGGTACTGTATTTTACCAAAAGGTTAGTCTGTATTTTATCTATATCGTCGGGGACATGTTCCGCAGAGACTTAAAATGTCTGGCTTCGACACAGAATCCCCTCCAGAGGACGGCCATAAAACTAGAATTCAAAAAATGTTATAAGAACTCCACTGGACAGATTCATCTGTCTAATACTGTATTACTGTAGGTCTATGTTCTATGCCGTATAAATTTTCAATAGCCAAAGTTTTTATTTTCGCATATTTCGGGAGTCTGGTGCTATTCATGAATCTGAGTACTAAAACGCGAACAAAAAACAAGGGGAAACTGACCAGGGTTAGAAATTAATCATATTATTAATAGTTTTACACCTATAAACCAAGTTACTGGTATAATTTAAATAAATTGTGTGAAAAATTGAGCAAAGAAAATGGGATTTCATAGAGCACCAGTATTTTACTTTGATCCCAACATGAATGTGACATGCACGCATACATTTCTCCTGTTTACATATTTGCGTTTTAGACTAATTCATCGTGAAAGTCTGGAATGTCCTCTCACTAGTCTCAGTCCCATATACTGACTTTCCTGTGGCACTTCGTGCACAAACGCACATTTTGATATCATTTGCAGCCGTGAAGTTCCACTTTCTTACTATGAAACTTCTTTATCCTGCATTGGTTCGATAGAATGAGGTATATTTAAATGAAATACATGTTTACAATAACAAAAATACACTAAATGGGCCAGAAAAGTGGCCATTGCATTGCCTTGGCAGTTTAACTTTTACGTGTAAATTTATTTTTTTCCGGGTTTTCTAAACTTGTGAACTTACAGGATAATTTCAGTCGTTCAATCTTTTTAAGGCGATCCTCAGAAGACATCAAAAGTTTCTGACGTCGCAATTCTCTTCTTCGCAATGCACTATTGGCATTATCCATGATTATTTCAGGAGAGATTTGTATAATTCGTCGTCGAAATTCAGGGAATCGCGCTTCCTCCGACGCTTCACTCGCGCTTTGTTCACTTCATCCAGGGAGCGGAGGTGGAAGAAACCACCTCCCTGCTTCATCATACGGCGCGGCCCGCACACAAAACGCAGCTGGGCTGGCGGCGAAACAGCTCCAGCAGTACGTGCGGACAGTACTTGTGTGCAGCGCTGAAGGCTTGTGTACACAGGAGGACCAGGGAAAATGACTTCCTTGGCTATGTGTTCAAACGCAAGCAGTAAGTAAAGAAGGTGATAAATCAATATTTTTACGAGTATACATCTCTGCTAGAACCCTAACCTGCCATGCTGGATGTATGTCACAGTTGAAAAAGAAAACAAAACAAACATACAAACAAACAGACATTTAGGGGAAATAAGAAATACAATGTCCATCCCAAACATACAATTAAGTAGATATACCCGGTACCAGTACCATATACATGTATGGCATACTGCAATGACCAAATCTGCACAGTTACTGGTACTGAATGATAACGAGCAATATGTCTATTTTTGCCATAATAAAGGCATGATCCAATACCTGGCTGTGGTAATGTAAAATTACAGCTGTACCTATTTCTTGTAGGTTGACCTTGTCTATGCAAATACAATTACAATCCTCGCAAATCTTTGTTCAATTTAACACATTTTATTTTTTTTTTCAAAAGACAAAAAACCAGACATTTTCTTTATGAATAGATCAAGCAAAGGAGTGAAAATTATGTGAATAGCAATTACAGGAAATTAATGGGTATGCCCAAATTCACAGAAATTACTAGCAATATTAAGCCGCTGGGGGGGGGGGGGGGGGCGGGAGGGAGGAATAGAATTGATTTAATACAAGGGGAAAAAGAGGAGCATTATAACCCATTATTCTCAACCCATTACTCCATCTCATTTTGATCTTTGAGAGTAGAGTTAATTTTGAGATGTTTTTTTAATTCTCCACATCTAACCCCCCCCCCCCCCCCCCCCCCCCACCATCACCATCCAAGGTTACTGACAAACAAAAGTTTTCACTTGCCAAACTCTGCAAACCACTGCAGAGGGAGTCGACCTCATTACCACCTGGTAGGCTACACTCAATTTTCACTCTAAGTCTTACCTTGATGAGGAAGAAAACAAAAATCAGCCTTTGTGTCATACTAGTGCTTTCATATACAGTACTTATCACTGGCTATCTACAAACACTGAGGGCGACATTATGTATGTGCAGCACCAGCTGATCTGGAGATCAGTGCACCAGATGAATGCATGCTGTGACAAAATTTCTGTCATTAGCACAATGTATAGCCTAAATATGTACCACATCCACTGGTTACGGTACTGACGAGTTTGACCACATACACAAATGCACGCAAACATAGAGATTCATTTGGACCAATCAAACTCTATGTGATTTCACTGTTTTGTATAATGGTATTATACACCCAAAAGCTACCTGGTACGCATTCATGCAAGCTTATGGACCTCTTGCAATTATACCATGGAGCTAATTAAGTTAATTGTAGCTCCATGATTATAGGCCTACTTGTATTTTCAGATCTTCAGGTTCATATTCTTCATAAACAATGGTCCATCTCAAATTATCTTTGATCTGCATTCACAAAACAAACACACACACGCGCGCGCGCGCACACACACACACACACACACACACACACGAACACACACACTAATCATCCACAGACATTGTATATAAGTACAGTTCGACCTCGATTATCCGGCCTCCTTTTGTCCGGAAATCTCTATTATCCGGACGCGTTCACGCAGTGAAGAACTTTCTTTTTTCATCCAAAAACTGAGCAAAAACAGTGACTTTAACATCTTTTCATGGATCTATTTCACTAATTTCATAAGATGTGCATGATAGGTTTCTCAAAATCTAATGAGGTAAAACATGTATGATTTTCACATAAAGATATACTTTATTTTTGTGAAGAAGGGACTACAATTTTGCGCAGGCTGGCATAGATTACACCACCATTGCGGGGTACGCTACCTGCCTAGCTGCCAGTGCACTGGGACGGCAGCTTGGACGACAGCTATATACATTAACATTGTGTCTCCCATATTTGGCCAATTCATTTATCCGCATGAGTGCCGGTCCCGACATGGCCGGATAATTGAGATCGAACTGTAGTAGTGCACAAGAAGATCACTGGTTGGAACTGTCTGTGAACAATGTACATATGTACAATACTTTGGCATGGTTTCTGACCATGTGATTCAGTTAAAACTTGCATTTGCTTCAATATAAAAAACGAGCATTTGCTCCATGTTTTTAGAGTAAATACAAGAGTTTTAACCACTTCAAAGCAAGAACCAAGCAGGATGAATAAAGTTAAAGGATAAGGAGTTCACCTATAGACATGTGGATTGAGTGAATGCAGCAGGGTTAGTAGAAGCATGCTCCATGACATAACACATCAGTGAAAGTTTGAGGAAAATTGGACAATCTGTTCAAAAGTTATGCATTTTTATATTTTCTGCACAGTCACGGCTGGATGAGAAGACTATTCCAGTTAAAAATGTCACATGCTTGGAACAATACCACAAAAATTCCATAAAATCAGTTGGGTTTTTTTTTAGAAAAAAAATACACATTCCCTCAGCTTGTTAGTATAATGTATGTTCAGGGTAATATTATTCCCCCTGCCTTCTGAAAGAGGCAAGTCAAGTGCACTTTTATCATGAGAGAAAAATGAAAATACTGTATGTTGAATTTTTTAATATTTTCTTTATATCATACAGTACTATGCACGTGACATCACAAGCTGTAGTGGTCTTCTCATCTAGCCATGGCGGCACTGAAACATTCAAAACTTATACTTTCGAACAGATTGTCCCATTTTGCTCAAACTTTCACTGATGTGTTCCACTAGTACTGTACTGCTGTGTTTTCTCAATCCACATGTATATTACGGTGAGCTTGTCCTTTAAAGGAACTGTACAGTACTGGTTGAGGCAAGGGATTCATGTTTTGAACATTTCTAAGTGAGATAATGAGAAACCTCTAAAGAAATATGAAAGAGCATGTAATTTAAGAAGGATTCAACGTTTATTTGATGAAAATTGGTTTTGACATGGCTGAGATTTCCAAAAAAGTGATAATAATAAAAGGCGACATGCCACAACTTTATTAGGATCTCTTTGTTTCACATTGTTTTTGGATATCTCAGCCATTTCAAAACCGATTTTCATCAAATAAACTTTTGATACCTTTTAGAATTACATGCTCTTTGACATCTCATAGAGTGGTTTCTGAATATCTCGCAAAATGTTAAAAGCTAAATCCTCACCTCGACCAGAACTGTACACACCCTTTAAGCTCCTCTGCAAAAATACACCACCAGCACATATTTGGCATACTGGTACAGCAGTCAAATTGCAAATTCTGTATTTCTTCACCCATTCCACACTACACATTAACACTGTTGAATTAAAGGCAAAATGAACAAGAATGCATTATCATTAACTGTTCAGTGTTTTATTTGTCACGAAAGTTGTCGGAATTATCTGTTTCTCCTCACAAAGCTTTACCCTCCCTTGAGATTCAAACGGAACTTCCGTGCACCAGGGATACGATTTACACAAAAGAACATTTATGAAAAGCAGAAAACTATGTATACTGGTTTTTCCCTGGCCTACGGAAGTTCACAGTGGAACCTACATTTGATGAAAATGTTCCCAACTTCTAAGTACAAAGAAGACAATTCAGTGGTCTGCACAGTTCACAAACAAGCTATTAACCCCAACATACTTGTAAAGTGTGATGGATTAACTCCCAGTATATGAGTAAACCTTTGAATCATTCTATCACATTCATTTCTCGTCAACATTTGAAGATATACCCTTTAAAAATTGCACACACGCTATTATTGTTTAGCTCATCATACAGTGCACCAGAGAACAGATGACCACATTTATCACTCAACTGCATGTTCTGTGTATAGACACTGACTTAAATATTTGGCTTACTAGTTACATGGTATCAAAGTTAAGAATCATATTTTTTTCTGCATTTTTAACATGCATTTGGTGAATTTAACGACATGCTATACAAGGAACTATGCTACAGTTAACGAGTTAAATGGATTGGCAAAGCCTATAAAAAAAAATAAAGTTGTTTCACTTGACATGTACTGATAATTTAAATTCGTAACACATCTAAATAATAAACATTTAACACCGACACAATCTTTCCTTGCAGTTTTAAGTGACTCCACATTACATGCTCAACATCACTACTACATGCTTGTGAAAGGAATGCAGATATGCGACCCACAGATTTAGTCAATACTCTCAGCAGTCAAGATTTTTTTTTTTCCTTTTTCACATCCTTTTTGAAACCAAATCATGGAAAACTGTACATAAGTTCAGATAATATTTTGACATGCTGGCACTGTATCAAAAGGAGATAAGACATGTGACAAGACACCAACTAACTTGCAGTTACAATCCAAGAGGTTTGGCATATCTGGAGGCAGGGTACCAACAACACTTAATTGTTTTGCTTTGCTTGATTTTAGGGGTCAGGGGCAGTAAAACTGATTACGGCACGAGTGCCAAACATCTTGGATTTTCAATTCAACAACAAAAAACTTCATAGGCAAGTTAAGCTGCTCTCTTGATGAACTGTACAATACTTCAATTTCTAGGTTTCTATATCAGAAATGACAACAGAGTTCTCAAAGAGAGAATCTATCTCCTGGTACTACACCCACTGACTTCTTTTCTTCTTCTTTTTTTTGTCTGAGATTCACGCAGCTCACTTCTCAGTCAGACAGTGGAAGATATCTCTGAAATATCACGTTACGACTTCAATTTACACATAGAAGTTGCAAATTTTTGAGTATGTGTGTAGCTTCTTTTTTTATATATATATCTCAGATCCATGAACATTTTCATACATGTGATGATAAATAGCAAAGAACAAATGAAAAAAATGTGTTGTATCATACGAATGTGAGATTTTTACAGTATACATTTCAAACACCATTGCTCCAGTTGTGCCATTTTCTCTTTTTCTCTCTCTTTCACATTCACACACACACACACAGACAGACAGACATACATACACATCTAGTAGCATAGCAATGAAGTACCTGCTGTGACATCCATTTCTGTGTTTTTGGAAAATTATGCTTCAACATCACATAGACAACACCGTTATTTCAAACTCAGAATCATTTTACAATTATCCCTTCAGAATGGAACAACTGCTTAGCAAGGATACATGAAATGTGCAAAATTGTAACTCCTCTTCTGCAGTATCATTACAGGCATCAAAAAAGTTACTTTGTTAAATAGTGGCTGCACTAGGCAAATGCCTCACACAAAAAGCACTTCATACAGCACTGCCAACAATACATACAAGTTGTTAAAGTAATGTGTCGAATAATTAGCAAATGTTCTATTCCGTAAGTTTTCTTGCTTTGCTAATATTCTTATTTTTCTTTAACGTTCACAGATACTACTTATAACACTATGAATGCCATCTCTTTATCACTGTGTGAAAACAAGGGAGCACCTAAGCCATTTCCCTTGACATCACTGACTTTTTGACATAAATATCTAGCTATAGTCAGACACTGCTTAGATTTGTTTTTTTTCTTTTTGTTTAAATGTGTGAATTTTTGTTCTTCCTGAGGCTTTTCTCGTCCCATGTCTTCATTCTAAACTCACACACTGCCCTCTCACTCTCTCATTCTATGAAAGTTTCAGGCTAGGAACATTTGCATTATACTCAAATTTCCTTTTTCATCATTTTTTTTAAACAGACATTTTCTTTTTTATTGTAACAAAGCTACACGTACAACTTACAGAGCAAAACATAAACAGAACCAAAAAGAAAAAAAAAAAGACAGAACCCTCAACAGCAAAGAGACATAGTTGTGGATACTGTTGGAGGAGCACACACTAAATATTCTTGACCTTTAAACAACTAATCAGCAGAAAAAAAAATAACCAAATCGCTCATTCTTGATAACATGTCCTCTTTTATTGAACTACAAGGCACCAAGGTATAAACCAGGAGTTTAATCAAGACTAATGAGCGCAAACATTTCACATCATCAAGTCTTCCAGCATGAGACGACGTCATTTAAGGGAACACTGGTGACAAACACTGGTGACTAACATTGCAGATTGATAATAATAATAAGAGGAAATAAAACTGAAAAATAACATACAGGTGAACACATATACAAAGAGAACTCAATCCCTTCCCATGCTTGATCTATGAACATTGATGACATATGACACACACCAACATACTTTCCTTGTCTACAGGAGAAAGCATAAAAATAAATCTATGATCACATACAAGAGTACAAGTTGAAAGATATGTGACAAAGAGACCTTTCAATTGCATTATCAGTACTTGTCTATTTAAGGGAAAAAAAAAAATTGCATATAAACTTCAAAATTGTAACACACTTGCTAAAATGTGCCATTCACTTTGAGTGTATTTCAGGATCTTGTATCTCATGCAGAGGGTAAGCTTATACCTACTGGTTATCATTGCGTGCATTTCTGTAACATCTCATAATCATCTTCAATGCAGACGCTTCCCACCCCCCCCCCCCATCCCCCACTCCCCCTCCCCCCAATCTAATCCCCAGAATCCCCCAAAATCCTGCCCAATCCCTACCACTCTGATCCATTCCATGACTCAAAAGTTGTGTAGAAACTAATCTATTACAGGCCCACAGGCAGAACATTGGCTCCTGAGCTACTCCATCCTTGTTGCATTTAACAACTGACTCCAGTCCAAGCCTCCCTGGCCTCAGGTACCACTGACTTAGCGTTGTGGGTTGTAGCTTCTGCTTCCTCCACCTCCTTTTCCGACTCCACCTCCTGCACTGCCCCTACCGCCGCCCCTACCCAGGGAGCCTCCACGTGGGGCTCCACCACTGCCAGGCCTGGTATCTCCACGCGGAATGCGAGGGGGTCGCATGTCACGGGCCTTCTTCTCCTCAACATTCAGGCGATGTTCTCCTCGGAGCAAGATGGACTAACAGAAAGAAAGAAAGATGACAGGCCAACACTGATCAAATATTGATTACTCTACTTTAGAAAACAAACCAATAACAAGACATAAACAGCTGCATCTCCTTAACTTCATCTTCCATCATAAGCATTTTCAAGACCTCTTCCAAAAGCAAACCCTCCCCTCTCCCCCCCCCCACCCCAAAAAGATGAGAAATAACTGGGTCTTACTTGCCAACATAGAAAATGACTGCCTTACAGACATTCCATCAACCCATCCACTGCAAGATTCTGACATATCTATGGGCTGTGCAGAGTGGATCTACTGGTGCTGGCATCAAACACATACATGCATTTTTGAGTCAGATGTGGTGTGCTAACAGACATTTAATTACCTTTGTTTTCTTCAGAGCAAGGATGTTCTGAACTGGCTCTGCATCATCAAACACAATGAAGCCAAAGTATGGGAGCTTGGGTCCAGAGTTGCGGTTGATGCGCATCTCGACAACGCGCCCAAAGTCTGCAGATTGAACAATGTCAGCAAAAACAATGTTAGCTCTGACAATTTGTTGTACCTCCATACTCATGAAACATAATTACTTTCTGTGCAATTCCACACCATGTCAAAGTTGGCTGCATAACAAAACAAAAACAAAACCAAAAAATCGAAAGCATATTTCAACATTTAGTTTACAGTTCATAAGGATTATGTGAGGTCGGGAGTATGAGAGTATGGCAGCTCATAGAATTCGACTGCGGTTGATGTACATCCAGTGGCGGGATTCTTGTGCTGTACACAACACCACAAAATAAATGGAGTAAATTAAGATAAAGTAAATGGTAGATGTATCATCAACATCACACCTGAATAAGAGGGTTATTTTTCAAATTTCCTTACACCTCAAATTCCATTTGTTTGGGGTCATAGCAAGTTTCGTTTTACTCTCATTTATTTAATACATTTTTGAAGGCATCAAGTCGGGGGTTGAAGGCCAAAATCAATTCACCTAAAATCTATGTTTTTAATTTCAACTACATTGATTTGATTGGTGTTTCTTTGCCTGGCAACAAAAGTTACCACAATGTTTCAGGAGGATGTGCTACTGTACATACAATACATTGATATATACAGTGCACTCCCGTTATAACGAAATGCTCGGGACCGGCAGTTTTCTTTCGTTATAACCGAACAAATATAATATATAACGAATACAAGGAAACCACGTATATATATCATATTCTGGCTGCTGAATACTTATCATACACTGGAAAGCTATGTAAAATGTGATGGGATAACTGTATCACAATAATAAACGCAAGTTCCCCTCAGAAACTGTGCGTGACACAAAGAGCGAACACACAGTGGTGTGAAGCGTTCACCCATGCAGAGACGCTATAAATGCTTGTTCCGCTACGTATTTTCGAAAGCAATTCGCATTTCGTTATAATGGAGCACATTTCTTTTGTTTTTCTCTGTCTGTGGCGCTCGGAAAAGACTTCGTTATAACGGAAATTTCGCTATAACCGTGTTCGTTATAAGCGAATTTTTTACCATAGACTTAAATGGTGATAATTTTGGGACCAGAAGATTTACTTTGTTATAACGAAATTTCGTCATAACCGTGTTCGTTATAACGGGAGTGCACTGTACTTAACAACCATTGTGCATTACACTTTAGGCATTATGCAGATCTATGGAAAGGCGGGGAAAATTATGTTTTGATCTTTATACTTATTAGATTCCCTAGTTCTTTTAACCAGAAAGGATCACGACCAATAGTGGCCTTAAACTCGTCAAATTTTGGAGGGGCACTGCAGCCAGTTGGTGGAGCATCATTACTGTTGGCCTCAGGGTAAGTCCAGTGCTGCTTTCTATGTTTTATTTCCTATGTTTTAAATCAGTATTTCTACATTATGAAGAACTAAAATTTCTTCTTGGTAAACATCAGTGTTGCCACAAACTGTTAATGAAAGCTGATAACTTTGAGCACTGATGTTAAGGGCCACGTAAGGCTTAACTCTCAACACATGTGAACAATCCTATTTGGTGAATATCTACTACGTTTCTTCTGGCAAGTTAATTCTCACCTGAGAAGAAAATCTTGAGCTCTTCATCATTGATGTCTTGAGGCAAGTTGCCCACAAACAGCTGATGACTATCAGGGTAGCGGTTCGATGATGGTCCCCTTCCCTTGTCAGGACCCTCCTCAAAGCCTCTCCTGCCACTGCCCAGCCCAGGTCCCATGCCAGGAGCGGGACCTGGTCCACCGCCCATGCCACCCGGGGGTCCGCGACGTTCTTTCTTAGGTTCTCTTTGGGGGAGGACTTCCTTGGCTCTTGAAGGTGGCTCCCTCGTCAAGGTGGTCATACCACCTATCTGATCACTTGCCTTTGGGGCAATAACCTGGCTCTGCCAATGATGAAGGAAAATAGCACCAGAATCATAGTAACAATGCACTAATCTACTCTACCATCAGTGGGGTTTCAAGTAATCTTCTAGGGTGACGAGGAAATCACATGTGTAAATTGCTACAGTCAATACAAAGCTGCTCCTACGTGCCATTACCTTCACAAGAAACAGGCAAAATAGAAAAATAGAACATAGTTAACAACCATTAATCCTACTCATGGCTATCAGGGTATAGCTGGCCATAACCTCACAGTGGTCTGCCAAACTAGAGAACTTGTCAGGAGTCCTTTACATGACTTAACTTGCAGAATTATCTTTCCAACCATGCACAATTCTTGTTGGTGTAGCACAATTTAAAAGCAAGACAAATATGCAAGAGAGAGGGAGAGTTACCGGTGCTGCCATGGGATTGCTGGCCAAACCAGTGCTGGGAGCTGTGGGTCCTCTGGCCCTGTCCGCCCAAGAAAAGGTTTTCGGCGCTAAAGAAACAAACAAAACATTTTTTTTATAAACGTCATTCTTACAGGGTGGGATGGGACACATTACATTCCATAGCACTGACTAACTATGAAACATGTTCATTTTACAAGTGTGCTTTCAAACAGTATCTAATCTTGTCTCATTCTTGATGAGCAAATGGGAATGAACGGCAAAATTATTTTTACTGTTGATATGATCATAATTACAGCATTCAATGGCTTCCAATACTGTAGAAGCTGTTCAAATCACTTTTGGGCCACAAATTAACCCTAACTAGGCCGCGATGTACCGCTAATGCGAAAAGCTATCGCCGCGACGTTTCATGACTTTTTTCTTTCGAGACTCCCGCATCTTTTGACATCAAATTTGCGATGCCCAGGCGCGCGGTTCCGAAGTTGCGCATAAATATGTACGTGCATGTCAGACCAAAAATTGTTCAAAAACGTGAATTTGTGTACAATTTCAATGCAGACTGTGTTTACAGGCAAATTTCATCAAAGCATGATTACTTTGGGGTTTTATTGATTAAAATCAATTAATAACATATTTTCTTGTTCGGAACAATGTTGCGGACAAATTTCATCGAAAAAACAATGAAAAACATAAAGTCCAAAAAACAAGGAAATACATAAGAAATTCAAAAAACAATAAAATACTTAAGAAATTTTTCTGATTGCACGATTTTTTTTCTCACATTTGCTAAGGACACTAAAAAGAATATTTAAACAAAAAATGTGCCTGTTTTGAGCTTTATTTAGTGATTTATACCAAATTGTCTGATTTTATGCATCATTATGCATAAATTAGCATAATTTAACATAAATGATCATTTTTAAAAAAATTAACTTCATGGTACTTTAGATTACATCACCAAAGAATTGGATGCCTAGTGCACAAGTTCAACATACCAGCTGAGCTGGTAATTAATTGGTACCAGACAGTAGTTCAAGCCAAACTAGCTACATCATGGCAATGAATCCAAAAGGAGACAGGCAGGTGCCCATCAAGGCATCTGATGACAAGTGGCAGAACACCTCCCTCTTAGCACGCTCTTGAGTGGAAAGTTCTGACCCCCTCAGATTATCTACCCGGGTAAGACAGATAAATGTGATCCACCAGTAAAATACCCACGAGACTGGGACATTTAGCACACTGACAGTGACTGGAGTACTAGTGACAGTACGATTCGGTACAAAGAGAAAAATCATCCTCCCATACAATACTCAGACCAAGGAGAAGATGGGTTGGCCAGCTGATGTATAACCCCTCCTGATCTTTAACATCTTCCATGCTCGCTGCACCAACAAATTCCTCAACATGCTCTATGAGAATTTCTGTATGTTTACTCCTACCCCCCTGATGCCACCATCAAAACTATGTGAAAGGAGATGCAGGCACTGTTTTCCAACTGGTATGCCAAGAGGGTAGCTGATGGCACTGAAGGAGGAGGAAATGTCAACAATGAGGTCAAATCCATGACCTCCACAACTCAGTCATCAAGCCCATTCATGAACAGTGGATGACGCATTTAAATGTAATTCTGAAGATCAAGACATAATCATGAAGGATTTCCATAAGACTGGGATCATGAAAGCCGTTGCAGATGCGAGACTTCAAGCTGTCAAGAGCTACTATAAAAACAGCGATGCAGAGGATGCATACCTGGATGAATTAATGTTTCGTCACTCTTGGGGCATTTTACTGTTTTAATGCTCATCACTTCTTAATAAAAATTTCTGCTGAATTTTTAACAGTTCAGTGTTTTTCCATGTGTTGGATTTCACACTCGAAGAATTGAAACACTGCATAGTGTTTATAAATTCCTGGATCACAGACTGAACAAAAACTGACTGAGGACTTCCCCTCTACAAAGGATGCATGACAATAAATGGAGAGTGCATAACTTCTTACTCCTATTTTGGAAAGTGAAATTGTTTTCATATCGAGTAAATAATAGTCATTGCATAAGTTTCAGCATACACATGTCACATGACTGGAGCCCCAATCATGTGACTTCTGTAAGTATACAGTATACGTGTACATATGCATGGCACACACAATTGTGTGCACAGCAGAGTGTATTAGTGCATTGCAAATATGGGCATGCGAGGCCGCGTATGTTTTCTTCCGGTCCAGTTGTAATTGCTAAGGTATGTACTGGTATCTTTGTGCTGTCACACGTCTAATAAATACATATAAAGTAAAGTGACAGAGTGAACAGACAGGAATTATTACACTTATGATAGCCAGTGTCAAACCGCTAAAACGTCGTGTGAAAATGGCTGTGACCTCCTCATTAGCAAAAATATTTGTACGCAAAAGTAACCGCTTTCACAGATATCTAAGGTTTACATAGTTAGGCATGTCTCTAGGAAGCCGACAGGCATTATTGCACTTACTTTAATTTTGAGAATTCTTATTGAACTGCTAGATTCCTGTGGAATGCTATGAAATCAGCATAGATGTCACCATATGTGCAACAGTATCTGCAGCACAATGCAAGGTTAGCTTCTGCAAATTCGCTGCTTGATTTTTCACAAATCTTTGATGGCTATCTGAATTATGTGCCATAGCATGTCCATTAATTCAAGCTAACCAGAAAAGCAGACTAATACCCTTCTCCATCTAGGTGCATACTGGCAATATGCTGCATGGCACAACTTACTGAGGAAACAGATCAAGGCTGGCATTATGATACAGATTTGTTTTTTTTTTTTTCTTATATCTTTCTTTTGTGTTCCTCATCTAGTAACCAATCTACAACTCACTCCTTTTGAACATCATCTCCAGAGATTTAAAGGTGCATGGTCCCGGTGTTTTAGTCAAATGCATACGCGGGCGCACGGTGCAAGTTTCCTATAGAAACCTATGCTATCGACTCCTCTTTGGCGCTTACGCTATGGCCCACTTCCCTGAGTCCGAAGAAGTCCGATCCAATGTAGTCAGTGGTCCAATCACAGTTTGGCTCATGTTCCGGCTCAGCGGGATGACAGCTTTAGCAAATTTCTTTTGTGATGTCATAATAAGAAGCACATATGCACGCACCCTGGCATTACTACAGACTGCGTGATGCGCAGAGAAGACAACGAAAGCAACGTTACTTAGCAACACCTACGCGCTTTACTCTTGATGACAGCTCAACTTCAGCTTTCTTCGTATCAATGCTGACGGTGATCGGCACTATCATCAACAGCGCCCTCTACACTACTGGGACTGTGCACCTTTAACATTCATATGATCTCTTTCGACTCACTCTTGTCCACTGGCTCCTCTATCAGTGGCTTCTCCGCCTCAACAGCCTCCACTTGGTGATTCTCCATGGGGGGCGGTGAAGCCACCCTCACAGGCTGGCTAATTCCAGGGTCTTCAATTTCACCCTGTGGTTCGGGGGTGAAGGTCTCCACCTCAGGTGCCACCGTCTTGATGGGCGTGTCCTCAGGGGAATCCGGGTGCGCAGAGCCATTGCTGTGGATAAATTCATGTACAAGTACAGATATACATAAGCCTGAAGTCATTCATTGACATTCTAGAATATTAATATAAAAAAAGAACAAACAGCAACAAGGATTAAGTTTAAGGTTATAATCCCTGTCCACACAATCTGAAAATAGAACCTGACATTATCATGCAGCCGGACCCCACACCAGTCTTGTGTGGCAGTCAGATGCTTAAAAACTGCAGAAAAGAGAAGAATATGAATAACACTCTTGCCTGCATGTATCATGCTAACCATCAATCAAACAGGCCAATGCCAAACATATGGTGTACACTGATTCACTCACTGAGGCTATCAGTTTACTGTAGACATGAAATGTTGTATTTTCGAGACACCTCTGGTTTTTTTTCTGGGATTCATTTCAGGCCCAAACCTCCATACAATCAGACATCACCCATTCCCCCGCCCCCCCCCCCCCCCCCCCCCCCAAAAGGTAAATAAATACCCCAACAATAAGCTGGCAGAAAAGACATGAGGAAATGTGCAAAACAACTACATGACAGGGCATCCGGGACACATACTCCTGGCCAGACAGGAGCGTGACAGACGCCCACTGACATGACAAAATAGACGTTACCTCACAGGAACTGGAGGCTGTGGCTCGTAGTAAGCCGTGGCCTGGGGTGGCACCTGTGGAGGCTCCTTTGGGATGACAGCCGGCTCTGGCGTGGCAATCCGCTGCTGGTCTAGCCTGATCTCTTCTCGGCCACCATCAGAGTCGCCTGCAATAGTCATAAATGTCAACCACAAATAATAGGTAAGACACACAAGCGGACATGATCACTGCTCCAATCATTTCTTCATTCGTGCAGCACGATAAACCCGCTTTACCCCACACATGTGTAAACTCTATTTTATGCATATCTGAGAGATAGATTATCGTGCCCCAAACTAGATGGGGCAGCATGGTAACACACAATTTAATTAGACTACCGAATGAGCCACCTTCAATAACCAATGACTGCAGATACCTACATGATATTATCATCAAACATCTTCAATGTGACCTCCACTGACTCTTTTGCAGACCATTATGGCAAGAAACTACAAACTTCAAAATTACCCTGTTCTTTTTTTCTCCTTTCTTTTCAAACTTATGAATATTTCAGTTCTACAACCTATCGAGTACAACTGAAAAGCCTGTAGATGGCTTCGAAGACACCTAGCCCAATTATAACAGCACTCCGCTTTACAGACACAAAGATTACAAGAGCAAACATGACACACACTTACAATCAACACCGATCTCAGGCTCACTCTCGGTCTCCTCGTCCTGAAAGACTTCATCCTGGTAGCGGAAGATGTCATTGCGGACAAAGTATTTCTTGGCAGCCTGGGGCGCCAGCACAAATGTCTGCATAAAGCGACGCATGGGCTCTCCGTTATTCGACAGCTCACCAGTGACCTGTGGACGGCAGGGCAAAGAATCTCCTTCAAAGTCGTCTTACCCACCAACGCCATTATCTCTTCACCAAACTAGAAATATTCATGGCGTGAAAACTGAGAGAAACAGACACGTCTCTTCAACCACAGTCTAGTCTCTATGAAAGTTGCTTGCCACTACTGAGTATAAGCATGACACTGGATCATGAAAATATTTTGCAAATTTCAGGCGCACACAAATAATCCGTCACAAAATGCAATAGTGACCTACCTTTGGATGCATTGGATAGAACCATTCAACTGTAAAATGTTCTAAATTGTTGCTTATTGTGATTTCTCAACTACTGCTATTATCATATTAAAAAAAATAATAGAAAAAATAACTTCAGTATATCGTAAATCTATAAATACCATACCAGGAATGATTGCTGAACTTACCTGCACAACAACACCATCCCCTACTGTGCCATGACTGTCCACTTGCCTGATCTTAGCATGACAGTCACGGAAGTTCAGAGACACGATCTTGGCATGGATGGCCTACGATAGGAAACAGGAAACAGCAAAGATTCAACATGCTGCAACAAGATAGCAAATAACTGTGTATTGTGATTGAAGTTATTCTAAATCATAATGCCTTGCTCAGCACCATAACATCACTCTTTTAAATTGTCGCTGGCAGGAAAGAGCAAAAGTCATCATGATTGCGTGAAACCATGTTATAAGATCCTATTCCTTGACACCGGCTACTACATGCTAAACCACTATTTTGAGGGGGTGTATCTAGCAAGGTATGAATCATTCTGTCCTTGATAAATATGCCACAAACTTAGCTGTCTCATGGCATGTAAAACAGTTATAAATATTTCTCTTATCTTGAGTGATTGCCAATGTATGAAGCAATTTCAGACTTCAATGACCTTTGAACTCATTCCAACACGTTTTGTCTCAAATCAAATTTGTTAGTCTACGTCAGAGCATCATAATTAACGAAATAAATAAATAACCTGATGCAAAACTTTCTAGACTATTAAAAGGCTACTTAATAATGCCTGTGCATCAAATGCCATAGTTCTGTTGACCCATTCTGTCTTACAATTCTGGTATGTTTAAATTATGGAATGCAGTAGAATGGTCAATTCTTACTTGAAGAAAATAGTGTCACTGTCAACCTGAGCAAAGCCTGGAATATAGGTCTGTGGACACTGCCATGACCTTGATTAAAATTTCTCAGTCTGGGAGTGCCTCATGAGAGTCTACCTGAACAAGTTTCGTGACATATGAAAGGCTGCTGGAATTATCTCACATACAAACAAATTTCAGATGTCTACCCTGGAATTTGAACTTCGCATCACATCTTCTTATCAGCCTTGTGGCATAAGCACATACACAGGGCTGCAAAACAACCCATTTTTTTATTCAACTGGACATACTAATTCTATACCAAGTTTTACTAATTTTTACTGGTTTGAACCTAAAATTCACTGGTCCTGTTTTTTTCTCGATCAGCCCCAATTTTTTTTTCCATGTCCGACCATTAAATTTGGCAATTCCTGAAAAGGTACTGGCCTGACGGTGATTTTTATGGTCTGGGACTGTCACCGGTGTTAAACATTAACATTCATTGTACATGTATGTGATTAAAAAACAAATAAAAAATATCGTTCCTGTTCTGATTCTCTAGAAACATTGATATTTCAGTCCCATTAAAAAAAAAGGCATCAGCAAAGACATGGAAGTGAGGAGGCCAAGATTGCTGTGTTTAGTATATGCTCAGAGGATGCCAGGAGCAACAAGTTTCTTTCCACTGGCCATACTCCCTTTATTTTCCTCGATATCACTGCAGTTTTAGTATGTGCTGATTTAGTGTTATTTTCATCTCTCTCCCTCTCCTCGTTTCCTTCATTTTCTCTAAAATATCTAGTTTTAATAGAGGGGGAAGAAATACGTACCTCTTGGCCATAGACAGGATCCTCCGGGCTCCCATCAGGATCAACTCCACCATGCACGAAAGATGAAGCATTCGTGTAAAACCTGTGTGTGATTGAACAAAACAAAACATGAAAAATAAAATCATGCCACTGCAAACTTTTACATATTAACTTACAGTTGAGCTACCAGCAGGTGTATTTCACAGAAATATTTGTATTGAGTTAGTTATTCCGGAAAAAGACAAACAATTGAGAGGAAAAAGTGCAAATGAAATGAGATTCTCTGGGACTTCATGTAGCTCTATACCAAAATTCTTCATTCAATTCTGTAACCTTTTAGGTACCGGTATATGAATAATCTGCAATATGACATGTACGCATTTTTCAGTTAAGGAAACTGATAATTCATGTAGGTACACTGTATCAATTGAAATAAAACAGACTATAAAGCCTACTAACATAATACCTTACATTCCAAAGACGTGCACAAATTTTATACCCTGCTGTAGACAGAGGACAGTTTTCAGGTATCATAACCTCTAGATCCACTCAATTTGCAGGCATGAATGAGTGATGGGAATCTCATGCTTCTTACCAATCATTACAACTGTCAAAAGTATTGTGCATTGCTCTTCATTAACATATTGCAGGAACCCAGTGATCTTGACTTCCGAACAAGAATTGACTTTAAACCATACATACCTGCAATAAGGAAATATATTCCTATATGTGACCGTGCATCACAAAACGAACAAAAAGTTGCACCCCTTGATTGTACATGAGGACTCAAAAAAAAGGTGAAATGGGTCAACCAAGTCAATCTTGAGTTTTTCATATTTTCTGAAAGAGCTATCCTTCTTCTACGTTATTCTTAAGTTTTGGATCACAACATGAATGGGAAAGTGTGTTTTGAGCAGTTTTTCTACAACCCTTTTTTTTGGGGGGGGGGGGGACAGTAGAATGATCAGCTATGTCTTAGAGGCCCCTTTTATTTTCTTGAAATCCATTGAATAGTCTTCACTTTCAAGTGTAATAACTTTTGAAAGGACAATGCTACTGCTTTGAAAGTTGGCAGTAATCATGGACAGAATGTGTTGATAGAGCATGCTCAATTTCAGCTTAATCTGATAATCCCTTCATTGTTGTTGCTCATGTAGTTTAAACGCTGTGTTTAGTCCTCCTCATCACACAGCTAGTGCGGCTTGGTAAAGATTATTAAAGCGCTTGAGTAGACCCTGTACTTCAGAGCCTCTTTTCTCAGTTCACACTTTTCCAGAGTGTGTACTTTCTTTCCAGTATTTAGATAGGTTAGGGGAGCTCATTTGAATTGAGTTATGTATATACATCATTTTAAATCTTAGAATCTGCTCTTTCTGAAAATCCATGTCTGGTGACTTTTTGTTGGTTTTGTGATGCAGGGTCACATATATTCCTACATTCACATCTATTCCTTTATACATTCATATCTATCACACCAAAAAGCACTTTTTTTCAACTCAGCCTTGACAGCTAACCTTGACTTTGACATTTTACTGGTCACTTAAGACACATAACTGTTCATTTTTTTTTTAATCTTTCTCAGTACTATATAATCTACCAAGGGACATTCCTAGCTAAAGCTGTGACTAAAGAGTGATATTTTTAACCAAGTATGATGACTTATGACTTTGATCTTTGAATTGTCACCACCATGAGGTTCACATAAATACTCATCATCACATTTTTATCCAGTCTGCTGAGTTACATCATCACTGGGCATTCATAAGCAGAGTTGTGACTGGAAAATGACATTTAACGCAGAGTTCATTGACCTTGAACTTTGACCTTAAACCACTATCATTTCATGATAAGAATTCATTAATTTTTACCCTCCCCACAAACTAATATCACCAATGATACTCCTAGATGGAGTTACAGCTCAAAAATCCTACTTTCAGCCATACTTTGCCACAGTGACCTTGGATCTTGAGGCATTTTGCCAAAATCTGAAAAGCATAATACTTCACTACAACATGTAGCACACCTGGGCCACATGTTTTTGATCATTTACCCATTTTAATCTCCTCTTTCAGAGTTCCTTTCAAAAGTATTTAGTGTTTTAAATCAAGAAAAGTTTCGCACTTGTTTTCAAACGTTAATTCATATGCATGACCACCATGTACTCCTACAGGAAGATCTGCAATTCATACACACCAATGTTATAAAAAGAATACAAAAAAGAGTGCATTCAATTATAATTATAAAACTATAATATATGCAAGTATGCTGCAACAAATGCATGTCCTTCAGCTTGCAGTCTTGAGCACAACCCACATTAATACAACACATGCATGAGGCCCCCTTAGAGGGACTTGTTTAAACTGCTGCACAACGCAATGTGTGTATTCAGTCCGTACTGACTCGTAGCTGTGATACTAACACACTTTGAAGTGACACGCATGTAAACCTTGCCAAAGTTCAATGAGTCACAAGTCATGCAAGTGCAAGTCATCATGTTACAAACTCCTATGGCAAAGCAGACACCTATAATCTGTATCCATGCTGCTGGATTTGAAGCCTGGTATACTGTCTATATTGCATTACAATCACTTTAGGGTAATGCCACTATCAACCATAATCATCAATTACACTGTCTATCGTAAGCATGACAGCCCAAAATTATTCATGAACAAATTTACTCTTCATTATATCAGCGTCATTTAAGTGACTTCTTTGAAAGTTACCACGCAGCAACGACATTCTCACGCGCATATTGGATGGATTGTACCGAGTAAGACACTAGAAAATCTCTGTTCAGCTTAAGGCCACACACCCATCAAAGATCAATGCAATTATGTAGCTGGAACAGGACAGTATTTTGTGGTGTTCAACAATACTGAGCCAAATGTTATCATTCATTTATCAACTATTACTACCACTCATTGAGCACTTAATCTAAAATCTTTAGTGTTTCACATTATGCTTGATGTTTACAAGTCAACATACATTTTTTTTTTTTTTTTGGTAATCTAAGAATGTGCTATGCAGTCTACATGCACATGGGCTAGCATCACTCAAGTAATGCAAGGAGTCTGCACACTTTACACACAATCCTATGAGATTTCTAGTGCTATTGTGCAGTTTTGCAGCAGTAGTTGAAAAGTGGTCATCCCAACTAACTAATTACTTACAAAACTGTACGTATGTGCGAACACACTCGGTATGACCAAAACAAAATACTGTATATGCCGAATATTTCGCGAGGTTTTTTTATTATTGCAAATTTCGCAAGTCGGGTGCAATTCACAAATTTAAAAACATGCAAAAATATCAACTCTGATCCTGACATGAACATTAAAGGTCCAGTTTACCTTTGGGAGCAGCGATTAAAATTTTTTTCAAGATATCACATTTGATGCATATGTGTAGGCCTGTTGTATCACAAAACATCCTACTATATAAAATTTTCGCAATAAAGCCTAAAATATAAGGAGATATCAGTATTTTTCTTAATAAACCAAAACTGTAGACGGTTTAGTCTGGAAAATTTTTATTATAACTATTGTTCACATTTTGTGTATTTAACAATACTTTAACATCGATAATACTGCTTCAAATTTTTACAGTGGCTGTTTCTATCCTTAACTCACATTTTAGAACTATTTTAAAGCACTAATGCTGGGTTTTTGTTTCATCTGCAAATGGTAAATCATGCCTTTAAGTGCACGCATACATTTCTACATTCAGTGTTGTGCTCCACAATCGCAAATTTAAACCACTCGCGAAATTGTCGGGAAGTCCTGATTTGTGAAAAATTAGAATTGCTAAATATATGATGAAAATAGTACTACTTCATCACTAAACATTTCATTAGTGCAGTGGTCTACTGGAAAAGTACTGCATTTTTAATACAGTGCATACTGGACACTTTAATAAAAGATCGCAAGAAAACTGAGGATGCATGTTGTTTGCAGTGCTGTAAAGTTGAAATGCCCATCACAAATGACCTCTTTAACAGCTGCTGTGCATCTCAACTTGGTCCCATGCACTGATGATTTAAAGGGATGGTACAGTATTGGTGGAGACGAGAATTGGGCTTTTAATTTTTTGCGAGATACCAAGAAAACACTTATGAAATAGTACAGAGCATACCAATTTAAGAGGAATTCAAAGTTTATTTGAAGAAAATCGGGTTTGGAATGACTGAAACATCCAAAAACAAAGTAAAACAAAGCGATCGTAATAAATTGTGGGTCCCACACTTATTAGAATCGCTCTGTTTTGGATATCTCAGCCATTTCAAAACCAGTTTTCATCAAATAAATGTTGAATTCCTCATGAAATTACATGCTCTTTCATATTTCATAAGAGGTTTCTCATTATCTCACCAAAAAATGTTAGAAACCTAAAATTAGGTCTCAACCAAAACTCTACCATCCCTTTAAGCTGTAACATACACTCAGGAATGCTAACATTCACACAGGAGGAGAGTGACCCTTGTTTTGAGTTCTTGGTTGTCTAGCATGAAGTTGGCATATGTTTAGTTTATGAAATGCCAAAAGATGAATGACTACAATAGCTCACTTGAACCTTTTTGTAAAGGTGAGCTTAAAACAAGTATCCTCTCATTTTACATACTGTAAAACGAGAAATGTTCACGTGCATGTTAATTTCTCGAATTTCGAGAGCGCCAACATTCGCGAACTTAAAATGCACACGAAAGTTATTGTCTACACAATATGCATTGGATGCCAGTGGAAATCCGCGAAAATTTCATGCTGCAAGAAAGGCTGTCGACGGGCTCAAATTCGCGAAATTTTCATGTCGCAAATATATATCATGCTTTACAGAACTCAATTGTGGCCATCAGTTGACTGGGGCAAGCAGGCATGACAGTTGTAGCCAGGCTGCCAACATGCCCATATCAAATTCAAACAAAAATCATTCCTGAATGCAGGAGACTTGTATATCCCTTCTTTCCATACAAGAGGTAATATGAGTTAATTTATTGTACTCAGTCCGTACTTTCTTTTTCATGAAGCCTCCTACAGAATCCGGAAGACTAGTAAACTCACTGCCAGCTCTGGGGTCTGTTTCATAAAGAGTTGCGAATTGATCTTACACTCCATTTATTGAGCGTAATCTTTACGAAACAGGCCCCTGGGTAGGACATGCCCTACGTGGGAAGGTGTAAAAGTTGTACACAAAAACTGTGCACAAATCTCACCTGTGCAAGTGCTTCGGCGCCTTATTCAGCAGAGTGTAATACTGCCTCACAAACTCTCGCCCCACAGACTGAGGAGTCACGTTGTTCATTGGAGCAGCTTGGTTGGGTCCTTGGGCTGAGTTTGGCGGATTGGTGGATGCCGTCGTGGCCGGAGCAGGCTGAGGCGCAGCCGGAGGATGGGTGGCCATTACCATGACTGTACCACTTCAAGATGATATGATAAAAGTCAAAAGAATATACACATTAAAAATAAAAGTTTGAATGGGAAGACATGCAAACACATGCACTTGGTACATGTAAATGTCTTGTTTTACCCCCATAACATCAAACTGATGACTGACAGCATGAAATAGCACCGGTTCACTTTATGACTGACATTGGTATGCAATCTGTCAGGCCATACCACACATGTGCATCAGTTACACATATTCCTATCATACACGCAAAATATTTAAAATGTGAACTAGAAATGTCGCTATGGCGACTGATGCCTCCGCCATAATGCATGATTCTCCCAATAGGTGTATAGTACAATGTCTTTACAATGTGTGATGACAGTTTCACATAACTGGCAAAATATCGAAATGACAGGTTTGTCAGAAATATCTTGAATGTTCACTTTCCATGATCTGAGTTTGCTATAATTGTCTATTAAAGAGTGCAGGTACACATATTTGGGGAATTGAAAATTTTTACTGGACTTCTGGCCGACCTTATTATAAGTTTATGCATTGAGTATAATTTTCAAGGTATGAAGAAAGAGTGTAATTACAGCACAAAATATCTTTTTTTTTCATTTAAACCTGACCTTTGACCCTTAACCTTTGACCTTTGACCTTCTGGCTGGAAATTTCGAAGAGAATCTCCACTAACTAATACATGTACATACATTGAATTTTAAAACTAATAATGCAATCATTGCATAAACGAGTATATGAGGGAAATAGTAACATTTTGAGGAGTTGACCTTGACCTCTGACCCCCTGACTATTGACCCATGACCCCTAAATTCCCTAGATAATCCCTGCCAGTCAGTACATGCATATGTACCAAGTTCCATGAAGATACATTGATCCATTTGCGAGAAAAGTGATATTGCAACATTTTCACCTAACCTTTGACCTTTTGACCTTTAACCTTATGACATGAAACTCTCTCTGGAGAGTCTTTACGCAGTAGTACATGTCTATGCTAAGTTTCAAGAAAATAACTGCGGGCATTGCAGAGATATGGGGGAAATAGCAACATTTTTAGCATTTCACCTTGACCTTTTGACCTTTGACCTCTTGCCAATGTCACTAAAATCTACTCAACTAATTGTCCCATCATACATCATCCTTGGACCAAATTTGGTGAAAGCTGCTTCATCCAGTTTTGAGTTATCAAGTAAACAGATAAATTTTAGGATTTGACCTTGATCTTTGACCTTTGACCTCTGTCCGATTTCACTGAAAAACTAATCAAGTAATTGTCCCATCATACATCATCCT
The DNA here is from genome assembly GCF_040938485.1 of Diadema antillarum. Taxonomy (NCBI): domain Eukaryota; kingdom Metazoa; phylum Echinodermata; class Echinoidea; order Diadematoida; family Diadematidae; genus Diadema; species Diadema antillarum. The sequence continues at coordinate 1,579,224 of NW_027270966.1, forward strand.
CCAACAAAGTTTGGTGAAATTTGCTCTATCCAGTCTTGAGTTATCGCGTAAACGGATGCAATTTCATGATTTGACCTTGACCTTTGACCTTTAGCCGATTTCACCCAAAATCTAATTAAATCATTGCCCCATCATACTTCATACTTGGACCAAGTTTGGTAAAATTCCAGTAAATATTACTCAAGTTATCGTGTAAACGAAAGCGGACGGACGTACGTACGGACGTACGTACGGACGGACGGACAACCCGAAAACATAATGCCTCCGGCACCACTTCGTGGCGGAGGCATAAAAACTAAATGTCCTATAGACATATGATCTCACAAAAATCTGTAAATGTAATTTACTACATAGCCAACACAGAACTCCTGTATACGCTGTATATTTCGCAAGGTTCTCATTTTCACGAATTTTGCAAGTCGCGTGCTATTCTCAAATTTAACAACACAAAAATTTGACTCTGACCTTGGCAAGAATGCAACATGCATGCATACATGTCTCCCTTCATTACTGTACTCTATGCTCGCAAATTTGACCACTCACAAAATTGTCTGAAGTCAAGATTCCCCTAAAACTAAAGTCATTAAATGTATGCTGTATACAGTATACATGTGGACCCCTATGGAAACCAGCTCTGCTGATCAGGGTGTTCCACCCCATGAAGTGGCAATAAATTCAAATTCAAATGAGGCATACGATCAGGAATATATCTATCCAGAATTGGGACAATGTACCCGCAGTTAAGACAATACAGAGGTATAGAATGAGAAACAGATCTTTATAAGGTATAAAGTTATCTTGTAAATACCAGGGTATACAGCCGCCAGTGAAACAGCATCTCTGTATGCAGTGCATTAGGCTGCGTTCACATAGAAGTATACTATTCGGGTATTCGGTGCTCGTTTTCGAGTGCACGCGAATAGCTTGAATCGAACGATAGGATTTCCGAACACCGGTTCACATATAGTCGGGTAAATCTACAACAAAAAATAGCCTTACCCAAAAAAAATTGATACAAAAGGTTTTTTAACGGTTTTGGGTAGGGTTTGACCTCCAAAATAACATACTAAAAATCTACTCAAATCCACCAACCGGAAAAGGCCTATTTTCAAGATGGCGTCCAAAATGGCTGCCGTGGGCTTAAATTGCCATAGAATGGGCACTAGTTGGCCTATATTTGGGATTTTTGTGTCAATTTCTATGTTTCGGAGGTCAACAAATCTATAGAAATCATTTTCAAAGTTGATCAGTGATGGGAAAGCCTTAAATCCAAGATGGCATCCAAAATGGGCCCCAAAATGGCGGCCATGGGCATAAAATTGCTATTAAATTGTCAATAAATGCCGAACATATGTGATGTATGTGCCGATTTCTATGTTTTGGAGGTCGACAAATCCACTGATATCATTTTCAAAGTTGATTAGTGATGGGAAAGCCTTAAATCCAAGATGGTGTCCAAAATGGCCCCCAAAATGGCGGCCATGGGCATAAAATTGCTATTAAATTGTCAATAAATGCCGTGTATTTGTGATATGTTTGTGTCAGTTTCTATATTTTGGAGGTCAACAAATCAACTAAAACTATTTTGTCACGCTGATTAGTGAATGGAAAGTCTCTAAAACCAGGAATGGCATCTAAGATGACATCCAAAATGGCCACCATGGGGTTAAAATTTCTGTAAAACAGCCAATAATTCGTTATACTCAAAATACCCAATGCGTATCTGATACTTCCAATGTTTGGATTGGATTTAATCCGTTATCGTGGAGGTCAGCTGTATAATCCAGGCCAAAATCATTTCTTGCCAAGTGCTAGTATAACAAAACTTGAAATTCTGATATGGAATCCCACTTATGTGCATTTACCTTACTTTATAACTACTAACTCGGCTATTGATTATACATTTCAGTTTCAAGTTTGTGCGATCTTTTGTCGTATTACAACAAGTTATTTGTCCCTGTGTTCATTGTTGCTTCAAAAACTTGCACCAATAGTCTATTTGACACCTTGATAATATGTGCACAATTCAGATAGTTTGTTTTGTAATTTCACAACAACACGAGATTATGAAATCAAATCTAAAACAAAATGTCAATTTTGAGTCGGGTCATTGTTGTCTTATTATTTCACACTGTTGGTGTGAGCATCGATATTTTGTGGGAGCTATCCTTCAGTTTCCGAAAGGCTACCCCAAACTGGCAAGGAATGATGTTCTCGCTTCATCGAGGGTATGAACACCCTGGTCAGTCTTCAGTGATGTTTGTGCCAATGATAGACATGTATTCAGGGGATAAGACTTGCATTCTATCGACTTTGGAGTTCCTTACCAACATGGCATTGAAGCACAATTTCTCACCCATCATAACATTTGATCAACCACTCTACTGGAAAGCTGTTGAAATCATCCAAGATGCACTGCAAGACAGTCCCTTGAAAAGGGTTGTATTACTGCTTGGCTGTTTTCATTTGTTCATGAACTTGCTCGGTGCCATAGGAACACTCATGCAAGGAACAGGGCTCAGCAAGGTTCTAGAGGTCTTGTATGGTGAGAATGCAGTGGTGCATAGATGACTGGAAAGGCAGTTCAAAGAGCGTTCAGAGGACATTTGCTGGTAGACAAGTGCCTTAATCGAATGGCTGTATCCGAAATGATGAATGAGAATACTGAGTTTGCATCACTTGTGGCTCAGTCAGAGGATATGTACTCTAAGGTGTTGGATGGTGAGACAACGCTTGAGAATGTCGTGACATCTGAAGCAATGGTTACAATCAGAAAACAAATGGACAAACGGAATATGGAACTTCGAACAAGATCCAAGACAAGTCAGTTGTGGTTAAATTATCAGACAATGTTAGGGGTCGCAAAAAAGTTGATCATGGCAGATCGAAAAGGATCTTGGCCAATGCACCTACATGCTGTAACTGAATGTCTGCCAATATTTACTGCAGCTGGCTATTCCAACTACCTGAAGTCTTCTTACTTGTATCTTCAAGAAATGACAGAGCTAGAACAGAATCATCCAGATGTCTTCTGCAAGTTTGCAGATGGATTCCATGTCATCCGACGGAGTAATAAGTTCTGGGCGGGTCTAAGCCCTGATCTTGTCATTGAACAGACCTTGATGAGAACCCTGAAGAGCACTGGCGGCCTAACACGCAGAAGTGGGATGGGTGAAGAACAACTGTCTCTATGGACAATGTCAATGCCGATCACGTCGGAATATAACAGTGCGATGCAGGAATTCACTGATCTTTTGTACACGACTAGTGAACAACACAAGGAATCTAGTGGCGCAAGGATGGAAAGAGATGCTTCTGACCTAGCCAAAATCAGTTCAAAACTCAGTGAATGCTCTCCATTTTCTCCAGATCCCTCACTAAGAAATATTGTGACTGGAGTGGTGGCCGCGTCGGATGTGAATGTCCACGAGCATAAGTCTGTTGGAGAGAAGATTATGGAAAGTATGGTCAATAAACCTGCTTTCACATCTTCCTTCAATCGAAAAGACAGAGCCAAAACACCTGGAGATCTATCTTCAGTCAAACTTGGTCCAGACAGAGCAATTGACCCTGCTCTACTCTTTCAAATATTTCTTGTCGTGTAAAAAGCAGGAGACATTTCGTTGGAAGATGTCATGGGCTATGAGCTGAGCCCATTTCCCCCTGCCCTATTTGAGGGTATAGGTATTTTCAGAAAGGCTGACAATCCTCAATTAGTTCAAGCTATCAGAGACCATTCTGCCAAAGTGTGAAATAATACCGTGTCTGACTCTGTTCCCCAAACTGAGCACTATGTTCTTGATGGTGGCTCCTTGCTGCCTCGTTTGTCATGGACAGCCGGGAACAGTTTCAATGTGATAGCCAAGTCGTATGCTGACTTCACTATTCGTCACTATGGAAAAAGCAACAGTCGTTTTTGATGGTTATGATGATGGCCCAACTATTAAGGACAATACACACAAGGGTCGTGGCCATATTGTTCATCCCGAAGTCAGTTTCACACCTGGAACAGAATTCTCTGGCAAAAACGATACAATGTCTTTGTGAAGAAACTGGCTTCAGCTAAGTCGTTTGTCACCCCAGAACGTCTGCCACCAACAGCGTCTTCAACAAGGTTTCACTCTCTGAGAGTATACTATCAGATTATGGTCTGGATGGGGAGGAACGGAAACTTGAAGGCAACAGACTGGAGTTGGAAACTGGAGGACAATAAACTAGTTCCAGTCACGTCAGACAAGGACGCTGCTCCAGAAAAGTTGTTGAAGATGATCCGATGCAACTGCACAACTGGCTGTAGAACAAGTCGCTGTAGCTGTAGGGGATACGGTCTGCCATGCCACAGCGTCTGCGGACCCTGTCAACTTGATACCTGCGAAAATCCTTTCAAAAAGACAGTATCGGAGGACGAAGAGGAAGCATAGTTTATCTATGGTAAATGCTACTTCAATGAACGAACTTTCGTCGAGGTTTTCGATTTACCCTAACTTGAAGGCATTTTAATTGAAAGTACGTTCTAGAGGAAATGGTGATCATTGTGAGAATGCCGATTAATTTATTACTTTCTAAATTACCAAAGCATATTTTTATTTATGTTACGCACAAGATGGTCAATTAATTCTGATCACTACACACGGGACAACTTTTCAGGTAGACACTATTTGAAGGATTGGGCATGACCTCCAAAACATAGGAATAAACACAAACACTACAAATGTAGTCCATTTATTGCCTGTTTTAAAACAAGTACACGCCCATGGTGGCCATAGGGGGGGGGGGGGCATTTTGGACGCCATCTTGGATTTAAGGCCTTACCATCACTAGTCAACTCTGAAAATGATATCAGGTGATTTGTTGACCTCCAAAACATAGAAATCGACACATACATCACACAAGCACAGCATTTATTGACAATTTAGTAGCAAATTTATGCCCATGGCGGCCATTTTGGGGGCTATTTTGGACGCCATCTTGAATTTAAGGCTTTTCCATCACTGATCAACTTTGAAAATGATATCAGTGGATTTGTTGACCGCCAACACATAGAAATCGACACATATATCACACATGCATGGTATTTATTGACAATTTAGTAGCAATTTTATGCCCATGGCGGCCATTTTGGATGCCATTTTGGACGCCATCTTGGATTTAAGGTTTTTTCCCATCACTAATCAGCTTTAAAAATGGTTTCATTGGATTTGTTGACCTCCAAAACATAGAAATTGACACAAAAAATCACAAATGTAGGCCAGCTATTGCACATTCTATGGAAATTTAAGCCCACGGCGGCCATTTTGGACGCCATCTTGGAAATAGGCCCTTTCCGGTAGGTGGATTTGAGTAGATTTTTAGTATGTTATTTTGGAGGTCAAAACCTACCCAAATCCGTTGAAAAACCTTTTGCATCAATTTTTTTGGGGTCAAACCACAAATTTACTCTACTAATAGGAGGGCACTATTCGAAAATGCCGAATAGCATAGAATAGTATAGCATAGTGGGAATCGCGCTTGTTCGATTTTCGAGCAGCGTATACCATCTTTCGTTTATGAAATGATGAAAATTTTGGTCTGGATTTGCCCTTTAGTAAAAATAAGCATGTAGACTGACATTCTGATGCAGTTTAGAAATTGTTATTGCTGGGATGATTGTGTCGGAGGAAGAAGTAGGGAGTTGATGGTGCGGGTGATGGTGTACTGGGTCGACTTGACGGTGCATAGCGAATAGCGAATAATGAATAGCGAATAACGAATAGCGAATAGCGAATAGCGAATAGTGAATAGCGAATAGCGAATAGCGAATACCGTATACTTCTATGTGAACGCAGCCTTATGGACTGACAGATCCTAGTAATGTATTAGGGCAATTCCGCAGTTAGGTGGACATGACATGGATAAAAGAAATGTGCCTCTTTATCTTACGCTTTAATTTAGGTATCAACTAATGCCATGGATGTTCACCAATCACTAAGGTCTTTCAAATTCAGTAGATTTTATTTTTCGTATTTATTGATTTTGCGAGATCTAAAACCATCATTTAAAATGTACATGTGGGACTGGGGATGCTGAAATTCACTTAAATGCAAATTACAGTGGGTTGCTTTGAAATTTTTTCCTCAAATTTTTGCTAAAAGGTAAAAGATGAATACATTTGAATACTCCAGAAGTCATGTGACATTTTGTCAATTACAAAAGGGTGAAATGACCTGCGGAATTACTCCGGACAAATGTAACGTTACTAACCGTAACGTTACTAACCATGCATTTGGGGGTCTAGCTAATAAATTATCGGTCGAACTGCTAAAAATATTTGCATGAACATTTGTCATGATGTAATAATTAAAATTAATGCAACACTTTGTTTGAAGTAACTTGAAATTTTGCACACTTTTTGTTACAAGACATTGATTTTTTTGTCATGTCCTTTTTTCGTAACGTTACTAACCAGCCCTTTTAGTTGCCATAGTAATTGTAATATTTATTGGATTGTACTCATTCTTTTCTATATCATACACCTGGGAAGGATGAACATGTTTTAACATGATTTTGACTTGAAATGAATAAATGGTGATTTAGTAGTAAAAATAAATATCTAAATTTCTTTAAATGTAACGTTACTAACCGCGGAATTGCCCATTATCATTTACTGGAATTAAACTAGAAATATCACTTAAGGTGATTAATACCCCCGCCCCGTGACGACAGTCTTACCCAAGGAATGATCTTTCCTTGATCTTCTGCCATTTAAATGCCGTTACCATGGCAACGCAGATTCCGACACGTCCGAAAAATATGTCTTGCACATCTTCCCACCAAGACTATTGTGTGTGCCACATTTCATAAGCTTTTGTCAAAAACTGAGGAAGTAGTTCAATCCACAAGATCTTTCCTTGATCTTCCACCATTAATATGCCGTTACCATGGCAACGCAGCTTCCGACATGTCCATAAAATATGTCTTGCACATCTTTTCACCAAGACCAATGTGTGTGCCACATTTCATGAGCTTCAGTCGAATACAGAGGAAGTAGTTCAATCCGCAAGATCTTTCCTTGATCTTCTGCCAGTTATATGCCGTTACCATGGCAACGCAGCTTCCGACACGTCCGAAAAATATGTCTTCCACATCTTCCCACCAAGATCAAGGTGTGTGCCACATTTCATAAGCTTTGGTCAAAAAACTGAGGAAGTAGTTAAATCTGCAAGATCTTTCCTTGATCTTCTGCCATTAATATGCCGTTACCATGGCAACGTACTTTCGGGTACTGTCAAAAAATGCGTCTTGCACATCTACAACCAAAGGCACACATCTGTACCAAGTTTCATGGAAATTGGGCAAAAACTGAGGAAGTAGTTTGCAACACAAAATTTTCCATCATTTTGGCTCATAATATGTGAGCTGTTACCATGGCAACTTACTTTTTGTCACTGTCAAGAAATGTGTCATGCTGATCTATATCCTAAGACAAACATTCAATATGAATTCCATGAGAATTGGAAGAACACTGATGAAGCAGTTTTGCCATGAAGCATTTTGCCCTATATTTTACCAACATGCCGTTACCATGGCAACGCACTTTTTGCCACTGCGGAAATATGTGTCTTGCACATTAACATATTCAGATGAACATCTGTACCTAATTTCATAAAAATTGATCAAAAACTGTGGGAGGAGTTCGCGACGCAAGATTTGTACCCATTTTTGCCCATAATATGCCGTTACCATGGCAACGTACTTTTGGGTACTGTCAAAAAATACGTCTTGCACATCTACAACCCAAGGCACACATCTGTGCCAAGTTTTATGGGAATCGGTTGAAAACTGAGGAAGTAGTTCGCGACGCAAGATTTGCAACGGACCGACCGCCTGACCGACCGCCCGCCCGACCGACCGCCCGACCGACCGTCCGCTGATTCCTATATACCCCCTTCAAACTTCGTTTGGCGGGGGTATAATTAGGCTCTCCATCAAATTCCTGACATACAAAAATACAAAGCCAAGCAATGTCTCTCCTGCATACTGGTATCACAATTTGTACTGCATAAGCTGTTATTTTTGTGCACAGATATTTTTGCAAATGATGTGGTCACAAACATTTTTGCAAGATGCTGCTTTCACGATTCTGACACTGACGCTATCATAGTGTACTAATGCTTGTCAATTTTAGATATTTTTGTGTGTTGTTAAATTTACGGTGATTCACAAAATTCGCGAAAATTAAACTCATGTGAAAATGACAGCTTATACAGTGTATGGTTAGGTACAATATGTACATGTAGCTTGACATAGCTTTCAAGCAAGAGATGTCATCAAGATCCGAAGAAGCTTAAACATAGATTATACGTTTGATACCAGGAAACGCCAGGCAGAGGTCGTCAGAGGTCAATTTAATTACTAGTAATTATAATGTAGTAATAAGTGTATGGTACTTATTTCATGGTCATAGCTCAAAGCTGTAGAAATTTTTTGAGTTCACCCTAATGCTGAGAGTGTAGTGTTTTTAAATTGTTCATTGACCTTTTGACCTTTGACCTTATCTGACTTTACTCCTATTTGAAAAAGATGAGCATAGGTGATGTACCTATAGTGTGAGTTTTGTGGTCTAGCTCAAAGCTTTGGAAAGTTGAGAATACAAAATATTGCAAACAATGCTCATCAGGGAAAGTTTATTGACCTTTTGACCTCTGACCTTGTCAGGCTTCACCCATCAGGTACTCCACCAGCATCTTAAGGTGATGTAACTGTGGTGTGAGTTCCATGGTCATAGATCACAGATCTGGAAAGTTATTGCAAGTACACCACAGTGCTGTGAGTACAGTGCTTGAAAAGGAAAGTTCATTGACCTTTTGATCTCTTCAGACTTCACCAATGCTCAAGCCTGGCCAGCATTTTTTAGGCCAGCACCTGTGGTACGAGCTTGGTGGTCACAGCTCAAAGTTGTGGAAGGTTCTATTGAGAGTATGCTAAACAGCTGACGCCTCCACTGAATTGTTACGCAGTATGTCTTCCTTCTGCTATGCTGGCGAGACAACAAAGTGCCTAACTACATACATTATGCACATTTTCTGTGTACTCATAAACTGGCAAAATTAGAACATAAGCCTACAAATTATCTGAGAAAACCCTCTAATTTCTGTTCAATCAATATTTCATCTGAAGTATCTTAAATCAAGGATATACACATATATCCTAATTGAACATTTGCTAATGATTAAAATCCTCAGATATGAATCCTTTGAGGACCTAGAAACAAATCATTCCTTCTTTCTGTACATACACCACTTGTACATGATGTAATTTGATACTTTCATCCAGTATGTATGCAATACCTGTTGCTACATCAAATAAGCCTTAGGCAAGCTTTTTGGTGGTCAGAATTCACCATTCTAAAGGCATGCATGGAATCTGAATTATTATGTTATAACAGTGTATCCTGGGGAGACTAAAAATCAACAGCAAATAAACACGACATTATGAAAATTCTTTGATCCATCCAGCACTTTCAGGAAGCCATTCCTGATTTATTGGTTTTCACTCACTTTAATCCTATCTTATCATGACACTTAATTTTGGGGATAAGAGAGCAGCATCACATAGATTTTCCTTCCTTGAACAACCCTACAATTCAAAGTCAGTCAGTCTGCAGGGCGAGTGATATCACTCACACTAGTATTCATTCAAGTTGTATGCATGGCTGAGTGGTGCTTGCATATGTTATGAGCAGATACATGGCCATAAACAAATTTGTGTAGAACAAAAAATGGCTAGTCGGTTTTGGACAATTTTACCATCAAATGAAAGAGAAAACATCAAAGGACATGCCCATGATCAGAATAAAATGGGAAAAAAAAAAAGAATCCAGATCATCAAAATTCCATGCAGGACAAGGACTTCTGATGCATCGTCCTTACAGGGGCATTCCAGGCGATTTTCAAAACTTCACGTCATGTATTGTACATATATAAATCGACAGCCACATGTATAGATTTGTGGAATTCATTGTGGCCCTTGAGCAGAGAAACCAGTACTCTGAAATATCTTTAACAAATTACCGGTACACTTAACAATGCTGATGACATAGAGCCTCACATATTTCAGAAATGTAGCAGTGTAATTCCATTACAATCCCGCTTGATTAACAAGTTCACCTGCGCAGAATTTATGCATGCCTTCTTTAGTTCTGCTTCCTTGAGCCCCAACTCATGCATTCTTATGGTGAGGCTGCCATGTCTTCATCCTGGTTCACTGCAATTTGTTTTAAATTTTGAAAAAATTCTTATTCCTCAACCCAACCACTATAAATTCTGATACACTGTACTCAGAATAATTAATTGATAGTTGTTCAAATGTAAGAGTCTGAAAAACATCCCGAGGTCTCTGTTAATTCCATTTGTTTACCGTGTATACTGCAGTGCTAAGCCACAGCTAGTTCCCATGACACACACCCTAGGCTGCTCAACTCTTCAGGAGAGATATAAGTGTATAGAGCAAGCAATCATGGTGCTCGAGGACAACACCTTCATGAGTTCCTCCAGGGCAGGCATTTGGTAAGACCTGCTGTCACAAATGTACACACTAGTAGTTATGTACACGTACATGTATGATGTACTGTATGCCGGGCTGTTTTAATGTGTATGTACACAGGTGGACCAGATTAATGGAGAACATTCTATGTGGTATAGATATAGTACATACAGGCTGACCAGATCAGTGGAGAATTTTCTAGGTGGTATACAATGTAACTACACAGTACATGCATGTAAGAGGAAATACATTATAACTCACTCAATTTAGAATGAGTTCACCCTTTCCAGAATTTTCTGGGAAGTGCTTACATATTTGGCTGAGTGAGGCACTGTCCCTGTAGCCCAATGTGATTGGTAGTTATTCTTGGTAATGATGTTTTGTACATAGTTAGGCAGTGAGTCATCCAGGTTTCCTGGAACTTGGACTGGCTAGTAGGTTGGAGAGAGTTATAGAATGTGCTAGAAGGGGGTGAATGGATAGTATATAAGCCAGAGAAATTCTGCAGTAGGCAGAGTACCCAACACCTCTGCTCTGAGAGTTACGTCACTTCTGGCTCTGAAGCGACTTGTTATAGTCAGTCCTGTGTTACCTGCTGACCTGTTATGTTTGTGGAGATAAGGCCTGGGAGACATTTTGCCTGCAGATAATTAATTTGCCTACATTGAAGATAGACTCCATATTTTTATGTCAATGGACATTGCTACGGAAAAGCTGTGACGGGCTGGATTCCTAGCTGGACAATATAAAGTGAATCATCATTCAACGCATCAACTGGACGTGGTCGTCACAACGTTTGGACTCTGCACGTTTCGCCGTGGACGTATATCGTGGATTTTACCCCGGATCTATACTGCGGACTATCGTAACCTGTACCTCTGGAGTTACGTCAGAGGAATCATTCATCGGTGCATCGCGGATCATTCGTTTGTGCATCGAGCATCGTATTTGGACATTTCCAGGGATATTGCGTGTAATGCGTACGTAAGTGATTCCATTACTGGCTATATTTGTTTCTATTGATCATTATTGTACTGATGTGAAACCGATTACCAGTCTGTACCCACAATATCACTGTTAATAAACCGCCTGAACATCAGTTGATTGTTTCTTTTGTGCGATCATTCTCAGAGTGATTTTGGTCGTAACAAAATTGGGGGCTTGTGTCCGAGAAGTGAATTTAAGCCAAAACTTAGAATTTGGAACGTTCCGGAATCCAGAATATTGGTACAGACAAAATACCAGTTGAGTTGATTGTTCAATTGTATATTGTGTGTTATACATTGTAACAATGTCAATCAGTACAATGGATGTTCAGGCATTTGTTCAGAGGACAGATTTGTCCCTCAAAGATTTGCAAAGGTTACGCAAATGTGATTTGACTGCTGTTGCACAGCATTTGAATGTAGATGTTCCACAAGGTGCAAGAAAGGCAGAGATTCTTGACTTAGTAGCTGGTCACATGGAGCTCAAAGAAGAAATTGATACTCCAGATCAAGCTCAAATTTCTGATCAGACACGGCTTGAGCTTGCTAAATTGGAAATAAAGGAGAGAGAAAGAGCAAGGGAAGTAGAACTGGAAAAAGAGAAGATGAGATTAGAAAGAGAGAGGGAAAGAGAACAAAGAGAAATGGAAATGAAGAAATTCGAAATGGAGCAGCAAATGAAATTGCGTGAGATGGAATTGACTCATGCACACACTGTTGGAAATCGTGAAAGGGCTCCCCCTGAATTCGATTTGGCCAAGAATATTCGATTGGTGCCAAAGTTTGAAGAAAACAGAGTTGATGCATATTTTGTGTCATTTGAGAAGGTGGCTGACAGTTTGAACTGGCCACAGGAATTTTGGCCCATGCTCCTTCAAAGTGTGTTTGTTGGTAAAGCAGCCGATGTCTACTCATCTCTTTCCAAAGAGCAATCACGTGACTATGCTACAGTCAAGAAAGCAGTGTTGAATGCTTATGAGTTGGTGCCAGAGGCGTACAGACACAAGTTCAGAAATTCGTACCGCAGGCCAGGCCAGACACACGTTGAGTTTGCTCGTGAAAAAGAAATGATGTTTGATAGGTGGTACAGATCCCTGAAAGTGGATCAGGACTTTGATAACCTACGTGAGGTTGTTCTTTTGGAAGAATTCAAAAAGAGTGTTGCTTTCAGTGTGAGGTCGCATTTGGATGATCACAAAGTGACAAGTTTGCATAAAGCAGCCTTGATGGCTGATGAGTATGAGCTGACCCACAGAAATGACAACAGACCACCTTTCAGGAATTTCTCTGGAAACAAGAGAGACAAAATTCAGTCGAGCAATCCAAAGAATGCTGGTTCTGAAAAAGGCACAAGTTCTGACACTTCATCGGCACCAAAACCTCAATCTGACAAAGGGTCCAGTACAAGTGCAAATGTCATCAAATGTTTTCACTGTAACAAGACAGGGCATGTAAAGTCACAGTGTTGGAAGTTGCAAAACAAAACAAAGAAGGACTTGGGATTTGTCATGTCAAAAAGTGTCCTACCCGAAAACAGTGTCCCGTTCAGTGAAACACAGGCCATTGAAAGTCAATCTCCCAAATTCAAAGATAGGCTGAAGCAGGTGGATGAGAGCTATCGTAGCTTTTTGTTTGATGGTGAGGTGACCCCATGTACTTCTGGTGAGGCAGGTAAGCCAGTGGTTATCCTGAGGGATACGGGGGCCTCTCAGTCGTTGATGGTGGATGGTGGTATGACTTTTCCACCAGATAGTGCAGTGAATGCAAAAGTCTTGATTCAGACTGTTGATGGCAGTTATATGTCAGTGCCACTGTATAGAGTGGATTTGAAGTGTGACCTAGTTTCTGGTCCTGTTACTGTTGGAGTTGTTCCTGAGTTGCCCATGGCAGGCATTGACTTTTTGTTGGGGAATGACTTGGCTGGGGACAAGGTGGTTGCGTCTCCAGTTGTTTCGGGTAAACCAGTGGTGGTTGCTGAAACTGAGCAGTAGCAGGAGGAGTTTCCTGGGATTTTCCCAGATTGTGTTGTGACTAGGTCTCAGGCTCGTAGAGCTATTCAAGATGATGCGGATTCTGTTGATGTGGAGGAGAATTCCGGTGTTTGGTTGGCAGAAACCTTTTTCAAGGATTTGAATGATGGGGTTGCTGTATTAGGCTCCAAGGCTAACAGTGATGGGCTGTTTAGCAAGTCTTCCTTGGTTGAAGCACAGCAGGCAGACTCTGAGTTGAAAGGCTTGTCTCAGACGGCGTGTTCTGAGGCTGAGGCTGAAAAGGTCCCTGAGTGCTATTATGTCAAAGATGGCATTTTGATGAGGAAGTGGAGACCTCCCCATAGGCCAGCTGATGAGGATTGGACGGTGGTCCGTCAAGTTGTTGTCCCTCCTAGTTACCGCGGTGAGATCTTGAGGATTGCTCACGAGTTACCTGTTGGCGGCCATTTAGGCGTCAGAAAGACAAAGGATCGGATCATGAGGCATTTCTATTGGCCAGGGTTGAATGTGGATGTGGCTGAGTTTTGCAAGACTTGTCACACATGTCAGGTGGCTGGTAAACCACAGCATTCAGTGAAGCCGGCGCCATTGATTCCGATACCTGCGTTTGAAGAACCATTCAGTCGGGTTCTAGTTGACTGTGTTGGACCTTTGCCTAGGACTAGGTCGGGTCATAAGTACCTCTTGACAATCATGGATATGTCTACACGGTTTCCAGAGGCTATCCCATTGCGAAATATCACTGCTAAGACTGTGGTAGATGCTCTAGTGCAGTTTTTCACTAGGTATGGGTTGCCCAAGGAAGTGCAGTCTGACCAAGGGTCAAATTTCATGTCAGGCATATTTCAAGAGGTGATGTATCGTTTGGGTGTGAAGCAGCTGAAGTCGTCAGCTTATCATCCCCAATCCCAAGGTGCGTTGGAGCGCTACCACCAGACCCTAAAGACAATGATTAGGGCGTTCTGTGAGGAGTATCCCGAGGATTGGGATAAGGGCATCCCTTTCCTGCTGTTTGCAACGAGGGACTCCCCAAATGAGTCGACGGGTTTCAGCCCATTTGAGTTGGTGTACGGTCATGAAGTTAGGGGCCCACTGAAGCTCATCAAAGAGAAATTCATGACGGAGGATGATGAGGTCCACCTACTTGACTACGTGTCAAAGTTTCGTGAAAGGCTTTCAAAGGCTTGTGAGGTGGCTAGGGAACACTTGAAAATGTCACAAGACTCTATGAAGAGAAAGGCAGACAAAAATGCCAAAGCCCGAACTTTCAACCCAGGTGACAAAGTTCTTGTACTGCTGCCCATACAAGGTGAACCACTGAAAGCCAAGTTCAGTGGCCCGTACTATGTCAAAAAGAAACTCAATGATGTGAACTATGTGATCAGTACGCCAGACAGACGCAAAGATCAGAGGGTGTGTCATGTAAACATGCTGAAAGAGTACTATGAGAGAAAGGCTGGTCAGCCGGTAGGCGTAGCTCAGGTGGTAGAAGAGGAAGTAGAGGAAGAGGGAGAAGCTCAAGATGAGCATGGAAGTGAGCCCTCTAGTGCCAGGTTGTCTAACTCAGAGATGTTAGGGAAAGTAGATGAGGCACTGAACTACCTACCTGAAAATCAGAGGAAAGATGTGACTAGTCTGTTACATGAGTACAAAGAATTGTGTAAAGACAAACCAGGCTGCACCCCTCTGGCTGTACATGATGTTGATGTAGGAGATGCTGACCCTATCAAGCAAAACCCTTACAGACTAAACCCGAGCAAACTGCAAAAAGTAAGAGAAGAGGTTCAATACATGGTAGACAATGACATAATAGAACCGAGTAAAAGCAGTTGGAGCTCCCCAATCGTCATGGTGCCCAAACCGGATGGGTCTCAAAGATTCTGTATAGATTACAGAAAGGTGAATGCCGTGACGAAAACAGACTCTTTCCCCATTCCCAGACTAGAAGACTGCATTGACAGGGTCGGAAATTCTGCATATGTCAGTAAGATAGACCTTCTAAAGGGATACTGGCAAGTGCCCTTGACTGACAAAGCCAGAGAGATTTCTGCCTTTGCTACACCAGATGGCTTGTTCCAATGCAAAGTAATGCCATTCGGCATGAAAAATGCTCCAGCCACCTTCCAACGGCTGACGAACCAAATCATTGCCGGACTTGACAATTGTGTAGTATACATTGATGACATCCTAGTGTACAGTGACACGTGGGAGGAGCACATTACACACTTGCGGCAACTTTTGATCGACTCAGGGAGGCCGGATTGGTGATTAATCTGGCAAAGAGTGAATTTGCAAAGGCCAAAGTGGTGTATCTCGGGCATGTAGTCGGTCAGGGACAAGTATTGCCAAGAGAAGCCAAGGTAGAGGCTATACTAGGCTTTCCCATTCCCCAATCCAAGAAGGAGTTGCTCAGATTTCTGGGCATGGCTGGTTTCTACAGGAAATTTGTACCAAATTTCAGCACTGTAGTCACCCCCCTAACAAACCTGCTGAAGGGCAAGGCAAAGTACACCTGGACTGATGAGTGTCAAAGAGCCTTCGAGAAACTAAAGGCAGTCCTTGCTAATGAGCCTGTTTTGGCAGCTCCTGACTTCGCAAAGCCATTCAAGGTGGCAATAGATGCTAGCGATGTAGGAGTGGGAGCGGTTTTGCTCCAAGAAGATGAAGAAGGCACTGAACGACCAGTTAGCTACTTCTCCAAAAAATTGAACACATACCAGAAGAAGTACTCCACAATTGAGAAGGAGGCTCTCAGTCTCATCCTTGCCCTCCAGCAATACGAAGTGTACTTGACAAATAGCAAAGGGGAGATCACGGTCTATACTGACCACAACCCCTTGGTCTTTTTAGACCGGTTCAAAATGAAGAACAACAGGTTGTTCAGATGGAGCATGATGACGCAGCCATATGCACTCAAAATCAAACATGTGGCAGGCAAAAACAATGTAATTGCCGACGCTCTGTCAAGAGTGTAACATAAAGAGAGTATCAAAGGTGAAAAGTTTTCACCGCATATCATTTCCAGTGTATGTGTTTAGCATATTCATTAATGTGTGCAAAACAGTTTGATATGATTGTATAAGCTCCGAGAATCTAAGCAATATCATTGTAAATAGTATCCATGAAAAGAGAACATGGAATTAATACAGCTATCCAAAAGGCATGTGATAGTATGTGATTATTGTTGCTTGACTTGGACTTTACCTCACATTCGTTGCAAATAACAATGAGAAATTGTGAAGGTAAAAGAAACCCTTGCTACAGCAAGGCTTTCTTTTTCCCATGGGGGATGGTGTCACAAATGTACACACTAGTAGTTATGTACACGTACATGTATGATGTACTGTATGCCGGGCTGTTTTAATGTGTATGTACACAGGTGGACCAGATTAATGGAGAACATTCTATGTGGTATAGATATAGTACATACAGGCTGACCAGATCAGTGGAGAATTTTCTAGGTGGTATACAATGTAACTACACAGTACATGCATGTAAGAGGAAATACATTATAACTCACTCAATTTAGAATGAGTTCACCCTTTCCAGAATTTTCTGGGAAGTGCTTACATATTTGGCTGAGTGAGGCACTGTCCCTGTAGCCCAATGTGATTGGTAGTTATTCTTGGTAATGATGTTTTGTACATAGTTAGGCAGTGAGTCATCCAGGTTTCCTGGAACTTGGACTGGCTAGTAGGTTGGAGAGAGTTATAGAATGTGCTAGAAGGGGGTGAATGGATAGTATATAAGCCAGAGAAATTCTGCAGTAGGCAGAGTACCCAACACCTCTGCTCTGAGAGTTACGTCACTTCTGGCTCTGAAGCGACTTGTTATAGTCAGTCCTGTGTTACCTGCTGACCTGTTATGTTTGTGGAGATAAGGCCTGGGAGACATTTTGCCTGCAGATAATTAATTTGCCTACATTGAAGATAGACTCCATATTTTTATGTCAATGGACATTGCTACGGAAAAGCTGTGACGGGCTGGATTCCTAGCTGGACAATATAAAGTGAATCATCATTCAACGCATCAACTGGACGTGGTCGTCACAACGTTTGGACTCTGCACGTTTCGCCGTGGACGTATATCGTGGATTTTACCCCGGATCTATACTGCGGACTATCGTAACCTGTACCTCTGGAGTTACGTCAGAGGAATCATTCATCGGTGCATCGCGGATCATTCGTTTGTGCATCGAGCATCGTATTTGGACATTTCCAGGGATATTGCGTGTAATGCGTACGTAAGTGATTCCATTACTGGCTATATTTGTTTCTATTGATCATTATTGTACTGATGTGAAACCGATTACCAGTCTGTACCCACAATATCACTGTTAATAAACCGCCTGAACATCAGTTGATTGTTTCTTTTGTGCGATCATTCTCAGAGTGATTTTGGTCGTAACACTGCAAACAGCAAGAGTCACTATGCGCTACTCATGCCAGCCAACATGTTCAAGCCTGGTGGCAGTGAGAGTTTCAGTATACTGAATTTGTGTACATAAGGGAAGGACATACATGTTAGCTACCAGCAAAGATGTCGCATAGTTTGGAACATATTTTACTTGGCATTATTGTTTCGAGTGCCTCTCAACACAGCTGAACTTAAAGATCAGAGGGTTAAAGGGATAAGAGGGTAAAAGGGATAAAAAAGAGATTGTTTGTTTGTTTTTTTAGTGGAAAATTGTCCCAGAAACTCTTTCGAATACAACCATGAACCAAGCGTACAAGGTATGTTCCGACAGCTGGAGTGAGATTTGGATTGCAATCTGAATTGCAATCCAAATCTCACTTTTCCACATCACCGTTCAAACGAGCCAAAAATCCTACTGAATAATCGCGATCAGAACACCAATGCTTTTTCGGTAGCCATTCTCAAGAGAGCCAAAAATCTCACTGAACCACTATACTGGAACCCCTGCAACCTCAGCCTGACCCCAAGGAGCTATCCTGCATGTAGCACAATTGTGTGTATCGCATGTGCTCATGTATTGTAGCACACTCAATGCAGGCCCAGGCCTGGACACGGACACATACACACACACACACACACACACACACGCATACACTGTACATGTACACCATGTGATAATTGCACACATTTTTTCCCCTTGCAAAGATATCAAAACACTAACTATAAAACAAGACTGCTATATTAGTGTATGAGGTCAACATACAAGGAACAAAGAAGCTCAGATTTGAGCACAACTCACACATCTTTATCCTCAATTAATCAATAATTTTTGCACTTTAACCTACCAAAATGAGTGCAAGGGCAGAGACCTACATTGTTGTGCATAAATGCTAAACTGTTCATGTGAATTTCACTGTTGATCGCTGAACAGTATTACTAGTATTTTAACAGTTGAACAAGGGTATGTGGGTATTATACTAGTATTAATTCCCATTTACATTCGTGGCAAGAAGTAAACACACACACTACAACACCAAGAAACGAAATGGCACTAAAAAATGACACTTCATCCATTGGATCTGCAAAATTAATCCCTCTGAATCAAGTCATAATGTTAGTGACCCTGCCAATGCCATGAAATAGGCAATACTACTTATCTGGAGGTGTTTTTGAGTATAAAGCACAAACAGTATGTACATTATGACACTTATCGACAAATAAGTTGTGCTCATATTCTTTTTACTAGGGTCAGGGCTTGAAACTTCACTTTTCTTTTTCTGGTAGCCCATTTGAGCAAATAAAATCTTGAAATCTAAATTTTTGGTGGCCTGAAAAGGAAATGAAGTGGCAAAAAAGAAAAGAAAAAAAGAGCAAACTTGACAATCCATTTTGAATCTTAGTTGCCAAATCGCGCCACTGAAATATAACTCTTTTTTTTTGTGGCCTAACATACATATTGTGTACATACCGTAAATTCTTAGTGGCCAAGAGCCACTGCTTATGTCCAGCCCTGCTAGGTTGTCTGTGGGGTTTCAGTAATTTTTGAAATTCCATGAAAGTAGATGATGAACTATTTCATATGAAAGAGAATTATGTTACTAAGCCATATTTCATGAAGTGATGTTTCTATCTCGAGAAAATCGGCTTTCAAATCATCAGTATATTACTATTTCTTTTTTTTTACCAAGTAAGAGCGAAACAGTGACCCAATCATGTTTGCAAACAAAGCTGATAAGATGCATAACATGAGGACCTCCAGCAAGTGGTTAATAAGTGCACAGTGGTCAGAAAATATGCATTAGAAGTATTTTTACCAAGGCAGAAGCCACTCCCCCATTGTGTTATCATACAATGTAAGTGTTGTGTGTGTGCACACATGCTCTATCTCGCTAACCTTCCAACATATATTTCTGCGCTATTCCTTTACTGTTTCCATAATTTGCAGTCCCATGCGTGCAATGTCATGTCTCTTTGCATCGTAAGTTCTATAACCACCCTCATCATTCATAGCCTTGTCAAGACATAGGGAGTGCCGGTACGGTCGGGGTAGTCGGTGTGGAGAAGGCATGCATTTTCAGGTAGCCGGCACAGCGAGCATGCTGTAAGACTGTTGCAGTAGATTGTTTAGCAGCAGGTCATATACAGATGCTCAGTCTTGGAATTGAAGCTCAGGCCTCGAATTAACCGACGGCCACCGACGGCCATGGCCGTCGGTGCCCCTCTCGTTGGCCGCAATGCCTTTGGTTTTTTGATCAAAGTTACGGCCAAAAAAAATGTGCCCTTTTTCTTGGGGCCGTGGTGCCCTTTTAGAATGAAAGTTATTATTTATGACGTATGATATGCCCTTTCTCAAAGTCTCTTTAATAAGCTTGAACAACTTTCCTGATCTCAAATATCATATCTTCAGTTCACTCGCGTCCCGATACATCTGTATCAAACTCTTATCTTTCCGAGATACGAGACGACGTGTACGTACATACATGTACGCCCGACCGGCTTTTACCGTCCCCGACTGCCTCCGCAGCGCAGCGGCCGCGAGTATGTACTAGCTAGGCAGCGCATATTCAGATAGAGTAGTAAAGAGTGAACACCAAGTTCACCAAGAAAAAAGAAAAATCCCACGATGCCAAAGTGTGCCAGACTGGGGAATGGGGAGGGGTGGAGAGAGAGAGAGACCAATCAACAGAAGAAACCGCGCGTATTGGCGCATTCTTGGAGGTCATGAACTGTCTGTCACAGACTAATCATAGTAATCTACACGCGCACGCAAATTCTTTGCCTTGTGGTTTTGCCAGCCAGCTGTCGGAATTTGCTTTGAAGTTTCATGGCAGCCTGGCCTGGCTGGCCTGAAAGGGTGTCGAGTTTCAATCAATACCTACTTTTGTTTTATTCCTGTTTTAAAAAATGTCGTTTCACCTGATAGAAACGCGGAGATCGGGAATGTGTTACAGCTGTAGGGAAGATTTGTGTGTTGCACTTTGTGTGTGTGTGTGTGTGTGTGTGTGTGTTTGTTTGTTTTTCTCGGCTTGTTTTTCTTCTTTCTTTTTTCATAAACACCAAACATGCCCTTTCCAATGTGGCCTTGGTGCCCCTCTGACTGACTTAAGTGCCCTGGCCTCTTGGAAAAAGTGCCCTTTTCTAAATGGCCGTGCCCCTCCAAAATCCTATTTCGAGGCCTGGAAGCTACTTTGCCAGTATTTGTGCACACATTTATTGCTAGAGTCTTTCGAAATCTTTCGAAAGTAACATGCACTTTTCTGTTGATTGGAAATTCAAGGCAAATAATCATCTTCGAATGAGTCACTAAAATCGGTATTTGTAGTACTCATACTCACAACAGACCATTCAGTGGTGTCACGCACACGCGAGAGACTGACTGTGCATCTCGAGTGCACTTCTCACCATGATAAACAGCTACCGGTCTATGTATCCGTCTGTTTGCATGGTTAACTCGTATGTAACAACTGCTAATCCATATTTTTCCATACAACTACATGAGCTTGTTCTCTGATGAAATCAAGAGTCAATTTGGGAGTACAGTTGAACCTCTCGTATCCGGACAAGTCAGGACCGGGGCTCATCCGGATAAGGGATTTGGCCGGATACGGGAGACTCAATGCTTTATACATGTACTGATGTAGCCCATTGTAGTACCACATGTACCGGTAGTAAAGTGTATACTGCAACCTTTTCATTGTTACACTCAGTAACACTAACAGACCCCAAAATAGAGGTTCGTGTTTGCAAGAATGAAATCATTTTCTTTTATAAATTCTTGGGATGATTTACCTAAATAATTATTAAGAAATGTATCAAGTAGATCTTGAAAATAAACAGTACGAGTTGACGAAACTACGCTTCAAAATAGATAGCGCATTGCGATTCGGTTGCTCTCTTCCCCACACTCTCTCTCCCTCTCTCTCTTTGTGTGTGTACTGTGTGTGAACAATTTTTGAGTGGTCAATATCATTCGTTGCTCAGCCAATGACTCGAAACAATGTATGTCTATCTAGTCACAGAATATCGACGGCTGTGTATGGACCTATATGTGGCAATGCGATATGACAGGACTCGAGCGCATAATCTGTCCATGTTCTTGCGATGATTTGGGGATGTTTTGGGATGTTAAAATGTCTGAAGGTAAGCAATTTGGAAGGAAATTTGATGTAATGTATGTTAATCATGTTGGAAGTAATATGTAATTCATGTGTTTGTGTAGGAGTTCTCAAGGAGTTGGGAATCCCCCTTTCCTCCCGTAATTATTTTTTTAAAAATCCCGGCGAGATTGCGTCCGTATAATAGAGAGATCCAGATAAAGGGAGGCCGGATAAGAGAGGTTCAACTGTATAAGGTTTGTGTGATTGTGTCCATGATGCACATTGCGAATCAGAATTATGGGGATTTTTCGTCCTCTCACCCATCTGGTTTTGGCGCCACATCACTCTTTTTGAAAATGGCGATGAAAATATAAAAAATTTGTGTTCCTTGTCCGCATCTTTGTTGAGTTGCCAATATGTAATTTGTTGATATTTTACTGCTTTAGAGCAGCCAAAAAAACCTTGCAATTTCACCTGATCGTGATGTCATGCATACCTTGCATTAGAATCTCCTCTAGTAATAATTTAACACTTATCCACTATATTTTGCACCGCAGGGCGAGATTGCTTTAAAAAAAGCCGCTGCACAGCGGGCCTGCAACCTGCAACTGCTATTATGCAACGTGGCAATATTGAGGGAAGCATCACGGTAGATTTGTACATGGTGAATGCATGTCTTCGCATATCACGTACAAGACTTTAATTCGCACGCGCTTTGGATAAGTTGTGCAGATTCTGCATTTTTTACGCCAAAATTTGGGATTTTGATGGATTTCTGGGGGTGACTTGGGGACTTTCCTGTTGTGAAAGACAGTGCCAGTTACTTGTAGATGTGAAATTATGTGATATGCATGTGTTGTGACAACAGAATTTGCTGGCTAGTGACATGTGTCCGGTTTCTGGAGGGTGGCGGAAAAATGGTGGTTTTACTCTACTTTGTGCGTGCATGACAGAAATTATCAGACCCAATACAAGGCAGTACAAAACTACACTAGCACCTTGTGCTAGTTTGCACCTGCCAACATATGCAGCGGCCTCAACCGGCAGATTAGAAAAGTAGTTAGTAGACCAATAGTATGATATCAAATACATATTAAGGACCTCGCCCATCATCACCACTCTCCCAAAATCCAGACAAGAAACTCCTTTTTTACTTGGCCTAGGCTACAAATAGATTCATATTCTACATGTAATGTCACCTACCATTAGGTCGCCATTACCATGAAGTTGCCACTCATTCATGCACCTGCCACTGTTTGTTACTTTATTATTTCATGTGTATGACTCTTTTTTTTTATGTCCAGTGGAAAGTACAAAAATATGTCCTTCTGTCAAAGTGAAAAATCTCTGTGTGGCTGGGAAGAACTTTATGAACAAATGAGTTTGAATTCAGTACTATGTTTGACACACACCCACTACACGACAGGTCGAGCACCGTCCACTTTTTCATTGGGGGAACAAGGTGATACACGAAGGGTTTCAGCATGTCCCTGCAACATGCTCAAATTCTTGTGCAACATCCTCAAAAGTCAGCAACATATTGTGCAACATCCTCAGGAATTTGCAACAAGCTCAAAACAAAATGTATTCAAACATGTGAAAAACATCAGTAAAACACAACATCAAACTACCTTGTACTTTGATATTTGTGTGCAAAACATGAGGGATAACATTGAATGTAAGCAGCACAATGAGAGATAAGCTGCAAATTATTGCGTTCTACGAGCTCATGATGTGCGCTCTGCGCATATACAATTCCTGCAATATTCTCAGATTCTAAGCTACGAGTAGCAACATGCTCAAATTTCAAATTGTGAACCACCCTGAGGGAAGGCAATATCTTGAAGGTAAGTTAGCTAAATCACATATCATTTTGAACTTTGGCATTTACAGCATTAGGTTGAACCATTTATGGGTGTGTTTTGAAAAATGAGAGAAAATAAGGGTAGCAGCTCGACAGTGACAAAATGATTGTCCGATGACAGCCCTGAGAGTATTGATGAATGGCGAATTGCATGTGTTGTGTGTGCATGGGTGCTGGATTGAGAACCCGAGTGCATGCACGCACAGCCATACGAGTACATGCGGGTCTGATACAGGGGCATTTACACGTGCAAGCTGCATCATGCACGCTGGCAACCCAACGCTAGTAGTACATACAAGGTACTCTCGTCACGTCGTCGGGTCGCCAGAGGCATTGGAAAATACTAGTACAAAACGTTTTCCCCATAAATTTACAAGTTGTTTTCATCACAAACTGCATGGAAGAGAAAGGTGAGAATTTAATTTTCACATGACGAGATCATCAAAGCCAAAAGGATGTAATATCAGTTTTAATTTACCCGTTATTCTCAATATCGTTATAAAAAGTGCCGCCTTCATAATTATTGATCCTAATCAATTCAATACACGAAACAACCTCTCCCAAATTACAGATCAATTCTGCAATTCATTCATTAGAATTAGATTCTGTAAATTGTAATCATTGGCATTGCCAAATGTCATGACAGTGCATGAAGTAAAACAACTTTTCCCAAAGATTAATACTAAATCACTTCTGCAATCATCAGATTCATCACGTACTAGTGACGTAGACGTATCACTCCTCATCAAGATTGTATGTAAATAATATTAATCACTGACTGACATTGTGCATCATTGCCAATGTCATGATGCACAATCTACTGTTATTCAGCTTAAAACTCGATAGCACAGATGTCAAGCAATTGAACGTGCCGACCACGTTCATGTCGAGCTATTTACCCAGTAGGGCTATGTGCAATCATTGCTGTAGTTCTGATACTGTAGGTGTAGGCCCTACACACACTACCTACACAGTTGTCTACACACAACTACGCCGCGCCGCTGCACTCCCGCGATGCCCCATGTCAAAATCCCCACTAATGTTCACGTGCGTTATTGTCACGCGTAAAGTGGAGGTAGTGTGGCGGTGTTGGCATGAAATACAATGAAATTACAAGTAAAATAGACAAGATTCCTTACATATGTAATATACATTTCAGCTTCTATTCACAAAAATTTTCTTTACACTGGCATAAGTGCGAATCGAGAAATATGCAGGAAGGAAGTTGTTCGACCTCATTCTCAATCGGCCCGGCATATTTATTGTGGGGATAAAACGTGCGTATTCCAATCCAAAACAAAGATAAAAAGATTCTTAAAATACACTTTCCTCACCTTGCACAAGTAGAATGGTTCCTGTTCCCCGATAAGCCCTAATTTTTCATCGGTATTGAAATAATACGACTGGTTGATGAGCAAAAACCAAAAAAATTGATGAAAAATTGTGTGCCGGGCGTTCAAGTAATGTTGTTGCACATGTACTCAAAGTGCGCGTCTGATCGAAAACTGTAGTCTTACTGCGCACCGTACCAGTAGTGCGTGCCCTGATATGCAAGTGGGAAACCCGTAAGAACAGCACACGCGCACCGTACGCGTACAATAAAGTGAGTTTCAGGGCGAGAAAACGATCCGAAAAATAAAGCAGAAATTGGTGGCGTGACGTAATATCCTACGGAAAGGTGCAAACAAAGGGCAAACGTGCTTGAACATGACACCGTTTCCTTCCTTGCAGAAATATCACAATTATAAAGCTTCCTATCAGCATTCAGGTCCAAAAATGTCTTTATTTATGTTAGACCCAGTAGGCCTACATTATATAGATGATGACTGGCGGGGGAGGGAACATAACGAATGTTCCATCCAAAGGGTTTGAAATGCTATTGAGGGATCATGAGGTTATAAGTCCCGAGACGATCGAAGTCCAGGGACATGTTATAGCCTCCCGAAATAGCATTTCAAACCCTGAGGGTGGAACGTTTGATACATGTTCCCGACAACAAAAGTGATCATCTGTTATATTATATGGGTTAGTCAAATACGTCAACGTCGCACCAAAGATCGTAGAGATTCAACCGGGGGGAGGTTTCATCGACGTTTGTCAGCGCTGACAATTTCAGCAAAGCCCTTGGTTTTGATTGGCTGAGATGCTCTGGTCACTGACTGTTACTACGGTGATTCAAGATGTCAGCGCTGACAAACGTTGATGAAACACCCCCCTGCATCTTTGCAACCACCAGCATGCAGCACAACGCACTCGATCGCTCCCTCGCGCAGAGCCAAATTCACTGTGCGTCATTATCGTTACGTGAAAATGTTTTCCCATGGGAGAACAATACCAAAAATGTTCGCCCATGGGCGAACATAACGAATGTACCTCCATCACGTGACTCTGTTTAGCCCATTACTAACCTGTATTTGACTAACCCATTCAATATAATGATTTATTTCCATTTCTTCTTCGTGTCTGTGATGTTGTTCTAGCTCTTTCAGCTACGATTTTATTTTCATTATGAAGTAAATGCCATAACGTTATTAAACAAACAGAAGGTCCAATAGGCCTATGTTTATTCATATAAGATATAGCTAGAAACAGTTTCAGTATAGGTCCCGCGCGGCCTGTTATAGCTTTATTGCAGCTAGGTAACTTTTCAGTTTATCATCATCTTCTTTCCCAGTAAGATTGTAAGATTTGTAAGATTTTATTGACTCTATCGACCCCCTCTCGGGATATGAGAGTACAAACATATTTACAATAAATGAATACAAAAATATAAGTGATAATGTACATGTACATGTGAAAATAACAGATATAAATAAATAAATATGTTTACAAAACAAGGCGTAAAGTATACTCTACCACTACGTGTACAAACATTCACATCTACTTTACTTTCTACAAAACTACTGTCTTTCTTCTTTGGTATTGAAGAGAACTGAAACATAATAATTCTGACAAATTTGGCTAGTTTTTTCAAATGGCAAGCATTAGTTGAATTGAATAATTTGGCCATAATGTACTTGGTCTACTGGCCGTCAAGCTACTTGGTAAACACAATAGTCTCTCTTTGTGAAAAAGGGACAAACAAAAATATAATGAAATTCATCCCCTATATCGTCGGATGAACATATAGTACAATGCAATTCATCTGTCAGGCTTGCATCAAACCTGCCCTTATTAGGTATCAAACCGTAATCCATTGGTCTACATCTAAATTTACTTAATGTAATGTAATCTTTCTTACACAAGACCTGTAAATATTTCTCTAACATCAAATTATCCTTAAACATTCTCTTTGTACAGATTCTATTTGACCATGTTGCTGCTCTCCACTCTTGAATAAGCATATCACAAAGTCTAACTTTTGAGGTGTTTGAAATCCATGCAGCACTAAATCCACCCCCTTGTGCTAACCACACATTCCCTATAGCCCTGCATAATAAAAAAATATTTGCAATGAATAAGAACCATTGTGATTTTGACGGGGAGTGTATGTCTCCTTGTAAATGCAGAAGAGGGACTTGGTTTCTTTTCCCTTGACTAATCTCAACCAGAATCCAATCATTCGACATTTAATATAGTTCAAAATTACTCCACGTCCAGTTTCACCATAAACTATGGCAATCAGGAGTACATAAAATACTAGATTTTTGAAAAAATGTGAAAATAAATTTACACCAAAGTAACACCAGCTGGTGTGGTCTCTTATTGAAGCTGGACGGGTGTTAAACCATTGATATTAACACCAATAAATATCAAATCAACACCATGTGGTGTCATTTTTGAATTAACACCAGTACAGTGTCAAAATAACACCAGGTACAGTGTCAATAACACCACGAAGTGTCAGGTGAACACTTTTCAACACCATCACAGTGCATTTTTAACACCTGTGGGTGTGGTCCTTTATTGAAGTTTGATCGGTGTTAGATTTAACACCTGTGGTGTTAAATCTAACACCGATGTTTTTACAGTGAGCGATTTCAAGCGCATGGCGATTACAAAAACAAAACAAAACAAAACAAAACAAAAACAAAAACATGGCGCTGAATTTCAATCCGTAAGAGCCTTATGGTATAGGCCCAGGCCCTATCTTTAACTTGGAAATCAGATGCATGAAAAATTCTCTTATTCGTAGAGTTGGCAGTCTTCAACTAACAAAAAGATCTAAATCGACTTTCTTCATTGCGACTGATCCGAAACTGCTAATCTTTTATTCTGTGTATGTAATAACCGTTAATGCAAGGCATAGACTTATAATAAGGAGTAAACAAATATCTCGTGCACATGTATTGATAATCGTTAGATCTATCATTTCCTCATGTTGTAAATAAGTACAGTCAAAGTATCGTTTAAAGGACAAATCCACCTTCATATGCTGTATACATGTGGTTTGCAGGGGCGGATCCAGGAATTCTGTAAAGGGGGGGGGGAGCGTGACTAATATTTCTTGTGCCACTTCCGGGTTTCATTTCATTGTTTTTCTTTTTATTGCTTTTGTTTTATACGAAAAATAAAGGGGGGGGGGCGTGCGCCGGTTGCGCCCCCTTTGGATCCGCCACTGGTTTGAGTGAATGCAGCAATATTAGTGGTACACATCAGTGAAAAGTATTTGTGCAGTCACTGCTGGATGAGAAGACTACTACAGTGTGATGTCACATGCGTACAACGATGATAAGGAAAATAAAAATAGAATTTCACAAAACTTTACTTTCTGAATAAAGTGCACATTTCTTCGACTTGTTACTGACGTATGTTAAGGGTAATATTATTCCCCCTGTCTTCTGAAAGAGAGAAGTCGAGTATTCTTTTGTTATGAGAGAAAAGTGAAAATATGTTGAATTTTCTTTATTCTTTCTTTATATCGTTGTACACATGTGACATCACAAGCTATAGTAGTCTTTTCATCCAGCTGTGACTGAGCAGGAACTTCAAAAATTCATGACTTTTGAACGGATTGTCCGATTTTCCTCAAACCCTCACTGATGTGTTCTACTAATATTGCTGCATTCTCTCAACCTACATGTCTATGATTGAAGGTGAACCTGTCCTTTAATCTATTGTCTATGGTGCATTATGGAAAGAGCAAAAAGAAATGGGCCGTCTACCCTTATAGAACCATTATCGAAGCTTCTTTAGAATCAAACTCCTCCTTGTCTAACTTCGGGGCCAATAAGTGATCAATGAGACAAGTGATCAATAAGTGATTAAAGCAATCAAATGCGATTAAAGTATTACTGTAATCATCTATGCAATGTGATTATCATGGTATGAGTCCCTAAACTAATAGGCCCTCTACATAAAAAGATGTATCCAAAGTATACCTCTAGTCTGTTTTTTCCCCTTAGTCTATAGCCTATAGGCCCCCTGTGTTCGGTGTTTGTGTGTGACAATATTTACATAATTACCCAACTCTTCACTTACGTTGCCACAGAAGTTGTATGTCTATTGATCAACGTGAAGAACGTCATTGTCAGAAATCACCAGAAATAGGATCGAAATATTTTTCTATAGGCCTATAAGCTTTATATGACCATTTGAGTCTTAAAGACATTATTTACCCTTTGCAGATGAAACAAAAGCCTAGCTTTAAGTTCTTTAAAATAGCTTTAAAATGTGAGTTAGGAATAGAGACGCTAATCAATATAACCAATGCTAAGTATTGTTAAATTTAAAATGTGAACAAAAGTTTAAAAAATTGTTTCTAGAGTAAACCGTCCACACAATTAATATGGTTTAATGAGAAAATATCTCCTTGCATTTTAGGATTAATTGCGAATTTTGTATATAGAGTCCAAGTTGCAACGGCACTGCTCATATAGGTTTAATAAGGCACAACATACATCTCCGCTATCCACTGTAAAACGAGGAATGTTCGCGTGCAATTTAATTTTCCGAATTTCGCCAAGATTCGCGAAATGATAAAATGCACGCGAAAGTTCTTGTCTACACTATATGCATTGAACGCCAGTGGCAATTCGCGAAATGATAAAATGCACGCGAAAGTTCTTGTCTACACTATATGCATTGAACGCCAGTGGCAATTCGCGAAATTTTCATGCCACGAAAAGGCCGTCGGATTCAATTCGCGAAAATTTCATGCCGCGAATGTCTGTAATCGCGGGGACTTCTCCATGTCTTTTCAGTTGCGACGTCCCCGCGACGTCTCCAAATCGTATCGAAATCGTCCCTGCAAGGTTGCGGAGACTTTTGGAAACGCCACGGACAAAAGTATGGGAATCACTTTACGTCTTATGCGCCAAGTCTCGCTGTAAATAGTTATAGGCCTAAACGAAAATTGAAGGCAATTTTGTTTGGTTCTTCTAGATAACATGTTATCATTTTTCTTAATCATTGTAGGTGCCATACATGCTCCAAAGGATGATCTTTGATAATCAAAGTACAAAGACGGTTTAAGTGACTTGTATATTATGTGCAACTAAAATAAGGCAAACGCCAAGGGGTGCTGTTCGTTATTCCGAAGGTTCGTTTATTCCGAAGGTTCGTTATTCCGAAGATTCTTTACTCCGAAACACAAATTCCCTATACCTAGAGGTTCGTTAATCCGAAAATGAAAAAGGTTTCGTTAATCCAAACATTTCGTGTGGCGTTATTCCGAAGGTTCGTTATTCCGAAGGTTCGTTGATCAGAAGATGAAATATGGTTCGCTATTCCGAAGGCTCGTTTATCCGAAAGTGAAGTAGAGTTTGTTATTCCGAAGGTTCGTTAATCCGAAAATGAAAAAGGGCTCGTTATTCCGAAGGTTCGCTGATCCGAAATGAAATAGGGTCCGTCAAATAACGAACCTTCGGAATAACGAGCTTTGTTTCATTTTCGGATTGACGAACCTTCGGAATAACGAACCTTATTTCATTTTCGGATCAATGAACCTTCGGAATAACAAACCTTATCACATTTTCGGATTAACGAACCTTCGGGATAACGAATCTTCGGAATAACGAACCTTAGGAATAACGAAACCACGCCAAGCGATGCCTTGCATCGCATTTTGTGAGTACAATGTCAGTGCTTTTCAATGTAAGTTTACTGACCTTTTGACCTTTGACCTTGTCAGACTTCCCTCAACATTTAGAACTTCACCGGCATCTTTATGTATACCTGTGGCGTGAGTTTGGTGGTCACGGAATGTTATTGAGGATTATAAACAATATTGCAAGTGATATACGTACGGTGCATATCAGAGGAAATTCATATACAGTTTGACCTTTGGCATTCTCGGACTTCATCCATTTCTAGGTGATGCACCTGTGTTGTGAGTTTGGTGGTCATAGCTCAAAGCTGCATTGTGGAGAGTTATCTCTATTGATAACCGTGCACCTAGACTGTGAGAGTAATATTGCTTTGGGACTATAGGAAAAGTTCATTGGCCTTTGCGTTTGACCTTTGACCTTGTCGGACTTTACCCATTATCTGAACTTAATCGGCATTTAAGGTGATGTACGGTGGGTATGAATTTCGTGCCAGGTGGTCATGGCTCAAAGCTGATGCAAGAGGAAAGCCTTAATTGAGAGTACACCAAATTGCTGACAACAACTGCGGCAATGACCACGACGACGACGGCGGAAAATGCCGTCTTTGTCCGGTATGCAGGGAGAAAACAACAACATTCTATCGCATAAATTACTTTTAGTCGTCGATGTTTTCCTTTCCTCTATCAAATGTGTTATTTTCATTAATGAATTATCGCCCAATTGAGCTTTTAGGTGATTAAACCAACATTGGGCAATTATTTTTACTTAAATATTTTATTATTTACGTTATATATTATATTAAATATTTACCAACAGAATTGGTAATGGAGAGTTGGGTGCTTTTTGCCCCACTATTGTGTAAGTGACGCATTCTCTTTGCGTGTTGAGTAATTATTGTTGGGCTATACCTGATACTTGGGTAGAAATTCGCCTTATAAGATAATTTACGAACATTATTTTCCACATTAAGGCTGGGTATTTCTTACCAGTACTTGGGTAATTTTGTTACGTTCCTTTCTAAGTTGGTAAATTTTCATGGACAAGTAAAAAAAAGTCTGTGCGTGTACGCGTGTATGTGTGTATGTATGTGACGGTGTGTGTGTGTGTGTGTGTGTGTGGTATAGGCCTACGTATGGAAGGATGGCCGAACCTTACGAATTTGCAAGGGGTACCAAGAATTACTATAGGGTGTTCTCCGTTTTAGGAATGGGAGGGGGGACCACACATACACACACACACACACACACACACACACACACGCACACAGGTTGAAGAGAGACACGATATTGTATATATACATAATATATATATATATATATATATATAGAGAGAGAGAGAGAGAGAGAGAGAGAGAGAGAGTTACTAATTACTACATGTATTATGACTTTTATTAATTGCCGTTATTGTTTATAATGAATCATGGTTGCCTGTCTTCACATGTGTGAGGAGATTAACAAGTATGTATGTGCATATACATATTTGTATCTATATGTACATGACTTGTGTGTGCGCAGATGTTTAGTCATACGTGTTTGTAAGTGTTTATATGTATACTTGTTTGTGATGGTAATGTATGTATGTTATATTATGTAAAATTGACGCATGTTTACTCTCCTATTAGTGTTGTTATTTTCTGCCGTCTCTGCCTCTATCATTGTCGTTATTATTTTCACTATTGTCCTGATCATCATTATCATTTTTTTTAAAATATAATATCCATGTTCCGTATTTTGTCCGATTTGTCCTCAGTCTTGATAAAGGGCAGGGCCCGAAAGCTCGAGAAGTAAAATCAATTGTGAGGATTCAAAAGCTACGTCTAACGCCTCTTCTTTATTCTCGTTATATATATATATATATATATATATATATATATATATGTTATATATATATATATATATATATATATATATATATATATGTATATATATATATATATATATATATATATATATATATATATATATATATATATATATTATATAATGTGAAGCGGGCTTGGCCTCGTACGTGGTGGGTACTGCATCATTGGTATATGTGTGACGGAAGGAAAACTTGCAGTATAGACGTGGCAGTGATGTTCAGTCTTGCCTTTATTCCCCGAGCTTTCGGCTGTTTCACCAGCCTTTTTCAAGGGCTTGATGAGACATGTTATGTTATGTCATGTTATGTTATGTTATGTCATGTTATGTCTCATCAAGCTCTTGAAAAAGGCTGGTGAAACAGCCGAAAGCTCGGGGAATAAAGGCAAGACTGAACATCACTGCAACGTCTATACTGCAAGTTTTCCTTCCGTCACACACACACACACACATATATAATATATATATATATATATATATATATATATATATATATATATATATACATATACGTTTATGTAAGCAAGAGCTACATTGTGGACGTACCCATTTTGACATAATTTTCTTACGTTTCCCTTTATTCCGTCAACATCGGAGGGGTTGAAAAATCAGCATTGTGGGAGTATCTGTCTGTGCATGGGAGCAAACTACAGGATACTAGTACTCTTACAATATTGCTAGTTTGTGTTTTGTGTGTATGTGTGTGTGTGTGTGTGTGTGTACAGTACGTGTGTGTACGTGCGTGTGTGTGTCGGTTTGTGTGCGAATAGTTAGATGACACAATTTGAAACCCATGCTGCTTTACGACTAGCTGTAGGACTACGAATAGTTAGATGACACAATTTGAAACCCATATACCTGACTGGACTTGCTTACCACTTCATTCCAGATTAAAACCCAGTAACTAAAACATTGAAATTTAGTATCAGTTGATACCAGTTGGTTTCTATTGGTTTCTACTGAGTTTTTTTTTTTTTTTTGCTCATGAATATTCATAAGCTATTCAAATTCTCTTCTTGAAAAAGATAAAATATTGGTAGAATTAATGTTTTTCATGATTTCAATAAACTCTGAAATGTCTGAAATGTATTAGACATTTATTGAATAATATTGCCGTGATATTCACAATTTCAACTGTTCAACTTGTATCTTTGATCAGGTATTTTCATAATTATTTTTATAATAAAAGTGTAATCTACATGGTAATTAAATGGCCCTATATATGTGAATGAAATATTCCTGGTACTAACTAGGTCTAGGATGTAGGCTAAACCTAGATGTACTTGTAGGTATAGGCTTTACGACTAGCTGTAGGACTATGATAGGTTAGATATGAACAATGTCTTGACATACACATGTTCTTGTAAACAACCATAGGGCCTACATCCAACACAAAAGTTTTGATCAACCAAAATTCAACTTACTAAACAGTTGGACAAATGGAAGTTGGACAATATCCAATTGGATAAAATTGATTGTGCAAATGGTTGTGCAACTCAAAATATAAAATTGGTTGTGCAACTCAAAATATAACCAACGGTTGGGAAATTGCAAAGTTGGGTAAAGTCTGATTGGTCAACAGCTGATAGGCAATTTGATTTGCCCAACCACATAGCAAACTCATTACCCAACAGCAGTTGGGCAGATTTTAACCGATAGTTGTGTGGACAGTATGTTGCCCAGTGTTGGTTAAAAGTTGGGCATTTTTTGCCCAACTATTTTAAGAGTGCAGGGAATTTTAGATTTCGCCAGGGTTCGTTATCAGTTGCTACTTGCGATCAAATTCGTAAACAAATCAAACTTGTTCGAAATTGAGACAAGAAAAACTGTTTAAGACAATGAAAACTGTTTGGAAATTTGATTGCAATTGCTTGTAAATTTGCTTGCAACTGGTAACGAACGCTGAAATTCCCTAGAATTTGCTACGCTCGCAAAAATTCGCAGCTCAGTGAGATACCCCCTTTGCGTTACTAGTAGGCCTAGGCCTACGTGACATGCATTACATGCAATATGATATTTTGGATCAAAAAGTTATCATGTAATGATTGGTTGAAAGAGCTTCACGCGGTAGTACATGTATTTCAACTATATGTCAGTGTTGGCATGTTTGACACTCATGAAATACTATTTGCAAAATGACGTCTATACCAACATTTTGCAAATAACGTAGTACAATTGTAGTACTACATGTATTTGCAAAATGACGTCACAAAGCACTTCTGAAATCGTGCGCAGCTATGTACCGTCACTCTAAAACATATAATAACAATTTTCAACAAAACAACTATGACATACCAAAGCAATTCTGACATCGCGCACTGCGCCATACCGCCTCTCTGTGACGTAATAATTTTTACAATCGTGACGCCATATCAAAGCAATTTTGACAATGCGCACTGCTTCGAACCGTCACTTTGTGAAATGTAACAGTTTCTTACAAAACAATTGTGACATCACAAAGCAATTCTGATATCGCGCACTATACCGCCTCTCTGAAATGTAACTGTTTATAACAAAACAATTGTGACGCCACAAAGCAATCGTGACATTGCACGCTGCTACGAACAGTCACTCTGTGAAATACAACAGTTTCTTACAAAACAGTTGTGACGTCACAAAGCAGTTCTGACATCGGGTCCCTTCAAAACATCGCATTCATTACACGATTTCTCGCCTTGAATTTTTTTCCCAATTTCCCCTTCTTTTGATTAAATTTTGATCCAGAATAGAAAACAAATACACTTTGCCTAATTTCGAGTTTCTGGTTAAACTATTAGGCCTCGGTGCCTGAAGACAAAGTATAATTTTTATGTTATGTTTTGGATTTAAAAAAAAAAGAATATCCTCTGGTGACTGGTTGAAAGAGCTTTACGTGATTACGGGAATTTTTAGGTATGTAAGAAAGTTGGCAAGTTTGAAACTCAAACATTTGCAAAATGATGTCACTAGGTAATTCTGAAATTCTGAAAGACTTAAAATTTCTTGTTAAAACTATAGGTCTCAACGGTGCTCCAAAAGAACTATTCACTTCAGGGCTGCACCCCTCAGTAAATAGTTCTTGTGGAGTCACCTTTGCCCATAGTTTGAACAAGAAACTCTCAAGGCAAAGTATTTCAAACTTTCAAACTTTCAACTTTTCAAATATACTAGTAGTTTTGGTGTCAGAGAGGCTACTCAGTTGACGAGAGCCTCGCAACCACACTCCTATCAGGTACCATATTCGAGAACTGAATCGCATCGCCATTCGTTCTTCCCAAGAACTGTAAGGAACTGGAATTCCCTGTCGTCAGAAATTGTTTCAGTGCCATCTGTGGGATCATTTCGAACCGTCTAACGGTTGATCACAGTGGCTAGTTATTTTCGTCAAATCTTTTATGTACTTGTAAATATCTGTAAATAAATTGTATTATAATGTAAATAGCACCAGTCTGCAAGAATCTTCAGTCTATTGAAGGAGGCAGACTTAATCAGAAGAAGAAGAAGAAGAAGAAGAGAGCTGGTTCATGGAATACTAGTAGGCAGTCGAAAGATGGCGCTGCACTCGTTGTCATAGTAACCGAAGCGCTGTATGCGGCTGCTGGGATCAGCAGCACAGCTCTAACAACATGTACACGTACACACGTAAGGGTACACAACGTATCGCTTGTTGTTGTCTACATACCCACGCCAGCTCCACACGGAGAGTGTTGCAGCAGCCTACGACTCAATACTTTAACGAGGGGATGGTTGCATACCACAACAAGCAATAATTGCCAGCCAAAATTTCAAGAGAGCAAGAAAATAATACTGCAAAGCTTCCCCCAAAGAAACCTTCTCTGAGCCGTCAGGATGAGTGAGCAACAGTATCATTGGGAGGCACTAAGAAAGCAGCGTGTCATCGATAGAAAATATGCTGTCATGAACAAATTTGCGGCAGAGCAGGTAGGTTTTCCTAATCTAAATAGTAAAAACTAAGTTCAAAACAATTAATGTCTAGAAATCCCAGAATGAAGGCTGGCCTTTCTAGTATTGGAATGTTAGGTTCTCATCTTTCTTCTGTTTTTAAGAAATGAATCTATGTTCTACACATCTAAATAGATTTTAACTTAAAGTAATAAGGGTAACGTAACTCAAGTGTGGGATTTTCCGGAAGCTTAATCTTGTGTCTGGTGTGCAGGAAGGTCTAACCAACACGTTAGAAAATTTAGTACTATAGTAGAACATAACAATCTAGAATCTAGATTTATTCCAGGCACTATCTTACTACTAGGTTAGACCCTTTCTAGACGATTTTGTCAGTCAGAAAGTCAGTCATGCAGTGTTTGTGTCAGTGTCTTGCCTGCGACTGTGTGAGGCTCTGGCTCTGTCATAAAAAGTACCTGTAAGGCCGTATTAGGCGGTAACAACAGCAAGAGTACAAAATATGTGTAACATAACTATCACAGTATACTGCCTGTTGTAGAGAGTTTCTACCATCCTGGCATTAAAAACTTTGTAATTCGAAATGAAACCTACATGTAACACATTCCTGTATCCCAGATAGATGTCTACATTCTAGAGGAAATGGTTGATTAATTATTTAAAGGGAACAAGCTATATGAATAACTTTCACAAATGTCAGTAGTTTAGTTTGTCAAACATTGACTGTGCTGATCTCAGTCAGATACGAAGGTGAAACACAACATCATGTGATGTATTTCCTTCAGCATGGGGATTTCTGACAGTTCAGTATTTTCTAATTCTATCATGCCTACTGTAAAAGCAATGTAATTTGAAAAGTAATCCTGTTTCAATTTGTATGTTTTTGTGATTTGTCTGCATAGAATTAGCACACATAGATTGATTAAATGTAAGCACTGTGTTCAATATTTTCAAAATCTTTGTGCGATGTAGTATTGACCATACACACATAGAACTCTAATGATAGCAATCCCTAACGTACTGACTGATTGTCAATCGTATTTCTCTGTCTATCCCAGCTAAAGGAAGAAGAGGCGAATGCACATGATGCAGCAAGAGCTAAGCTGCAGAGTGAACAAGCCATGCATGAAAGAAGAAGAGAACTGGCTGAACAGGTGAAGCAGCGAGACAGACAAGGAATTCAACATTCCTACTCAGAAAGAGAAAGGTAAGTCAGAAGAACATAAATCAACATGCATAAAGAGTAAAGAGTAGTTTGTCCCTGAGAACAGAAACGATCATACATTGTAACTCTCATATATCCATGTGGGCTTTCAATCTCACACACACATACAAAACAAACAGCAGGCCAAGATGTGTAGACACATGTGTAATGCCACTAAATGAGTTACAAATGTGTATTTAAAGGATGGATGATGATGCGAGGTGCTAGAATTTCCAAAACTGTCACCAGACTTCATTTTCTAATTGTTTATCTGATAGTCTTTTGATGGTTTCTTGTGGTCTTAATTCATACTTCAAAAAAAATTCTAATGAAAAAAAGGTAGAAACACATTTTTTTAAAATAATTCTTCAATGCTTGAAGTGTTCATTCAGTTTAGTTGTAGATTTCATGTGCAGCATTCTCTGTATACATGTATTTAATTGCCCTTCCCTAAGACAAATAAAAAGTTACCGATTTGATGATATGCTTTTCTATAAACATTAATGTAATGCAGAAGAGCACAAAATGGACTTCTTGGTCTTTCTCATATTAAGCCATTTGTCAACATCCTTGCAAGACTCAGTAGATAATCATAAAACCAGAAATTGTACTAAAATAAGTTCCTCTGTAATGTTGCATCATACAGGCCACTTTGTCAACCTTTCACACTTTGAATGGCTGAGCGTCATTTTCTACTTTGCTCTTTTATGCTATTATTCTTTCATCTATATCTGTCATGTGTTCCTCCTATTCCTAAATATCCATATATATATACACAAGTGGTGTGAAATTTGTAATGCATTCTAATTGATACTTTTCCAGTTTTCTTTCTGTCCCTCTATCTGTGTAGTTTGATGCCAACTGGTAATTTCACTTTGTTCAAATGCACTTTATCTCCCCCACCTCTCTACTTCTCATTTCCTTTCTCCCTCATCTTGTTCCTAACCTCATTAATTCTCACTCATCTTCTCTTTCTTTCTTTCCTTTCTCGCGTTTGTTGTCACCTTTTCCATCATATCCAGTGAACCATCCGATAAAACCTTCCATTATCAGCAGGGACACAGAACACTGACCGTCCAGTTCCAGGATTAGCTTATGCAGTACCTGATCCATCTGGAAATATGGATATCTGTGCTGGGCGAAATATTGACCAGCTGTTACTAATTATGCCACAGAGCACAAAATGTGTCAAAAGCAACTTCTTTGTCAGCTAGTTGGATAGACTGTGGATATTTGGTGAAATATTAAAGAATACACTGGTCCATCAGTACATCAAAGGACCATTGTGTACATTTTACCAAGATATTTTATTAGTGTGCATAGAAGGCTTCAGGTTATGGCATCACTTCTTCATCCTAAAGCAAACAACAAAATGTTCAATGATATGATGAACATAATTATTTTTAAGCCAAAGAGACTATAGTGGCATAGTTGTTACTGTTGGGAAGGTTATATTCCATGTCTTTCATGTCTTAACTTTCAACTCAGTGCCATAATGTTAGTCTGTCTGACCATGTGCAATTGTAGACACTAACTCTTAACTCGTTGTCTCATGCAATTCTAAGTGTCATATGAAATAAACAGTGTTCTGCTACTATTTGTGCTGTTTTGTTATCTTTATCTGCTGTGTCTATTACTTGTAAGGCAAGGATTCAACATCAAATCTTACTTCTGAAGGATCATCCCATGGCATTCACAGAGAGTACATTAGTGATGTGATATTATGTAAAGTTTCTGTTTTACTCATTTGTCCAGACTTTTTGTGTTAATGTTTTTAATACACTTAATGCAAGTTGATAGGATGAAGTGGCTTTGGGCATTTACTCTTCCATTTTACCCATATGCCTTTACCCTACCTTGTTACTTTTCCCTTTCCCTGCTGTTATGACCCTATTCCCCTAAACCCTATCCCTCCCATCCAAACCAACCCATGTGGCTGGCATCCCATTTTCCAGGAATATTCAGCGTCTGTTGTCTGAGCGGAATTGGCACGATGAAATGATTGCAAAGTTGGACCAGGAAGAGAAGGACCAGCTTCTTAAAGACTTGCTTCGGGATCATGCCCAAAAGTCCAAAGTCCTACGCAACCATGGTCTGTACCGAGGGGATGCAAAATTCTTTACTGACCCGCAATATAATTGATAAAAGATGCAGCGAATCTGTTAGTAAAACATACATTTTGGCTGTATCAAATCTATCGCACAATTGTCACAAAAGTTACTTTGAGGACATGCATACTGAAATGCGACATGCTGTGAATCATTTGTATTAACATGTTGCAGAACATGCGTGACAATTAAAAATTATAGCAAGATGTTGTTTGGCCACAGAATGCAAGACATTCAAAGGCAAATGAATTTGAATATTACAATTTTGTAGTGTATAATTCATATCGATTACAGATAAAACATAGAGACTAAGATGTATTTTATATCACGTAAATTGTTGGTGTCACGGTTTGATTCCCTTATTTTAACTATCTAAAATTGTGATTGTGTGAAAAAATCTATTTTGTGCTTGTACAGTTTGTGCTTTTCCAATGTCAGTGTTGTCAATATGTATGCATTAGAGCACATACCACATTATACATCGTCTGTAAAATTTACTTGAAACAGTTGCATCAGTTTGTTTACTGTGCTGTTTGTTTGATTTGTTTGTTTTTGTTTTTGTTTTTGTTTTTGAAGACAGTTTAAATGTACAAACTTGTGGGGGGAACATGCTTTTTGAATACTGGAAAACCAGAAATATTCGTGGCATGAAATTTTCTCAAAATTGGAGCCAACTGCTTTTTCACTGCATGAAATGTTCACGAATTACCATTGGCATTTAATGCATATACAATTATAGTGTTATCAAGATTTTTTGCATGCATTTTAGTTTCGTAGATCTTGGCTTGGGAAATTCGTGAAAGTTTCATGCATGCGAAAATTTCTGGTTTTACAGTTATGTACTCATTTGTAGCATGCTTGGTCGATGATGTTGGCGAATGAAAAAAAAAAATGCGTAGTAATCTGTGGATCGAGTCCTGTATGATGCCCTGTGTCTTTTTTTTTTCTAATTATTTTCATTTCGTTGACCAGTCATAGTAGTGCAGCATTTTTTTAATTACTATTATTTAACAGAAACTATTCGAGCTGTACTAATACTTTATATCTATGTAATTATCACTAGTTGAGTTTAATTCAGTTAAACCCATCCCCACTGATCTGAGAAAGATTATCCTGATTTTGTGCATCTTGGTTTCTTTTAGATTAATGTTTAGTAGATGCATTGAATATTTAGTGTTCTTGAATACAAGACATTAACGCAGTCTAATTGCTTACATGGAATATGTGATCACATTTTGCAACCGTACAACAAACTGTGTATAGACTAATGAATTAGCAAAATGCACTAATGTATCTCAAAGGACATCTGAACTTTTCTAACATATGCATCTTTATGTGGAATGACCCCATGTGATAATCTTATGGATGAATTCTTCAGGTCTTCTCACTAGTATGGTGGTTGGTGATTTAACAAATATCGTGCAGTAAAATCCCTGCAGTATTGTTTTTTTCCTTCCTACAAAATGTGCAACAATTATCTCTATTTTTGTGTCAAATGAATATGCAATCAGCTTCTCTGGGGGAAAAAAAGCATCATAAAAATCCTGAAACTTAATACAACGTCTCTAAAGAATCTGTATGATTTTGTCTTATTGATGGCTTGAATGTTCTGCTTTTTCATATTAGAGGCTTTTTTCCCAAAATCTTGGTTCACATCATGGTATGATATGCAATATGTTGTAAAATTCCAGTGTACAGTTCATTCATATGCAAAGTGAAAAAAATAATAGAAAAAATTTCTCATACATAAGCAATACCTTATTTGGCAAGCTGGTCTGATAACTCAGAAAAAAAAAAAAACTCACTTTCTTATCCATTGTCCCACCCCAGGCTTGCACAATGAGAAGACAGAAAGTGTAATACTTCCCCCCCTTTTTTTTCTTGAGGACCTTGGTGTACTGGTTACCCCAGAGATGTAAACAGTTTTAAATCAAAGATCCAATGCCTGTAGCATATACTAGAAGGGAAAACGAGGCTTTGATACTTGCTTGCAGAATGTATCGTTTTCTGTATTGCAATATTTGAGAGTAAGCGTCACTAGTTTCATATTGTGTTCTGGAAAAATTATGTGTATTGTTGCAACTCTAATGCACTGATGTGATTGAAATGATTGAGATTCTTGTTTTGTAATAAATGTTGAGAATATATCACATGATACCAGTGGTATTTTAGTGCATTATATTTTGTCTTGCATGTCAGCTTGCAGGTGTATGTGTGTGTGCGCGTGTATTTTGTACAGAAAGTGAAGAGTTTGTTCGCAAAAAGCGATAAGTCCATTTTTGAAGATTTTGAAGTACGGTCTCTGTCATGAAGTACAAAATAATACCTTTTAAATGATATATTGGTCACTACAAGTAAAGGTACATTTTTGAAGTTATGGTCAAAAGAAGCAAAAATATTCTTATTATTCTCTTCATTTTTCTCGACCTTTAATCGCAAATATCTCCATTTGGCAAATATGGACTTATCGGTTTTTACAAACAAACTCTTCAAGTACAGTTTAGATTACTGTGCTCATATTATTCAGATGGAAATGAAATACAAGTGTGCGTGCATGTGTGCTTGCATGAATGTGTGAGGGGAGGTTGAGTGAAACCCATCAAGGGTTAAAATCCACCGTTTGAGGGACCAGTGGATAAGATTAATCAAATCAGACGTTGAATGATCGAGAAAGTTATGGAATTTATGAGTTTCACATGTTTGAATGAGACTAGAGAGAGTATGGTATGCTTTGGTCAAAACCACATTTCGAAATTCATCAGCACAAAAACGAGGACGGTATCCCTTGCAGGTTAATGCACAAACGTCATCTTCTATGGCTCTATCGTCTGCTCGACACTTCAGCCTTTTCAGTCATCATTGCTGCGATAGGATTAAATTCTGATAACCTATCTCCTATCAAATAATAAGTTTAGATTTGAGTGCAGATCGATGGTAGATATATGAAGACATGATCTCCTTGTTAAAT
The DNA here is from genome assembly GCF_040938485.1 of Diadema antillarum. Taxonomy (NCBI): domain Eukaryota; kingdom Metazoa; phylum Echinodermata; class Echinoidea; order Diadematoida; family Diadematidae; genus Diadema; species Diadema antillarum. Next base: position 1,622,127 of record NW_027270966.1, read on the forward strand.
TTACATCGTAGTTACAACTTATGTCACAGTTTCTGTAAATTAATGAAAAAAAAATCGTAGGTTTATCACTGTATACGTCGATTTTAACAAGATATGACAATACTCTTGGTTCGCCTTTACGCTATGAAATCTTTCTGCAGTCATACTCTCCACTGGAAGAGAAAACGACAATAAACCGACCCTCAAGCCACATTCATTTTTACGTTTCTTTTCTTTGTAAATAGAACTCATGATTTCGGGGCACAGTGAGATTTAAAAATCAGACTCGGACTTGTTGCAAGCAGAGCTTCCTGTAGTCAAAATGAAGAGTTTGTTCGCAAAAACCGATAAGTCCATTTTTGAAGATTTTGAAGTATATAAAGATCTCTGTCATATAGTATAAAATAATACCTTTTAAATGATATATTGGTCACTACATATAAAGGTACATTTTTGAAGTTATGGTCAAAAGAAGCAAACATTTTTTTTATTATTCTTTCTATTTTTCTTGACCTTTAATCGCAAATATCTCCATTTGGCAAATGGACTTATCGGTTTTTGCGAACAAACTCTTCAAATCATTGCAGACAGTGCCGTAATGCTTCGGCACTGATTGCAGAATATGAACAGCGCCACCTTGTGTCTGACCTTTTCCACTACCAACCCATCCACCGCTTTGCTACAGCTAGCTGAGTACTGCAAGTGCATGTACAGTTATTTACTCCGTTATTCGAATGTAACCTTCAAAACTTTGAAACGGATTATCCGAGTTTCCTTCGACTAGTTAGCGCATTGACAGAATCCTATGATATAGGCCATACATGTTTGGGGTAAATGTCCCTCTAACTATTTTCACCATATCCTACTGCAAGATGGCATTAGCTGCATAGTCTTTCTCACTGTCTGGATATCTGTACATATGAATATAAATAAATAAATATATATATATATATATATATATATATATATATATATATATATATATATATATCATATAAAGTTTGCATATAGCATTGTCATGACCGCAACTTGATTGAAAAAGTGAAGCCAAAAAAAAAATACAATTATACAACAAAAACAAAAAAGAAAACTAGGTGACATACGCGACCTTATAGGGTGGCTGAAACGATTAGGGAAATACAAGTACAGACAAAGGGATGTGCAACTAAAAATTGCCCAAAAAGTGCTGAAATAAAAATAAAAATTAGTCGACTGCATACAATGTCATATCTGTAGACATGTCACTTTATACAGAACTTAACTTGAAGATGATATCATTTTAGTTTCATTTGACGGAAATAATCGGACAAGTGATAAAACCAGCTTTTGAGGACGAGGATAAAATTTCAAACACTTTCACAACATACAGCTCAGATCTACACTTTTGCGCATATTTTTGGACGGAATTGACATCTGTTTCATATTCTTTTTATCATAAAGTGAAATTTCATTTTATTCAGTAAATAAACAAGCAAAATATAGCCGACATTAGATTAGGAGTTTGAAAAAAAAGATCTCGAGACTGCTCAGAGAGACGGCATTAACGAACCCCGATCATCAAAGGCACAAAATAATGCACCTGTGGAATTATTTTGTGCATCAATAGAAAACTGACAACTACAGCCAGTTGGAACTCTATCTTTTGAACCTTCTTGGTAGGACTTTAAAATAGAAACTTTTAATTCTGTAGTTTTAGTCGAAATGGTGTACAACAACGTATGGCAGCATCGCCTTATCTGTTTAATAGTGTTACAGAACGACGGTAGTTGTCTGTAATCTATGTAATTCTAAGACCTAAGCCTTTGGGCTTGTGCAATCGGATCTTCACTGTAAGAGCGTTATGTTGTTGACAAACTTTGGTTACCATTCAAAATATTGTGCCATGCACTTTACGGTCTACTTGGACGCATCTCTCGTCGATGAAAAGGAAATCTCATGTCTTCATTCATCCGAATCCCGTATCCTAATCCTATCAACGTCCACCTACGAGGTGACCTATTTGCACTTTGCCTATGTAGACATCAAAATCAGAATTTCACCTCCATTTTCCTGCTGAAAATGTCAGCGTGAAGTAGATACAGTCAAGGTGCTTTAGACAGTTTTATATCAGTGTTGTCAGTTAATTGGTTGATTTTTTTTTTTAATCGTTAAAACACCTGTTGAGGTCGGTGCTATTGTCAGAAATTGGTTCGTTCCGAAGTAAGCCGCCGCCACGAGGACGACGGATTTTATTGGTAGCTCCCAAAGAGGTTCACGTTCTTTCATCAGTCCTCGTAACATCCCATTGATGTCTGTTACCCGTAGCAACACGGTGCGTAGTGCATTGAAGTGAGAGTATGCACCGCACCGCATTGACCCATACGCAGTGTACGTCGGTCCGATTGTGTGCACGATGTATGGTGCGCTGCGCACGAGTGTTTGTGTGCGTGTGTTGTGAATTGAGGACCGTACATCCGAGTAGCTACCCTGAACTCAGCGGCTGTGGCGGACCGACGAATCGGTTTGCGTTGGTTGTTGCCTGGCCTTGGTGTGTACGTGTGTGTGTACACAAGATCGTTTAGTGCACACAAGACGAGTGCGAATGGTGGAAGAGTAAATAGATTCTGACTTGCAACATTGTGCCCATCTCATTGCTGATATATCCGTGATTGACGAAGTCTCTCAGACGTTTCTAGGGACATCAGAAATATGACAGTATACAGTGTTCGCAGGTGAGATTCTGAGAAGTATTGTCCATCGTTATTGCCGTCAATTCCACATAACTGGTGCATACTTTCGTCCTTCTCTTGAGCTTCTCAGCCGGACTAGTGCCGCGTAGCGTAGCGTCGCGTTCTACTACTTTCGCAACCTCTTGTACTTGGAGTCTTCATTTACGTTTGTATACTTTTCCAGCAGTTGTTAGATCCTGTTTTGTTTACAACACGCCATGAATACGAACCACAAACTATGACCATAGAATGTTGAAATGATCGTCCTTGCACTGTCTTGTTTTAAGCAGCATTTAAGCTAGAAATTCTAGTCGATCCGTCGCCTGAACAACGAAAGAATCAGTCAGTATTCGTCTACGTGCCTCTACCTCCTAACCTCAGCTCTGAAGAAACACATCAAACCATGAGGACAACAAGAGTCGTGAGCAGTACAACACCAGAATAAACCAAAGATGTAACGATGAAGGGTTGCAAAAAGAGGAAATGCAGAACTGTCTTACTACATTGTATCAAAGCCAAAGGAGTCTTTCGTGTTGAAAGAGTGAATCTGCACTCTTCAACTGCTGGGCGGTAAGTTTCCAGCAAATTTTTCGACTGGTGAATAAAGTTCTTGCTTCATTCACCAGTCTTTACCTTTCCAGCTTACTTCATTTATTAACAGTACCGTAGTTATGGGTAAACTCGGCCTAGTGGGTAAAGTCGGCCGCCAGCGCGCACAGTACATAAAATTGTACTGTGCACGCTGGCGGCCGACTTTACCCGCTAGGCCGAGTTTACCCATAACTACGGTACTGTTAAGTTTCAGATCTATAGAGCCTATTTGTTTTTTCTCAAGTGTTTAAATTTCATAAACTAAAAAGACAATGTATGATACAGTCACACACATTTATGTGTCTTTAATACCATCCAACCACACGTGTGGTTGCAACTTGTTTGTTGCATTGTAATGTATCCACACTACACTAACGTTACAGCCCAAGTGACTGACAGCCTTATTAACATGCGATTTGCATCACACACCACCATCATGAAGGAAATTACCTATGGTTTATGAATTTTCCTCTTGTTTTGTACAAGTTCATTTTCTTGCAATGTAGTGTTCATTCCATTCTCACCATGCACCATCTTGATACTTGACACAAATGTTCATGTGTTTGATTGTACTCCATTTTTCACACATTCCGCCTGTTTCCTGAGTAATTTTATTACACATACAGTACTACATACATGGTAAACTGGTGCTAAATTTGTGCAGATCAAATTGCATGCAAATTCTCTGAAAACTAACCAAACAGACCAAACTACTGAAGTTGGAAGCACAACTGAACTAGATGTTCATAGAAACATTTGCAGTTTAACAGGCTGACATTTGTGACAAGACTGGAAAAGCAAGGAGAAATGACAGACAGATACTATTGGAATGAAATGGAAATCATTGTAAGGAAACAAAGTTTCTTGAATGTGACTGTGAGTAAAGTGAATTGAGCCCCCCCCCCCCCCCCCCCCCCCCCGCGAAGTCAAGTATTGCATACAAAGTCTGTCCACATTGATGGATCTTTTAATCTTCTCTATCCCATTTGAGTGATGAATAAAAAGGCAGAGGACATTTTGGGGCATGATTTTGACATATTTGTTAGTAGAATATCAAGAGAGGAACATTGCTTGAGTACACATGTAGATGGTTGACATTATCAGGATTTAAATAGTTTTATCCATTTAGGTACATTTATCTCATATTTCCAGAGCCTAGAATACTTTGGTATGACTTTATTTTCTTATCCATTGCGAGTTTATCCTCTACCCATCAGATTTTGTTATGTTTCTCAAAAAAAAAAAAAAAAGAATTGACTCACTAGGCGTGATCCTCATGACTTCAAATTGTAAGTAAGATCTAGTACAACCAAAGTGTTCCCATGCACTACAGAATGGGTATGACTTTGATGAGCCATGGTAAACACTGTCAAGGAGATGTCTTGTTAAATGCCACACACCCCACCAAATGACCATTGATTTTATTCATTTGTCACATTGTGGTATTGGTATGTGATTTCAGGTACTTTTTTAAAAATCCATCTGAAAGTATACTATATCATGATATCATGAAGATGTCAAATTTGTTAGAAAACAAGAAATGTTATTTTGAATGATTTGGCAATATGATAAATCTCAGCTAGTCAAAGTGGAATGGCACTCAATATTATTCCAATTCTTGGAAGGCGGAGTGGTAGGCTTGTTACCCCATTCCTTAAATTGTTAGCTCACCTAACTTTTCTCTTACCACGCACAGGTAACTTGCACAGGTCGGCCCATAGCTCCCAATGAAGGGTCCGGCCACGGCAATGGAGAAATATGAAAGCTTTGGCCTGGTCGGAGAGGGGAGCTATGGCCAGGTGCTGAAATGTCGGCACAAGGAGACCAATCAGGTGGTAGCCATCAAGAAGTTTCTGGAAGGAGAAGATGACAAGATGGTGAAAAAGATCGCTATGCGAGAGGTTCGCATGTTAAAGGTATGCGCCACTCAGTCTCTCACTAAGCTTGTGCATGATCATGATGTATTATTGTTGATGTAATTTGGGCTGTTAATGTTGTCCTGAATGTACGGTATCACCTTGTGTAGGTTGTTCTCAAGAATTGATTTGTAATAAGTGTGCCTCCTTTAAATTTGCATCATATCAGTAATGTGGTAAAAATCTCATTTCAGAATTTAAAGTCATAAAGACAAATTCGTGCGCGCAAGTGTTGTTGAAAGGAAGTTTTTACCTCACGTGCAGAGTACATACATTGTATGTATGTACACATGGCAGTATGGTAGACCACAGATTTCATGTGCAAAAGTGCTCATTCCAGTTCATGAGGGAAGTCTTATGTGAAGATGGAGGGGGAGTGGGAGTGAGTGCAAAAACTGAACTTTATGAAGGATTAATGATTAGAGTAATCTGATTTATACGTAATTTACGTATAAATCAGATTACTCTAATCAAATATTTAGTGATGTATACGTTTTTCTAGTTTTGTGGACCTATAACATCACAGTGAATGAATGAGCTGTTGAAAGGTTAGCCACAGATTGCAAGATTACAGAATGGGTTTGGTACTCCTCCTTAAAGCTAGCTACATTGTATGCTATCACCTTGAAATCATGCATCTGAAATTCTTTCTTTCTTTCTTTCTCTCTTTCTCTACCCAATTAAGCCGTGTACTGTACTCAGGTTTGCAAAATGTAGATTGCCTGAAATTGCGCATTTTGTATTCATGTGCTTTCCTCACTGTCATCAGCAGGGGCATTACCTTTGCTTCTGACAAGATTTGATATTCATGGGTGTATTGATCCCATTTCCAACATCAGATGCAATCTGTGGCCAAGTGTAATCTTAATTTGTGACACAGATGATATCTGTTCCACCATGCATTGTTCATGCATTGCAGTTGTACGCGACCACAAAAGAACTATTGATATCCCTTGCACAGTGCATTTCTATCAATGGCTCATATCATTTGAAGATCAGCATGTCATTATAGTCTGTCAGATTGAACAATGCCCATGCCCAGTTCCTAGGCAAGTGGCAAGGGGTCATAAGATATCTCTAACAGATTGAATGGCTCTCATCATCCCTAAGCATCCTAAGCAACCACAAGAATATCACCCATGAAGTAGAACAATCCACTAATGTACACGTTGTGGTACATGAATAGGTGAATATTCTCCCTCATCTTTTATGGAGACAAAATTATTGTTATGTGCTAATGTATGCAGTATGCAAAGAAATACATTACTCTATAAAAATTTTATTTAATGCCGAAATTTTTTCACATTGATACTAAGATTTGTGAAGATGTCAGACTTGACAATTTCAGAGTATTAGTATAAAGATAAAGACAAATGACGTGAATGTGAAACAAAACTCAATTAATACAGATGTACTATCCTAATGTACAGTATGTTTGACAAGAAATTCAACTGTTGAGTACAGCTACTAGCAGGTGCTTCATAAGTCTCTATATGGAAATATGAATAACAAAATATATTATTATTATTATTATTATTATTATTAAATATTATTATTATTATTATTAGAATGGTTTATTTGATTAAAAAACTTGCAAACTCGTAGCCCGAAGGCTAAAATGTACATTGCAATGACATATTATGTGTACAGTCAGATTAAATAAAACACATTGAACTGTCATACATAACATCTGCATCAAAAGTCATTGTCAAATATAAATATATTGCACAAAATATAACCATATTTTACCATTTACACACCATCCTACATCATTCTGCTAAACAAAAAAAAAGTTATATGTTAATATCTAACAGACCAACTTATATTCTACAGATATACATTGTACTTTGTACAAAACATCAGAGCAAAAGAAAACAATATATATTAAAAAACATATTGCTGTTAAGCACTCTCTTTTCTTTGCAATCATCATTTCAGACACTTTTAAAAAAAATTGATATGGAATTACTCCATAGATTAGAATTGGGAACAGGGCATTCAGAAATTTAGTTGCAGTTCTAAGCTTACTGCTTCTGCTTGGAGTGCCAGTTTGTTGACAATCCTAGTTTGAACATTGTTCAGTGTAGCACTGGACAATGTGATTAAGATGTTGTTTTATTCTGTGAGAACTGAACAGCAGTATCGGTTCATTTGAAAATGAAAACAAATCCGTTTGCCTTCTCAAATGAGTAGAATTCAGTTTACAGATTGCATTGTGAAATTAACATTGGAGCACATATTGTTATTAAAATGTGTAAACAAGTGTATCATACATTGTATATTTTTACCCTCCCCCTCCAACATTGTTTTCATTGCTAGACTCTACAATACATGTTATGATGTCATCTTGTCAAAGAGATACAAACATATTCTGAGGATATGCGCAGATTACTTGTGGAGAGTGTATGTTATTCAAAACAAGCAAATCATGTGAATGTGATAAGAATTGGCCTGCATGCCCCAACTAATAACAAGTCAACGTAACACACAGTATAGGAATAAGTTTCCTGGTGTTTTGTTTGTTGGGTTTTTTTTTTCATAACACTGAGATTCATTTGATATGCAGTTTTCTTTTGCTGAGAGAGTTAGCTATTATTGACAATCTATTAATTCTGTTTTGAAGAATACAAAGGGTGTGTTTGAGCATTCTCTTAAGAGCAAACCGGACCGTACCGAACCTACGCCAGACATGATACACTGTCTAAAATGTACTGAACTGAACCAAGTCAAAAGTGGACCACTTCACGATGTGCAGCAAAAGTTTGCATGGGATGTGAAGAACGCGCGTAACATGCGTCAAATGCAAAGAGTTCAGTCTCTTTGTTCGGGGTGTTCGTAAATTTATAGTTTACCTTGTGAGGACGGACTGAGTTTGCTACAACACACATTTCCCAAAGACACTTGCTTGAGTATACTTGGGTCTCATCTTCAATGGGTTAAGTGCACCAGGTGAATGACCCTCTTGGTACAAAATGTGTGACCCCTCTAAAGATAGCTCATGAGGTTCACTTTCTCAACAGAGCATTCAAACTCTAAATAAAGCATTGAACGGTACAGTTCACTTTCGTTCATTTTTTAGTGCTCGAAGGCACCCAGAAAAGACAGTTGTCATGCAATCTTGACCTACCCGCTAAACTTACCAATTTGACCCTTTCTGCTAAGAGTTTGAACAACATTAGTTCAAGATGAGGGCAGTGACACACCTGTATGATACCTACATGTACCAAAGATGTCCCCATATGCGTCCATACAAATCACTATTGTACGCAGACCCCCAAACTGCCCCTTAAGAACAGAAAAATGGAGACCATTGTGGAAGCAGTCATGAAATGATAAGCTTCTTTTCCCATGCAGTGAGTTTAATGTTGAGCACTCACTTGTAAACAGGGTGAAGGAAAAACTTTGTTGCATGGTGTGCTTAAAAAAAAAACCAATAACAACTAGGTATCCATTTTCTTTGTGCACTTTAGACTTTGCCATGGTTTAGTATATGAATTGTACATGATATGCCTTTCCTTTCCTTTCATTTTATTTCTGCCTCCAAGTGTTGCCACAATAGTTGCGGTCTTGGTGTAAACTGATTAGTGTTTGACACTAATGACAGACCATTTTTCAAGTGTAAATGTGCATACATGTATAGTACATGAGCAAAAAACAAACCGACAAACAAACAAACTTAACAAAATAAAACCACTCAAAATGATGTTCTGTGGGATCTTTGACATCCAGGTAAGCTTAGTTCAAGCAATATGTAAACATTGTGAAACTTTAGCCTGGAATTACATTGTATCCAGTGGTTGAGCGCAAAATCTTTATCTTCAGTTCAAGTCTGAAGTGTTCTTCTATTTTGCATCTCTACAGGTATAAATATCACGTTCACAAAAGCGTGTAAACTATCAATATAAGAACCTCACAGTTATTGAGAAAAGTTACAGGATGTCACGATTCATACACCGTAGGATGAAGTTCAAAGCCTAAACTTTTCAATAAACTTACTGCAGAATCATTTCTAGACTGAGTGCAAGAATGTACTTTTACAGACAGGAAGAGCAAAAGTTGTGGATATGAAAAAAAGATTGTCATGACATTATGCAATGGTGCTGTGCTACAAGTTGTAGCTCTGTTTCAAACACATATTGTGGTCTATAGAAGGCATATCACTGCATATCATGGTATCGCATGCTTGTAAAACCAATGCAAAGTTTGCGAAACCAGACAATTATTTCATTTTACTTTTCCATGAATTGTGCTAGCAGTCCTTCTTTAAAATGATATTAGGCACTTAATTTGCTCAGCTTTCATGCCTTCACTGTGAAGAGTGTCTGAGGGCAATACACCTGTATGTGTTTGGATTGTCCATGTATCTGTCTGTTCCACATCTTGTTCAAATTATTTAAGGAAAATAGCTCGACAGATTTTTTTTAATCTTTTTTTTTCTTTAAACTTGGCCCAGGTACTGTATGCTATATGATGTTTGCTAAATGTGCCTTACAGATTTGTAGGCAAAATCTGTTAAGGTTGAGGGTCATTTATAAGTCAGTTGTAATGTCTTCTAGAAGTGTTCAGTGGTAACATGATTTGGCAGAAAGGGTAAAAATGAATAGACAGTTGTATAGAATAATAATAGCAAAAAGTTAAAGGTCCAAAGTCTCTGTTTTGAAAATATTACATCAGCTAGAAATTTTTCACAAGGTATACTGGCAACAAGGGTGTCCATATCAATGAGGGTAGAGTAGCATTACTTGATATCAAAGAAACAGGATAGCCCAAATGGCAGTGTAATGAATCAAATGAGTTTATTGGAAAAGAGGGACGGGGATTGTTCTTCACTGGTACCGGTATACTGTAGTAGCTGTGGTAAGTAGGTAATGTGCATACATTTAATCATAAGCCATAGGGATTTGCGCTGATAACTAAAAAGCAATAATGTCTTAAAATTTGGTAGAATTTAATCCATGTTCCCATTTGTTAACATCTCGCTGTGACGAATAGCCAACTTTGCAGGGGAATTTAAGAATATGTCCTCAATTCAAATTGTATGACGGCAGAGCGCATCATCACAACAGTAGCAAAAATAACCCAGTGATATATACATGTAGCTAGAGAGCCCACACAACCCATCAATCATGTGTTCTGTATGTGGGCAATTCCGTGAAAAATGTTACCCGAGGGTGGAAAAATGAAAATCAAGAAACAACTTTGTTTTACCCTGGAAAGTATTCAGGAAGGGTCATATCAAACTGATATGATGAAAAAATTTGGTACATTTTGGAAAAATGTATTTTTTTAGGTATTGAAATCGTGTGTTTTTTTCTAAGACATTGCAGAAAAATTCAGTATAATTTGCATGTAATTCTTCTGAAGTAGAAATTTTCCCTATAAAATGACTTTCAGGCAACCATTTTTATGCTATGATAAAGCTGATGACTCATTTTTACATCATCCTCCTTGGTATCGAAAGAAAATAATTCTTTCTTAAAAGATGAGCATTTCAATTTTTTGAATTTCCACCTCTTTCAAAGCGTAATGTCCGTAACGTTTTAGATGTAAAAGTTCTTGTAACACACTGTGTTTTGGTCTAATTTTGTTCTAAATTCAAACGCAAAGCTAAAATGTGATATCACACAACATATCCACACAGTTTTTCGGGAACCTGCACAATTCCTTTTAAAAAGCGTTACGGACATTACATAACCAATGCGTTACGGACATTACACATTTGTGGCAAAAGTATTAGTACATATGATTATTAGGAATAGCTTAGATTCTACCCTACAATATTGATATCTGTCACAATGAATGCCCTAGCCCTTACTGAAAATTGATTTGGGACTTTACTCAGCAAAAAGTGCAGTGTTTCAACAAAGTTTTGACTAATCTGCATTCCTCTACAATCTTATTTCTTGTGTCTACTTTACTCTCCCATGAAATATGTGTACATGGATGCAAGCTATCTTACAGCAACAGCATACAATGTATCAAGTTGAGTAATTATACTATGATGGCAAGAATGTATGTTAAAACATTGTTAAAGAAGAGAAACAGTCAAAAACATCTCTGGACAAGGCCTTTTACACAATGGATGATCAGTTGTAGTCTGACTTGTCTGTTAAGGAAATACAGTCCAACCTCAAGTTCTAACCATGTCGTGAACGGTAGCCATCTGGATAAAATGATATTGCTGGATAAGGGAGATATGCTCTTGCATGACAGTTGTAAGCAAATTGTGTAGGATATTATTTATTGACTATTCAATATTATAATTTACATGAAAATTTCATGTTTTATCATTCAATAATGTGGAAATCAAATGGAATGTGAATGAAATACACTTCCTCATTATTCCTTCTAGCAACAGTATTTTGGTTGTTAGAAATATAATGTTGTACCATAGCGATTAACATTTATGTCCTGAATCACAATTACCTTGTAAAGAATAAAAAAGTGATATGTACTTTTAGTCATATTTTGCACCGAATTATGCAAAAAAAAAATAATAATGTGCCAGTCCATATCTGGATAATACAGCAATCCAGAAAAGTGATTGCTGGATAACTGAGGTTGGACTTTATGTAATGAGGATAGTCCATCAATTATGAAATTTCTGAAAAGACAAGGATCCATGAATATTTCTTTGAGTGTAGTGAAGGAGAGCCATTTTTATAACAGGATGTAATCATTAGTATTAGACCCTCTCCAACAATTGGTCAAGAACACCTTTCTTGCTTCCAAGGTGATTGATTTGGAAGCAGAATAAACAATATTCTCCAAAACAGACTTTTCTGACCCTGAAAAAGACTGTTGTACTTCAACAAACTGTTGGGGAAAAAAGAAAGTAAAACTAAACATTCACTGTGTAAAAATACATACTGAGCATTTGTTGAACCATTATTTTATTTGAATTTGATTATGCATTAGTTTTGATTAAAATAAAAGTTGTTTATTCTCGCAGAGTTACGCTCAGTGATGGCTATGTAGATGTGAATAAAAAGTGTAATGTCCGTAACATTTTCTTAAAATTACATTTTGAGTAATCAAAAGTTTGAATATAACAGAAAGTCAAAAGGCTGATCTATATGTTATTTATAGATCATAACTTCATTACAGGCATTAAATAAGTTGATTAAATTCCCATATGATAGATAAGTCAACAAATTGTTAAAGTAGGGGTCAATACTGACCAAATAGTCCTCAAATTGGCAACTCCTGATATAAAAGATCTCCTGAAAGGGCTATAGTAGCATTGTCCAATGTGTATTGATTACCATCCAAGTGAAAAGGATAAAAAATATTAATACTTGCATGTGACTCCTGTCACTTAATGAAAGTGGACAAATCTGTAATGTCCGTAACGCTTAGAATGTAATGTCCGTAACACCACAATTATGGCTATAGGAGGTACATGTGTCACCTGTTTCACTAAATTTGATTTTATTTTCTTTAAACATTTCTTTACCTTTCAATTTATTCCTACATTGGTCTAATTATGTGCTTAAACTCACAGACTTTTCAATGATTGTATAGGCATGCAAAAAGTCATGTCCAAAAAATGTAATGTCCGTAACGGCCAACATTTTATGCAGTAAGTGCCAAATGATGTGGTGAAATGGAATGAAATTTTCACTGTTTATGATTTAGCCTCATATGTGAGTGATTCCACTGTATGAGTTCAGAATGAAAATATTTTGTTATCTTAATGACCTTTTGAAGTTGCAAATTTTGTCTGAAATGTAATGTCCGTAACGCTGGAACTGCCCATATAGAACTCACCCTGTTTCATTCAAGAGACTCAATATTGCACCAGTTTTTATGGTGCTGAGATAATACTGTGAGGAAGTATCATCTGCCAGATGCACCTGGCAGAACTTCCCTCTCATTGTCTCCTAAAAAGATCTCAATTCACAGTGATTGCCCTGTTTGGGCATTTAGCCGTAGCCATGGCAACATATTACATATGCACTGTGATTGCAGGTCAGTCTATATTTGGCAGCCACATGTCGGCGATGCATAATTTAAGTGCAGAGGGCGTATAAGTAAAGTTATCAAAAGTAGTTTGAAAGTTGCTATTGCCTTGAAATATAGTAGAATCTTTTTTTTTTCCATCTGTGTGAGGGAACAGACATTATTTTTTTTCTTTATATTTCTAGTGTTTTGGTATCTATAACCATTAACTAGTTGTTTATAACGGTCTGTTATCATAGCACACTCAGTGAGAGGTGCATCAATCTTTTGTCTCCCCTCTCCTCCAATCAATAGCATCACTGTATTGTAAGGGTGACTTCTATTCACGTAACCAAAGCCCCTTCCCGCTCAGCTATTGATTTTCCTCGGGCTGTTTCCAGCAACGGACAACTCTGTTTTCTTGACATGTACCTACACATAGACATGGGGTGTCAATGGTTCGTCCGCATGCTCCTGTGGCCTTTCAAAAGTGACAGATGAGACATAGCTTTTTGTGGCTGTAGCCTTCACACAAGGGGTTTAGCTTAAAAACCACAATTAAGCCTGTTTGATCATTATTGATTCAGTGGACAATTCCAGTACATCATGCAAGCCACATTGATTTGATAGTGAAATTTATGTCGAAAATGAGATGAGGCTATGTTTGTCAATGTCAACTGCAGATTGTAACAGCAAGGTTACTTTGTTACGCAGTGTGAAAGTACTTTTGATGTGAAGATACATTAGAAGTATAAAGCAACATGTTCAGGAACATTTAACAGTCGTCACAAACATAATGGTTGTTGTGCAAATTCTGTAGACCTATGTGTTACCTTCTAGATTTATACAATTTGCAGTGTACATATTTGTAGCATTAGCAGTGTCTTTGTGCCCAATCTCTCCTTGATTTTTATTTTATTTTTATTTTTTTCATTTAAACCTTGTGACAATCACACCCTTCAGCAAGGTTCAGGTAAAAGATTTCACACAAATTAGTTCTCCATGAATACACATTTGTTTCTAAAGATACAAGATTTTTAACAATTTATGAAATACATGAAAGATTTAATGTCTTTCCTGTTTCATATTCAAACAAACCAACTTGATTCAGGTTAGTCCTACAATTTGCAACTTGGGGTTTTCAGCTCAAACTCTGCTCAGAGGTACATTTTTAGCACTCATAAATTTCATGTGATTTATGTACATATCTTTGCCAAAGCAAAATGAGTCCCTCTGAATTTATGAGAAAACATGCCCAGCATCCAAATAAAGTGTGTTTCGTAGCTCTAGACATTCACCCATGTTTTATAAATGAAGCTCTTATGAGGCTTGTACTGTATGTCTCACTTTTATAAACATTTCCAAATTTTATTTCAGTGATTATTTGGTATTTGATAACAAAGTGATAGGTCTTGGGCCAGTCCCTTCCCCCCCCCCCCCCCCCCCCCCCCCCCGAGTAGAGGGAATATACACTGCATTCCAAGGAGTATGGCATTGCCTACCAATGACAAAAGCCTATTCGTCAATTTTTACCAATATTAGTTTGTCTATATGCGATGAAGCTTGTGATTATGTGTGCAACTTTTTTTTTTCAACATCAAGCAAAAGCCTTTAGAACTGTTGTATTGCCAACAAATTGCATTTTATTCTCTTTATCATAGTGATCCCACTGGCCAGTGTATACACTGATGCTTACATTATTCTTTCCTCTTTTTTTTTTTGCACACAGTTAACCAGCAAGTCAGTGAGATAATCAGTTGCTTTGTGAAAAAAAAAAGTCTTTCAGCCATGACAAGGGCAAAATCATAACAGGTTATGCAGCTTTTCTATGAGGCTGTACATTTCAGATGTCTCATAACTGCCAATTTCCAAGTTAAAAGTTTTTGGCAAATTGTGACATTGTCGTGGACCCCAAATCTTAATGTTTTTTACAAACAAAAAGAGAGTGCGTATCGTTGATACCCTTTTCAGGTGTGTCAATTTTATCAGAATTCTTTGGTTAGAAGTAGAGGGTTTTCTCTGCAAAGTAAAGTGATGATGTTTGTGTCTGATTAGATTTGTGTACAGTGACACCCTGGTAATGGAGGCATACACTATGGGGCAGGACAAAGTATGAGTATGCATATCACATGCACAATGCAAACACATGCTGATATATGCATAGCGTTTTCACACATTTGGTGCCAAGACAAATACAGCAGTTGATCTCAGGCCTACGTGACTATTCTTATCTCTCAGATAAATTACCAATTAATTGTATTTTTAATTTGGGGATATCACTTGGAGAATGTCTTGTAAAGTTTGATAGAACTAAAATATGTAGAAGTCCAGCAGGTACATTGGTCAGTCTGAGTCTTGCTAGTGTACTGATTTTGTTCCTCCACCTAGAAAAGTGGCATACAAATTTATAGCCATTTATGTTTTGGATTATCTGTCTGTCCATCCATCCCAGATCTCATTCACCCTATTTGACAGAGAAACTCCCCTCCCTCCCATCTTTAAAGATGAAATGCAGCTTTTAAGAGTACACCAGACATACAGTGTACAAAATTTGCATATATGGTGAACACACATCTAGCTAAATGCACACGCACATTTTTCCCATAGCTGTAGGCTATTCATTTGGTGACTGTAAAAGTCCAAGTGAATCTGGGACCTGGCTCGTGAAGAGGCTTGAAAATAATGAGTTGCAGTTACTTGCTATTTCTCTTGCCAAAGAGTACAAATCAAATACGAGCGTGCAAGTCAGTGTCTGCTCTGGTAAATACAGTCATTGTGACTTACAATAGTTAACATCTGTATGAAGCTGATCATGGATCAAAATATAATAGTGCAATGTACCTGAGGAATGATTGCATGAGATATTTGTTTTCATGTATATATTATCAAGGCAACTGTTTGCACCGCACAGGTACAATTGTAGATGGCAACATTCTTGTGGGCTGTTGAAGTCACTTTATACACAGAGCTGCACACTGGCACTGGTCCGACGATCCCTGACCAGTAAAAATCACTGTCCGACCAGTAACATTTCCAGGAATTGACCAGTAAAAAGTAGAAAAACTGGGAACCTACTGGTCTGACAGACAAGTCAGACCAGTAGAAAAAAATGGGCTAGTGTGCAGCCCTGGTATACGAGTTTGAACTTGCAAAATTCGAACACAAAACCCACAGGATTATAAAATCTTATACGGTATTACACTTGTTGAGCAATGTATTTTGTCTTTTTATGCTTTATCTAGCAACTCCGGCATGAAAACTTAGTCAACCTCATAGAAGTTTTCCGACGGAAGAAGCGACTCTACCTTGTTTTCGAGTTTGTTGATCACACGGTGCTGGATGAGTTAGAGAAGTACCCTATGGGCCTCGATGAGGATCTTGTTCGCAAGTACATGTGGCAGGTGCTGAAAGGAATTGAATTCTGCCACCACAACAATGTAAGTGCATCCTTCCTTTAAATGAAAATCCAATCCATATTGGATACAGAACTAGAGAAGTTCCATCAAATATGTGATAAAAAGTGTTTTAAAATGTTTGATTTTACTGTGTTTTACCAGACAAGTAATCAGTCACATGTGCAAATAAGATGAAGGTAATGATATCGTTGGCTCACAAGTCTTCCATGGATTTGCCTGCAAATTAATCTTCAACCAAATGTCTTGCTATGACATGAATTCAATAAGGAAAGCAATCTTTTGCATCAAATTTTCCCAGAGTTCTCATAGTGACTTTGTACAGAAAAAAGAAGATAACTGTCAAATTTGTTCTCTGATTTATGTCAGAAGTACTTTTCATGTTTTATGCATCAGACTTCCTTCTTTGCTGTCATTGTGTAGATATTTTGTTGCACATTACAGAGGATCATTAAACAACACGCATACTCTCAAGAAAATGATTCTTTCTCATTGCATGTGAGGATTAAATCTCCCTTTGGAGAAATATTGTGTATTCATGTGTTGTACTTGTAGTAAAGGATGTCTACATCCAATTCAGTAACAAATTGAGTTCCAAACATCATCCATGCGATTGGAATGTCATTCATTCTCACTTTCCCATGTTGGCTTTTAATGCATACACTGTACATGACATGGCAAAGTAGCAGATTGTCCAGAAAAGTACACTGCGCTGCTTGTAATATAAGAAAACACAAAGGAGACCTCCTGTTTTGTGTTTTAACATTTTGGCCACTTCTAGACCAATGTCTAAAAGGTGAGATACAGAGTGCTGTTCAGGACCCTACCATGGTTACAGTAGCATACTATGCTATTGTAAACACACAGAGGTATCCTCACAATTAGGGCACTTTTGTCCTTTCAAGCAAACCAAGTATTTACTCAAGAGATGATCTAGCCTAAGTGCAAAAGGGTTGTGAGAGTGGACCAAAGATTGTATGAAAGGTTGGTGAATTGGAGATGCCCGTTCCCAAAGACAGACATCAGTTGTGTTTAAGAATCAAGTCAGTTTGAGAGGGAGAGGCTGATGCAGCAGTGATGTGAGAGAGGCTGATGCAGCAGTGATGTGATATTGAAGAGCAACATATAATGAGCGAGAAATTTGATGGTGAATTATTGCATCTTAGAATGTACATGTAGGCACTGGAGTTTTAATTACCAT
This sequence comes from Diadema antillarum, assembly GCF_040938485.1. Lineage (NCBI taxonomy): Eukaryota > Metazoa > Echinodermata > Echinoidea > Diadematoida > Diadematidae > Diadema > Diadema antillarum. The sequence continues at coordinate 1,639,876 of NW_027270966.1, forward strand.
AGCTCGATGCTTAAAAGTTGGTGTCACAACAGAAGAATTTCTAGTAGCTTTCGATCTGTTATCTGGCCCTGTGGGGACGCCCTTATTGATAAGTGATTTGGCCAGATATTGGAGAAACAATGAGTGCAAGTAGGCTGCCTGCCCAGTAGTAGCTACGTAGGTAGTGTTCATTGCAACAAAATAGTAATTAAACTTGTCTACTTAAAATCATAGTCATGAAATTGAAACATCTGACTGTGATTCATCACATCACATATTGCTGTAGGAATATCATAGGTAAATTGCTTGAGTTTTGTAGAAGATCTAATTATGTTTTAAATCAGTTTCTACTTCCATCATATGTCTGTTAGTGTGCATAACTATCTGTAATCTTCCTCATTGTTTCATAATTTGATTTATCAATAAGATAAAGTATAAAATGAAGTATAGACAGTTTCTTCCTCCTTCAATGAATGATATTCTTTTGTGTAATGATTGTATGTTATTCTTGTAATGTTGCAGATTATCCACAGGGATATAAAGCCTGAAAACATCCTGGTTTCCAAGTCCAAGGTGGTGAAGCTATGTGACTTTGGCTTTGCCCGGACGATAGCTGGACCTGGTGAGATCTACACCGACTATGTGGCGACAAGGTGGTACAGAGCACCAGAGCTTCTTGTGGGTGACACCAAGTATGGAAAGTAAGTCTTTGATATCTTTACTCAAGTAGACAGATGTAGTGTCAAAGCAACCACATGTTATATTGTGGGAAAGATTACATGAAATTCATTATGAAGTCATTCCCTTCCCTAGTATTTATTTACTATGGTTTCATGAAGAAGAGTCTTCCTAGCCAGCTAATTTCTGTGTAGTGTATGACATAAGAGACAATTTCTCTCTCTCTTTTTTTTTTTATTTACAGTTGAATACTGAATCATTATGTGCAATAACTCAATGATGATATGTATTCATAGACATAACTGAAACTATCGATATCGGTCATGACTTCCAAACCTGGTAAATTATCAAAATTGTGATGGCTGTAGTGTCTGTATATCAGAACATGATTTTTCAGTGTATTTGTATTGACTACTGTGAGAGTCAAAGTGCATATCCTTGACCTATGTTGATTCTCACAGCCATTCTGTGCCCCCTAACTCTGCTTAAGTTCATATCATGTCAGATGGAATCAACACATGTCAAGGACTTGTACTATAGTCAAGATGAAGTCAAGGACTTGTACTATGGTCAAAATGATGAAGCAGTAAATATTTGCTTTTTATTCCATGCAACAGCAAATATAATCTATTAATAATTTATGAAAGCATCACAAAGGAAGAAAGACATTAATATGATTATGTATCTTTTGAGTAATGATAGAATTGAGTTAGGTCACTCGTAGGCTGCAGGCGTAGGCTCCTGCACATACTAATCATGTGTGCATATTAAGCCCCCTTTGCAAACAGATGACATAGTTGACATATCCCTTGTATATGACCTCTCTGATGAATGCTTGGCCATTAGAACTTTCTTTTGAGTCATTACAGCTTTTTTTACCTCTCCAACAATTACTCAAGGGCCATCATACTGAAAGTGAGGTAATGTAACCCTAACAACACCCATTCACCTTTTCATATTTGTTCATCTTTGGTGCAGAGCAATAGACTTGTGGGCTGTTGGATGTCTGCAAGCAGAGATGCTGACTGGCGAACCTTTGTTTCCAGGTGATAGTGACATTGATCAGCTGTACCACATCATTCGCTGCTTCGGTAAGTGAAGGGAATTTATTGCAGCAAGCAAGAGAACATGGGCATGGGACTAAGGGGAGTGGACATACTTTCTTGTATGCAAAATCATGTTTTTGTTTTGTTTTTGATTTTCTAGGAAGTAAAATTTGAAAAGAATTTGGTCTCTTTGGAAGGGTATTTTCCTTGCTTGGCCTGGAACTTGAAACTTTGATCATAGAGCATGTACATGACCTTATCTTTTCTTTCATATCTTTTAATGCTCACACCAAAGTTTCCCAAAATTTGAGCACTTCAGTTGTCTCTCCATTCATCAATCCTGATATTTTTAGACAAAAATTTTGCACTTAATGTACTTAATTTCAAATTTATCTCTGAAAATCATCAAACTAGGTATGCAGTAAAATATGTGTATTGAAAAAGGCGAAATTGATGATGTAAATTAAAAAAAAACACTTTTTAGCCACTACGCGAAGTCATTATGCCATTACTTACCACATTACATCATCTCTTTTGAGGGTAGGGTGACACAGAAGAAATCATATATTAAATTATTGGCAAAATATGGTCAATGTGGACATATCAATGCCAAAAAAATATGTGGGTGATGAAAACGCACAGTATGGTTATTTGCCTTTAATCATAGACATAATCAAAGTAGAACAATGTTTCAATTGAATGGGATTTTGTAATTTGCAGCATGCACCTCTTTGAAATCAATACAGGTTAACTGATGAGACTATGTATAGAATTTACCCCATGTATGAATGAAATGCAAAACCAAATATGACAGATGAAGAAAATATATTCTAATTTACGTAATGCTGGTGAATCAAAATTTAGGCAAAATCAAGGTGTCAAACAAGACACAATCCAGCCCATCTCCTTGAGTTCACCACAGCATTTGAAGGTTTTAATGGTATGGTTGTTTGATTCCCAGGTACACTAATACAGAGACACAAGGAGATCTTCCTGAAGAATCCGCTATTTGTCGGCATGCGTCTTCCAGAGGTGAAGAATGTGGAGCCCCTTGAGAAGAGATTTCCCACCCTCTCTGGACTCTCCATCTCAATGATGAAGGTGAGATAAAATGCCAAGCCTCAAAACTTTTTGTAGACTGAACCTGTTGGTGGACTAACCTCACAGGTGAAATCATTTGTAGCATTGAATTACAGTTGTAATTAGTGGCCATACCTTGTCACCGTGTGGATAAAGAATGTACATGTGTAAAAGTGATAACTTGTTGTACATAGTGGTATTCTACAGTTTAGAATTGTGGGAGAGTTCAGTGAGATTTGGGGGTTTTTATGTTTATGCTCAGATTAGCAGAAATTTAAACAGGATGTTTTGAAACAATTTTGCAAAGCTCAACACTGACGGCATTGGCAATTTCAATCCAGACGACATTTTTCTTATCTCTGCACATACACACAGACACACACCCACACACTTTGGATGATACTTTGATATGTAGGCAGTACCAGTACTCGAGCATTTTCTGACCATATAATACATTTGTTATGGCTGCTAGTCCTTCTGTCATTGGTCATCTCTTGTTATAGGCTTCCCCTTCTCTTTTTCCACACTAGAACATGGATTTTAACCCCCTGAATCATACAGGCATGATATTCTGTAGATTTAAATCTGATTTCAGTATTTTGTTCTCAGGTCTATACACATTTTACTTTTTTCCATGTATCAAAATCACTTGAAAATTTTGGTTTTCGACAAACCTCAATATCATCCCTGATCTTAGGAAGTCTCTTTGCATCAGGGAAATATATAAAATATATTAAAGTTACATGTTCTTGTTTGGCAGAGGATTTTAACACCTTATGTGTTTTCACTCACACAGAGCTGTTTACACCTGGATCCGGACCACAGACCGACATGCACACAATTTCTGAAGCACGAGTTCTTCAAGAAGGATGGCTTCTGTGACAACTTCCCCAGTGAGCTGAGCTTGAAAGTGCAGAAGGAGTTTGAGAACAACCCACTCCTCAAGTCACTCCTGGGAGATGAGAAGGGGGACGAAGAGAAGAGGGGAAAGCACAGGAGTAAAAAGGTTGGTGTTAGCGTGAAGGAGGCGGACTTGGTGTGAGGGACAAAAGGAGGGAAAGACTGTTTTGCAGTTTCAAGTTTATTCAGGATCCATAGGAGGATAGTAGGAGGGTGCTTAATTAGCATTTGCTTTATTCAGTAAAAAAGACTGGTCATTACTTGTACAAGCCATCTGGCCATGTTACATTAGTACTATTTGAAAAAAGACAGTCCAGTGATATTAAAAAAAAGAGAGAAAACATTGTGCATTAAAGAGATACTGTGGCACATTCAAATTAATGCAGCATTTATTACCTGGTATGCCTTTCCTCAATGTTAGAAAAGCATACTGGAATTGCCAGCAATTATTCTAGGAGAAGGGTGGTAATTAGTTTTATTGCTCATTTTGCCCCCTCCCCCCCCCCACACAAAAAAAGAGAAAAAAAGCAACAAATACATGCAACAGTACTGAGTGAAGTAGATTTGTTGCTCTTATGATTCAGTACTTCATAGAAATTGATGTGGTCATGAAGATTTTCACTCTATTAATCTCCTTGTGCTTGGTGAATTACAGCTCCTCACTTATGATCATTTTTTTATGTTGTTAATGTAATAGATTCATCCTTTGAAACAATCATCCGTCAGATTGGTGCGAAGTACCTGTTATATCATGAGGCTTTCATTTGAGTAGTTGTTTTGACTCATGTCTACATTTTAGGAACTAGAGCTTGTGTGTATTCATTCATTCATTTATATACTAGCTTTCGTTATAATGCATCAGCTGCCTGCCATGCTTATCAAATGATGATATATTTATCTCTGGAGAATGATCAACATGTGAAGAATATAGGGCTGTACCACAAATAGTGCACATTAGCTCTATAATTTGATGTTGGTATTTTCAATCCAACTTAATAGTGTAGATTTTTTTAAAGGGGTAGATGAGAGAATGAATCATGTTTTAATGTAAAGTTTTTCTTAACTTGACAGCAATCAAGTCATGAGAAGATTGACAGAGAGAGGGAAAAGGAGAAGTCAAGAAAGCGACACTCTGAATCAGAGAAGGTCAAGAAGACATCGTCCCCTAAAGATGCCCAGCAAGAAAGCAATTCACAAGATGTCAAAAAGGTGAGCTCACTGGGGCAGATTTAAAAAATACAGTAAACCATCTTTGTTCCAGTGATTATAACTAGCTAAGAAAAGCACTCTGTGTTGGCAATTCATGGATGTCATGCAGTCCCTGCATTTAGTGTAAGAGCTACAAACAAATATATGATACACTCATCGTAAAAGCTAGGGAAAAAAAATGTCTAGTCTCTTTCAAGAAAACAACAAAGTGCTGATACCATAATCCTATGAAAGTCATGCAATATGGTACATGATTGTAGAGCTTTCTAGTTTTTTAGTTATATGTATTGTGTCAGTAATTTCGTAATGTTGAGTATAAAAAACATAATGGTATCCTTTATTTGTGGCTATAAGGAAGATCCTTGCAGTCGTTTGTTAACCCTAAAAAGACTGGGCTATTTTGGTAGCTCGAAAGACTGGGGGGGGGCCTAAAGGGCCCCCCTTTAAGATCTCGGCCGTGGATCGCGCAATCGCCGCGGAAATTTGCACGATGGTAGTGTGCGATGTAATCTACAAGATTGTATATTTAAATTTTCCAAAATAGTCTTCTTTTATTTTATTTTGATTAATTATGCTAATTTATGCGAGAAATCAGACTCTTTGATCTAAATCAGTAAATGAAGCTCCAAAAGTGCTCATTTTTGGTCTAATTATTCTTTGTGGCATTCTTAACAAATGTACATGGAAAAAAAATTTGCTATCAAAATTAATTTCTTATTTATTTTATTGTTTTATGAATTTCTTATATATTTCTTTTTTTGGACCTTTTGTTTTTGTTGTTTTTTTAACAAAATTTGTGGCAGACACTTTTTGAAGCATAATACTCCTAAAACAAATTAATTTTAGCCATTGAGAGTAAAAATAAGCATATTTATATGAACCATGTGAAAAAACTCAATTTGCATTGACTTTGTACACAAAATCACATTTTTGAGCCATTTTCGGCCTCACATGCATGTACAAAAAAGTTATGAAACTTCAGAACCGTACCCCCGGGCGTCACATATTTGGTGTCAAAATGTGCGGGAAACTCGAAAGAAAAAAGTCATAGAGCATCGCGGCGAGAGCATTGCGTGTTGCAGAGTAATCGCGCGAAATGTGGAGGGGGGGCCTTTTAGGCCCCCCCCCGTCTTTAGGGTTAAAGTCAGACGATCCTAACCCCTAATGGTACGATATTTCGTAAACTCGCGAACGAACAAAGTTTGTGCATGCAATTGCGCAATGCCAGACTGCAGTGCTATATATCCATAAACATGTGGGACAATGCTGCCACTGAGACACGTGTGTGTGTGTGTGTGTATGTGTGTGTGTGTGTGTACGCATCATATACAAACATTGTGACCGCGAGCTGCGGTGATTGGAGGAGAGAGGCCAGAAGACGCGTGACTCTTTTGGCCTCTCTTCATGCGCATGCACACTGGCTGAGAGTGTGCGTCCATACGGAAGCTCTCGTGGCTCGGACAGCCATTTTAGGTCAGGTGATTTTGAGCGCCAGTGGTGTTCGCTGACCCATTTAGCCAGCGCTATTCTCATTCAGTGTCACGACATTTGATACAGAATGGGGGGAGGCAGCGTATTGCATTCGTCTCCGTGCCGCACAAGCCACTCACCACGATTGTAAGGCTTTAAAAGTAGTAAATTAGTATTCACCTATCAGTTTGTTTTTGCTGATATTTCCCAATGGCGGCACTTCGAATGTGACCTTTATTCTTGCTGACATTTTTCCCCCCAGATAAACACCTCCTTGACATCTGAGAAGAAATCTACTCCAAACACTTCAGCTGCCGAGCCCATCCCACCGATTTGCTCCACCAACAAGCTTCCCTCGCACATAGGGGGTCACAATGGTCCCACCAACCACGCCTCACAGGGTGCCAGCCCCACCCAAACTACCATTAATCTCACCATGGGCAACATCACCTCCAACAAGTCCAATTTCTCATCCAGCAACATGGCTGGTCCCCCTCCTCTAAGGTAAGTGGTATATGATGCATGACTCGATTGTTTCACTCACTTACTGCAAGACACTCCTTTGCTTACAGTATTTGCTGGTGTCTTAACTGTCTGCGCTACCTGTGAAAGACTGCAGAAGAGAAATAGGGCTGGTGACACAGAAAAGAAATGAATGGAAAAAAAATAAAAGTAGAGAAAAAGAGCATAATTTTTTTATACAGAAAAACAGCATATGCCTACAGGAGATCATTGATGCTTCATTATACAACCAACAAAATCATTTTAAAATGAGAATGCGGGCATGTTTGTTCCATTCATATATTGTGTCACAATGAAATTGTAATCACTCACATGCATGTTTGTTAGCTTCTTAAGTCAGTAATCACAGATCTTTCAAAGAGGAAAGCAAGCAGCATGGAAAAAAGAGGATAATCAATCATTATTTTTTTTCCTCCAAATTCTGCCACAGGCCCAATGAGAAGATGACCAAGAAGTCCAACAACTCTTACTACAAGAAGGTTGGCAACTCTGGCAGCGACAAGACCATGATCCATGAGAAGACGCTGCAGTTTGATGTCATGATGTCCAGTCAGCGCAAGTCGAAAAAGGATGCGGCCAACACTTCTCCGCGGGAGGGCGAACGAGAGGTCACTCACTTGCCAAACCTAGCAGGACGAGACGGTTAGTGGCATTTGTTTGTTTGTTTGCTTGCTGTTTGTTTGTTTGTTTGCTTGTTTGTTTGTTTGTTGTTTTTCGGTTGTGCACACCTACATCAGGAACCATTAAATTGTAGGCAGCTGTCACAGAATTGAGACGATGATACTTGTTGGTTGTAGGTCACTTGCCAAACAGAATTCATTCCTCTTCTTCACACAATATATGCGCATGGCATTACCTCTTGACCTTGGTTAGGACGCATGCATACAAGTGCATCATATAGTCCAAGGAGCTTGTGCAACACAAATCATAATTCTTTTATAACAGCAACCAATACTTACTTTTTTTATTTTTCATTTTTTTGCAGAGGTTTCTAGTTTGTCTGAAATATTTATGCATCCATGCTGAAGCTTTTTTTAGTAAAAGACATCAGGAAATAGGCTTGCAAAGCACAATTAAAATCAGTGATATGAAAATTAGTCCAAAGCTCATGTAAGATAGGCCTACAGTGGCAAATGTGTATTTTCAAAATATGGAGATTTACTGATGGATTGATCACACAGTGAGCAGAAATCCAAATATGTCGTATTGGATGGATCACCATCAATTAAAGAAATGAAGCTAAATGCTGAATGCTAGTGAAAAATATTCCTGTACCCTTTTAACAAAAGTGTTGTTACAGGTGTGCAATTAGTTGTGTTTTGTCTTGGCATACTTCAGTTTCATTCAAACAGATAGGAAAAGAAAGGGAAGCTCTGCAATAGTATGTATCATTTCCCCAACCATTCACATGGGATTTTATCTTTAAATACTCTGTGTGAATGATAGCATTGCTATGTTTGGATGTTGTATAGGTTGTCACATATTTTTCCCCCTAGTGGATACACTTTGCTGTGTGTAAGGATCGACTCAAAAGTATCTTATCTCAAAATGAATCATAGATATGGAGAGTATTTAAGTCTCTCTTGTAATGTTTCTTTGTTATGTAAACTTTATATACAGAATATATGCAACAGATCCTGTAGAATGTTTGTAATCATTGAATGCCCATTCTTGTTTTTATGTTGGAGTGATATGTTATGTATATCTGGAAGCCTTTGTCAATGAAGTTTATCTTACATGTATTCTAAGATATGATTTTGGATTTGATACCATCGAGTGATGTGATACCATTGTCCGTTTATTTCATCCGCAGCCAAGTCAACAGAGCGGCAGGATAAGAAGCTGAAGACCAAGAAGAGTCATCACACCACAATGCCTCAAATTGCCAATCACTCCGAGCCTGCAGGTCATGGGTTCAACGCCAACGCCTCTTTCTCCTCCACGGACCACAATCTTCCGGCTGTTTAGGACCGTCCACTTCTGTCGTCCTGGATCTCCGGGCCAGTTGTGTGAATTGAGAACCTATTTTTTGAGCCAACAAATGGAAAAAATTGCAATTGACCTGACACGAAGGCTGTGCGAACAATCTTTTTTTTTTGCAGGCCAGAAAGACCATGTGAGAAGCGATGTTGAATGTGCAACAGGATAATGATTGGAGCTTCCGAGCCTTACAGCATTGTTGTTGTTTATTTTTATCTTTAAAAATTGTCACATACAGCCTTGTTGTATGTCACATGGATGAATTGATGAACTCTTTGATATATCCCACTTGAACAATGTTTGTCACCGGGATGAAGAGACTTACGACTTGCATGTGAAGTGGCATGTTGAGATCTGTACCCACTCTGGGAGCAATGTCGCCTAACTTCCACGCGTGGTGCAGCTATGAAGTCACCGTTTTGGTCTGATTGCAGCTCAGTTTTTTGTTGTTTTTTTAAAACAAATTGCATTAGGACGGCCTCACCATGAGAATCAGCCGCCGTGGAAGGATTAAGGCCTACCTACGCTTCAAAGAAAGAACAAAGGAACTAGAGTCTTTACCAATTTTGGGAAGATCTTGCAGAGTGAAAGTGAGAGAGAAGTGAGGTTTCCTATTGGCTGACAAACCAATGGTTGCCATCATGAAGAGTTGAATGCCCCCACCCTCAACCAAAGTGCTCGCATATTTGTTTTGGGAGAAAAAGTCTTGGCAATGAGAGATTTGACCATTTGACAAATGAGTCATCAAGCAACACCTAACCAGCATTTTATATAATGTTCTCATAATTCTTGTTGCCATATATTCACAAGGCTGCTGAATGGTTTGTTACTACCTGAAATTGTCACTTGCCTATATATGTACATACATACATGTATCTTATTCTTGGCAGTTCTGCAACGTGATTCTCACTTCGTGAAAAGACATTCATATTTTTTTTTTTTCATACTGGACTCTATTCCGAATAATGACTGATGAAGTAAACATTATCAGTCAAGTATAATTCTGACACATGAAGCATTTTTAATGGTTAGTAAGTGCTGCTATGACTTGATTCAGTTTTGATTCAGCTGGAGAAAACGAGAAAATTTCTCCTTGATTATTTTCATTCAAAATGTGGCATAAAATCACATAGAACGCAAATAGTACCAGGATTATTCAACACACAATGTAAATAAAGGGAGGTGTATTCTCCGAAAAGTTAGATGGTTGTATATAGTTGTATGCATCATATTTTTACATGTTATTTCAGAGTAAAACTTTGCTGAAATTTCTATCTATCTATCTATCTATGTAACAAACACCTCACTATGTTTGTCATGAAGTGTGCAGTCTCAAATGATATTACATACATATGCAGTTGAATGAAATTCCTATGCTTTGTTGATATGTAGTTACTCTGTTCCTATGAGCACTCTCTTGGTGAAGGGTTATCTGCATGAAATTAATCTTGCTTTCTAGAAGATGCATGTGCTATTTCAGAATTGAGCTTTATTTGTGGACCCTCATGTTAGCTAAATTTTGTATTCAATCGTGGAATGCCATGACAGTTTGCATGAAAAAGAGCAATTTACTCAGGAAAGGCATTTTGTGTCAGAGTCGTAGGAGTGGGCTTTTCTTTCAGGGGGGCATTTCATGAAGGAACTTGTCGGATAAAATGTCCAACAAGTCAATTATATCCAACAAGTTCAGAGAAATCAGCCAATCAGACTAAAGAGTTTCTCAAAACTTGTCGGATATAATTGACTTGTCAGATATTTTATCCGACAAGTTCCTTCATGAAATGCCCCCCTGGTTGTTAGTTAACAGCATGCATAATCGTTATGAACTAGTCACCCCTTTCATTGCACTCTTTCACTTGATGAAAGCACTGAAATGTATTACTGGTAATCTTTGCCATGAATGCTTTCATCTTGTGGTCCTATGCCTCATTTACTGAGGGAAAACAGCAAAATTCTATCAGTACGTATTGCTTAACTTGGGGTTAGTCAATATGGAAACTGACTTAGCATGTGGTATTTGTAGATGTGAGTCCTGATTAGAGGCTGATTTTTTTTTTCTTTTTCAATTGAAGGACAATAATCATTGTACTTTATATGTCAATAATTTACCAGCCCACTGGTATATGACTAGTGGCACTGTGCGAGAATTGCTATACAAAATGAATATTCTGGTAGGCTACTACATTCATTAAACTATTTAGTCTACATAGACACCACGGAGAATATTACTCTAATTTTTTACTCTTACGATATCCACACCAAATTTCTTGTGGTCATACATGTTATGAATAAGAATGCAAGAAAGTACATTTTCATAACTTCTTTGCCTGCACGTTCTACGTCAACTTTGGCATCTCTGATGCCATACACTCTACTGCAATATTTGTGTCCACTTTCTGGTGTGATATTTTCATGCACTGCTTCATTAAGAACAATGAGTTGTCATTTTTTTCTTTGTTTTCCACTGTTATTTTAGTTTTATAGAATCTTTATAGACTAATGCAATTTGATTTAAGAGTTGTAGCTTCCAGAGTATATCTTATGCAAAATTTGATTTGCAACATGTTTCTAGACTACTTGTGGGGATACTTGGGTGTGTAATGGGACTCATTTATACATAGATTAATAAACTTTTCTTCATGGTTGTCTTTTTGATTCTTCTTTTTTTTTATACAGCTTGAACAGGGAGAGAAGATATATCTATTCATGTAATTTGACAGAGCAGTGCATCCGCTGCGCCAAGTACATGTGAGATATTTAGAGACATGATGGTTATACTGTCTCACCGAAAAAACTTCTCTGGTGTGCTTTATCTGACCTCAGGAAGCCAAATAATTCATGATGCCAACAAAAGATATGTTTTTGAAGGGGAAAATAAAGCCTAAGCATAAACCCATGAAACAACTACTGTATACGCTATATATTTCGCGGGGGTTTTATTTTCGCGAATTTCGCGAGTCGGGAGCTATTCGCGAAATTAACAACACGAGAAAATATTACCTTCCAAAATGAATCCCTTGCCTTGATGATACGAACATTTCAGTACTAGTATACCACGTCACGGCTTACCGAACAGACCATACATGGTACTGGCTAAGCTTGTTTACGCACGTCCACGTCTACTTACGAATACTGTAGAGAGCCAATCCATTATCGCAAGGGGACCACTCGTCAGAAATCTAGCGCGATGGACTTAACCACTTCAAAAATGTTGAATTCTAACTTACTAGTTCGCAGAGTTTGGTAAGTTTTTTTCATGCAGTGTATCACTAGTATCATTCTTATTTGCTAGTAAGTTGAAAATTCACGCTTTCTTTGCCACTTCATATTTTCTCTGGTCCCCCAATCGCGAATTTAACCACTCGTGAAAATGTGTGACAGCGGCAATTCGCGAAAATTTATGTACGCGAAAATTATAGCGTATACAGTATGTCTAGAACACTGGATATGCCTTTCTTAAAAGATTATTAATATATATATGTTCTTTTTTTGGGGGGGGGGGGAGGGGAGGAGAGCCAAAACTAACTGAAATCTTCCTAGTGCTGGTGTTGGACAGTATTTGCAAATACATGAAGTTGGCTAGATATGCCGAATGCAATTTGAATTTGAAGATCAGCCAGTTTTAGCCCAACAGCTATGCAGTATATCAATTGCAGTCATCCAGTGATATTTTCCGTATTCTTTTTCACAAGAGAAAAAAAAAATCCCTCATGTGCAAAAATTTACTCAAAAGGCAACATTCTGTTGACGTATCCGGCTGAATTGTATGAATACCAGCTTTGTTTTTAGCTCACCTGAGCCAAAGGCTCAAGTGAGCTATTGCGATCGCCCTTCGTCCGGCGTCCGTCGTGCGTCGTGCGTCGTGCGTCGTGCGTCGTGCGTCGTGCGTCGTCCGTCGTCCGTCGTCCGTCGTCCGTCGTCCGTCGTGCGTCGTCCGTCGTGCGTCGTGCGTAAACTTTTTACATTTTCATCTTCTTCTTGAAAACCCCAAGACCGATTTTCATCAAACTTGGCAGGTAGCATCCCTAGGGGGTTAGGAACTCAATTTGTTAAAATGGGCACCATGCCCCACCCAGGGGGCCCCCAGGGGGGCCCAAACCCCCCAAAATTAAGGAATCTGTAAAAATCTTCTTCTCTAGAACCAGAAGTGATAGAGCTAAGTTAATAATATGAGTTAGTACATTGATGACTGTAGTTTCAAGTTTGTTCATGGCAGAATCAGGGGTGCCCCCCTTGGGACCCAGGGGAGGGGGGTGGGGAAGGGTTCTAATGGGGCCTAAATTGTACATTTTCATCTTCTTCTTGAGAACTCCATGACCCATTTTCACCAAACTTGGCAGGTAGCATCCCTAGGGGGTTAGGAACTCCATTTGTTAAAATGGGCACCATGACCCACCCAGGGGGCCCCCAGGGGGCCCAAACCCCCCAAAATTAAGGAATCCGCAAAAATCTTGTTCTCTAGAACCAGAAGTGATAGAGCTAGGTTAATACTATGAGTTAGCACATTGATGACTGTAGTTTCAAGTTTGTTCATGGCAGAATCAGGGGTGCCCCCCTTTGGACCCAGGGGGGGGGGGGGGGGGGGTGGGGGTGAGGAGGGGTCCTAATGGGGCCTAAATTGTACATTTTTATCTTCTTCTTGAGAACCCCATGACCCATTTTCACCAAACTTGGCAGGTAGCATCCCTAGGGGGTTAGGATCTCAATTTGTTAAAATGGGCACCATGCCCCGCCCAGGGGGCCCCCAGGGGGCCCAAACCCCCCAAATGAAGGAATCTTTAAAAATCTTCTCTAGAATCAGAAGTTATAGAGCTGAGATAATACTATGAGTGAGTACAGTAATGACTGTAGTTTCAAGTTTGTTCATAGGAGATCCAGGGGTGCCCCTCTTGGGGGTGGGGGGGGGGGGGGGGTGGTTGGAAGGGTCCAAATGGAGGCCTGAATTGTACATTTTCATCTTCTTCCTGAAAACCTCATGATGGATTTTTGTCAAACTTGGCAGGTAGCATCCCTAGGTGGTCAGGATCTCAATTTATCAAACTGGGCACCATGCCCCACCCAGAGGGCCCCAGGGGGCCCCAATTCCCCCAAATTAAGGAATCTTGAAAAAATTGGGCCCTTATTGTACATTTTCATCTTCCACTTGAGAATGCCTCGTCAAATTTTGGTAGAGCTGTGAATAATTTAGATTAGTGACTGCGTGAAAGGTGAACTTGCGATACTCAGGTGAGCGCTAGACCCGCGGGTCTCTTGTTTAGTATTGACTTTGAAATTGCCTTCCAGTCAGTCTCCAAACGAGATCCCAAGACAGGCCATCCATGTACAGAATCATCAACCTATTGGAGTGAATTAGTCCAGTCGGTCAGGTCATGTTAATTCAGCTGGAAAATAATTTGCCTATATGATCTCCCAATATCTGCTCATCAGTGGTGGATATTGGGGGGAAATATATTTTGGCTGTGTGGAGATGACATTGCTTATAAAGCTTTCTGTCAAGACATGCTTGTTGACATCTTCAGACCATTCCCATTTGGTAATGATGTTAAAGCTAGGGTATGCTGCATAAAGTCCTTTCAGTCTTGGAAAAAGACTATATCCGCAAGAGGAGACATGGAATGCCTTGCAGATGCCATCCGCAACCCTTTATTAACTGTCCTGACATGGAAAAAAATGATAGTTTTACATTTTTGTGATGCCATTAAGTGGCATTTTCATATGGTAATTACATAAGCAGATATAGCCACTTATCATAATTATTATGTCTCTGGGAGCTGCTAATATCACTTGTATAGGGAACCCGAGTTTTGTTTGTATGTTGTTGAATTCAATAACCAGAGGGTGCATTTTATTGTACGTTTATCTGGAGGACCAGGAGTTAGCAGTAATGAGTGAAATTTTGGCGTCTGACGAAAAAGTCAATGCAGATTTTTGCTTTTCTTCATTTTGTCATGGACACTCTAAAACCTATCTCTCAAGGGTTTGTTTTCTACGGGGGCATATAAAGGTAAATCTTGGGATCTGCGAAGGCGGGGGTCATAGAGTATATGAGGCACAAAGGTGCTTCCAGTAACCCATGCCCCCCCTTCCCCCTTTTTCTTTTAAAATGATGTGACATCAGGTAGAACTTGGTATATGTCTGTCCTTTTGGATTTTGGGTATTGGTTATGGTTATGCTGTCTCAATCATTTTGAATTATCCTTGTTATCATTCATATCGTATCAATAGATTTGAAAAGTCTGTTTTTACTGAGGATTATGTGTACATGCGTTGAGGTTGTTCAGAGAGTTCGATTGTTATGACTGCTATGTGCAAGAGAGCAGATAAATATTGTCAGTTGAAATCATCACAAATTCATGGGTATCCAGTACAGTTCAGAAGCTCTGTGAAGTTGTTAGTTGGCTATACATCTAACTCTGATTCTTATTATAAATTATGACTTTACACGAGAGTCATTTGAGATAGAAGGGGAGAAATAAACCATTCTAAAAGAATTTCAAGATAATATCGGACATGCTTGCAATTATTATTGTTATAAAACACCTTTTTTCACAGGATGTGACAGAAAAAGTTGGTGACCCGTCGTACAGATCTACATTCTAATTGTATTTTACCCTGGAGAGTGAACTCATCTGACCCACAAAGGGAACATTTCTAATCTATTCAATGAAATTTGCTTCCATGTTTATTCCTACTTATGCTAATCCAGGACTCTATAATTACTAGGACTTTATTTTGTTTAAATGAGAATAATCCGTAGTATCAGGACTAGAGGTGCATACAAATCGAAACTATTGACACGTACCATGTAACAGTATTAACGGTTAGATCCACAAAAGACCAGTACATACATAGTCTTCAGCATGTTAGCTTGCAAGCTCTTTACATGCATTTGACAGGTATTTTGTACTAACAAAGCCGGTATTAACTGCAACTACTGCAAAGTGATGATACATGTTGTATGTATTCAGAATTGTTTTGCTTTTATTGCTTTTGTGAAAACCAAATAAAGGCAAGATCACCAGTGTGGAGGTGTTCGGAACTAAATACATTTGTCATGTGCATGAAATAATTATCCAAGGACTGTTTGGTGGTGTTCATGGATGTGAATGTAACTCTCAATAATCTCAAAAATTCGCCATGGGTGGAGAAGTGTAGAGACGTAAGTTTATACTGTAAAAGTGGAAATTTTCGCACATTTCGCGCAACATGAAACAAGTGTGAAAATGAACCACGCAAATACTTTTCCTTTTCATTTATAAGAATATGCTAATTCTCTGATTCCACTGAATTCAAATCATGAAATTTGTTTTACTCGACAGTGCAAAAAACAAATTACCATGCCAAAATGTCCACTTTCACAGTACTTAGCGTTGGACATCGGCCACATTCTCATCACACACTTTGCCTTCTGCTTTATATACCACACATCATGCACACTTATTTGTAACAAAAGAACACATTTAATGTGTGTATTTGTAATGATAGAATATATCAAAATGTACATAAGATACACAGACATACACTGTACTTAATGTTACAGACTGACATCTATCTTACAATGAAGAAAGAAATTTGGGTCAAATGTGCAGAATACAAGGCACTGTTACTATTACATGATATTTGTGACAGCAAGCTTTTCCATAACTTTTTATATACTAACAAAGGGTTATAACACCATCTTTGTATAGTGTGCAGCATAATAATAATAATAATGATAATAATAATGATAATAATGTAATCTTACGTGAACCATGGAGAAAAAAAAAAATCTGCCAATCAAGATTATGAGGTGGGCATTGTAGCATTAATTGCTGAGCACATATATACACATTGCATTAAAAAAATGAGCTGCATCTTTAATGAGTGAGTAATAATAACTCACTTTTGGTCTTTCACATTAATTTAAAAAACACTCTAAACTATGAGACGATGTTAAAAAAAAATATAGATGGTATATCGGCATAACACAGACACAAAATACATATCCAAGGCACTATAAACTGGAATGCTAAATACACAAGTACCATGTTAATCTTGAAGCCGATGTGCTTTTTTAGAGGCAGAATTGGCCACTAACTTTAACAAGTCACCTTGAAAACAAAGAAAGGCAAAGAAAGAGGAGACTGACAATACAATAGAACACTGTAAAAGTGGATATTTTTGGCGCGACTAATTTTTCGCGCTTGGCCGGGTAAGAAGAGTTTCACACATTTTTAATTCCGTGGAATCAGGACATCATAACAGCAAGCAAAAATATTTGTGTGCTTTTATTTTCGCGCTAGTTTCTGGTTGCGCGAAATGCATGAAAATTTCAACACTGCAAAAATTTCCACTTTTACATAATTTGGCATTGTTTGCTGGGTTGCCATGACACTATTCACAAAAAGAGAAGTAAATGTGCAGATGATCTCTATCGCCACCAGTGTTGTCATCTTGCGGCATCTAGTTATACACAGACCACCACCCCCTTCCCCCCCCCCCCCTGCAAAAAAAAAACATGTTTAAAAAAAGAGTATATATATATATATACATGTATACATATATATGACCATAGAAGAACCATGTAAGAAATTTCCACAATGAATTGTGAGTTTGACTTATATAGATATGGTATCCACAAGCAGTGCGGTGATTGTACACTTTTTTTCTTTGTAAGCAACATCCAAGGGTTAGACTGGAAGTGAATTTGGCTTGTTAGAGATATTACAAACAAACCAACTCTTACAGAATTGTATTTGAATACACCAGTTGTCGTGGTATTTGTTAATTACCACAGAACGGAAAACTACGCTTAGTACTGCTGGTTTTCAGTTATCACTTCCCTTAGCCAGAATTCACAAAGGTGGTACAATTGAAACCATGGTTTATACCATGGACAATTTGTATGGAGCACCAAGTGTCGCATGGCCTAATTCATTACGAAATCAGTCATTTCGTCGACGAAATGATCATTTTGTTAACGAAATGAACATGACTGATTTCGTAATGAAATAAGCCATGCGACACTTGGCGCTCCATACAAATTGTCCATGGAATAATCCATGGTTTCAATTGTACCACCTTCATGAATTCGGGCCCTTGTGTAGAAGATGTTAAAACAGACATAAAGAAGAGAGAGAGAGAAGACAGAGTGTGAGAAAAAGAGAGAAAGAGAATGATGGAGTAACAGAGGGAAGAATAAAAGAACCTAGACAAAGCAAAAAGCATAAGATAATATATTAGATCAAGAGCAAGGCTGCATGTTCTGTCCTCTCGAAAGGTGCCAATACATCAATGTAACAAAATATCTAAATGATAAATAGATGGATGAATAGATAGATACCTACAAGCATGATCTATTCCTAGCAAACCAAACATGAATATCAATATATGCCCCACATTTAGTAAATCTACATATATCATTGTAAATATCACACAAAGTTGTCATGTACAAATACCGCATGAAAACACTACTTGGACACTGCAACATGTGTACTTTCAGTTGTACAGCCAATATTAAATCAACTCACATGCATTCACATTCATTCTAAGAAAGGCTGCTCCACAACTGCTTTAACCCTTATGCATGTCCATAAGGAGTCATTGGTCAATCTACCCCACTTTTAGTATACCCATGCTTGCCGTGCATATCTTGGGTTATTAACTCCTGAAGTTGAATTCAAATAAAACAAAGAGAAATCTCACTGTCCCTTTCCTTTAATCTGCAAAAGTGGAGAGAATGTACTGCAAAATACAACGTACAAAACATTTTCAGAAAGCCACCACTCTCTCTTCTCAAATCTGATCTGTCAATTACTTCTCAGCAATTATCACCAAAAGTTGGTAGAACGCAGATGTAATAGTATACTTATCGTGATCTTCTCCTTCAACCCCCTGGGGTGCAAACTTTGCCCTCTGACAGACCAGCCTGCTGCTCTTGTGGTAATAGTGTGCCCATATCTAGAGTGGCACCGTGGAATGATAGTTCTAATTGATTAGTCTTGCTTCAACCCTTTCTTATAATACAAATGGAATGTGCTACCAATGTGACCCTGGCAAACATGAAGCTACGGAGAAAAAGCTGTGTTCATTTGAATTACACAACAAAACACACAAAATAAATCAAACAAAAATAATAAATAAAAAATATTAAGTAGACACAATTTTTTTCCACCCACAAAGATCACTACATAGTTTGACCTTTCCTGCTTCATTATGGATTTTCTAACCACTGAGGTTTCTCTATTTACTGTCTTCATAGTACTGTGATATTGCGACAAAATGCTTGTGAAAAAAAGAAAAAATAATATTTTTGTCATGTCAGGTAGCATTTTTCATCAGTACTCTCTCATCACTATCTTGATTCACAAATAATTATGTTATGCAAGTATTCTCCAAACTGAAAGCTAAGCTCATTTATAAATAAAAAAGATGAAAGACAAATGTTCAGAGGCATACTGAACCAAAGGTGAAATTGCTTTCTTGTATCAAAACTGAAATGAACTAATACTTTTTGGAATCATAAGAGAAAGAGCTGTGCCTTTTTTATAAAGTGTGTGTAAAAACAAAACGAGGCATTTGATGTAGATCATATGAGTTCTCCAGACATTTGTAAATCATTTGTAAATCATGGTACAATTAACATCGGCTAATATATATCGTCAACTCACTCCTGTTGCTTATCTGATTTTCAGAGGTAAAATGTCATTTCAGTCCACTCTTGAACTTCATGTAACCTTGGCTCTTACTCGTGAACAATTTGCTGAAGCGCTAAATCAAACGGCTATATTCCAATTCAAGCCCGACAGTCAGCTTTGACCGTGTAACACTTACTTTGCATCGTAACACTTACTAGAAAACATCAATATGAATTAATGACAGAACCATCTATTGCATTGCAAGTACATTTACTGACACCTGTCACATTCATTTATCTCACAAATTGCCCATAATGTGAAGTACGACATCAGCATCAGACGCTGGCTGTGTGATTAGAATGATTCAGGTGCACAAAACAGTACACTGTGCCTATTAAGTACTGCTTTGAACCTTAAAGTACTGAATTGCTGTAGTACTGGAATAGATGAAATGAAAGGCTTCATCAGATTCCACATTGGGAATACAATGAGAGTGACATGATAACACAGCATTCATGAATTTGGAATTCGGGCATAAATTTCTCCCGGAAGACTTAAGACAACATGACTTGACACACAAACATGAATCCACTTATAACAATGGAGACAAAATTTGCTAGACATTGTATGAGAACCAAGCATTCTGATTTATGCAACATCAGAGTGGACGGCTTGCAAGTGGTTATTCTATCTAACTGGGCAGACTTAAATGAATGTGATTTTCATCATGCTGTGAGCTTACTCTGTGTACTCTGCAATATGTTTTCAGCTTGCATAACGCATCCATTTCCATAAGCTGGCATCATTACAATCTGGGTAAAACATTTGTCGAATTCAAACACATCTTTAGGATTAACTCCCGAGTCATTCGCACTCGGTTGTACACCGACCCAGCTCCACATGACTTGACCCCAACGTATACCAAGAAACCTAAAGGCCACTACAACGTGAAGACCCAAGACCGTCCATGCATTGCTAAGAGTATTATCCAAAGAAGTTTCTTCAATCAAATACACATTGTATGATCTACTCATCATTGTATACATTTTTCATCAACTATAACTGATTTCTAATCCAAAAAAAAAAATGAAATTTGTTAATACAATTAGACTTGCATTAAGATTTACATCTTAAATTCAAGTTAAAAACAAGTTCTTTGTAGCACAGCAAAGCACTGGACAGAGACGTAATCAAATTATCAACGCTGCAATCAGAAATACCTTTACTTTCTTTACTTTTGTATGACCTTGCGTGTGATAAAAACCAAGATTTGGTTTACACAAAAAGTGAACATGTATTCAAATTCATGATTTTCTTCCGTCGAGATGTTTTCATTGCAACTGATTGACAAATTGCCCTACATCGACGTAAATAAGCACTGAATTGATCAGTGTTTTAGTAGTAGCCATGATAAAAAATCATGGGCGTACATACTCGAGCAGGATTCGAACCTACGACCTCCTGATCACCGGACAGGTGTCATCTCCACTAGACCACCGAGCTTTCGCCCGAAAGCAAGTGTTGGTTCTAATCCTTATAGCATGCAACGGGTACTGCTTTGTTATTCAATTCATGATTTTCTTCCGTTGAGATGTTTTCATTGCAACTGATTGACAAATTGCCCTACATCGACGTAAATAAGCACTGAATTGATCAGTGTTTTTTTATCATGGCTACTACTAAAACACTGATCAATTCAGTGCTTATTTACGTCGATGTAGGGCAATTTGTCAATCAGTTGCAAGTGAACATGTATGTATTACTCAGTGATGAGCTTTTCTGCTGATGGACTTGGATGATTTGAAAAAAAAAAAATCAACACAATTCAGAGTACTTGGTATTGCCAAGCTACCATTTAAGCAGTGTAGAAAAAGACTACCGCATGATCCTGCTTTTACACCGGTACAACAGTAGAAAGTTAATTGTCGTCTCAAAATTATCTGCGTCATTCGTTGTCTCATGATATCTTCCTCTCCTACTTAAAACATATCCACAATCAAAATTAGCAGAAAGTCATCTTTAAATTCAAGGTGATCATTTATTTTCTAACATTTTCTCTGTGAATCTTTGACCATAGCTGCTTTCAAGACAGGATCTCATTTCTGAATATGTGCCGTCAAATCAAAAATGTGTGTTGTATGCATAAAACTCTTTGAAAAATGCTCTACTGATATTTGGTGTAGATGATACGTAACTTCTTCAAATAGTTAACGAAGTGACATGTTTTTGTTTAACATTCAAAAGCATTAAATACAAACTTTATAGGAAATACATGCACATCCTCTTTTTAAGATAAGAATACCAGTTTGCTTCATGTATTCTTTGCTGCATCACATACCATTTCACCAATTCTCAGAGTGGGTGTTCCTTACCATGAAAATCCATAACCCTGAACATTCATTTCCATAGTTAAAAACCAGTTGGATGAAGAATACACACAGAAAAAAAAATATCTACATAAAAACAAGTATATATCCGTTGCTTCCAAGCAAATACAAAATCAAATCCATGATATACAAGTATAAGATACAACCCTACTACCATCTTGCCTACTGCAAATGTCAATGTCCTGATTTCCAGAACAACAAAACCCAGTCCACTATAGTTCTCTTAATCAGAAATACCAACTGTCTTACTTTCTCATAATCTTTTCCAACATGGAAGCACTTTTTTATTCATGCAGACGAATAAAGTCAATAGATATCTGGGAAATGAGATGAAATCTGATATGTTGTGAAGACTTAACCGAGCCCCATGGAAGACTATTCATATACTGGTGACAGATCTACCCTGTATAAAACTGGAGAAGTATAAGATAAACACATTTTTTTTTTTCTGTAAAGAAAAGAAAATTCTACATGAGTACTGGTAGTTTACAAGAAAACTGAAACACACTACCCCCTTTGGGTGTCAAACACGAGTCCTGGTATGAACATCCAACATTCTCATGCAGTAAAATGTCCAAAGATCCTTGTAGAGGAGAATATTGATATACGATAGAATATTGATATACGATATATTTGTATATTCTCCTTGCAGTCAGTACCATCACCCCTTATACATTCTGTAGACTAGTGCTTCTGGTTGCATGTTACAAGTGATGCTGCCACAACTACAAAGGCAGGAATGCTAGTCACACATACATTCCTATAATGTGGCTACACTTGCTCAACATGCTCTGATGCATAACTGCATGGTGAGTTGCGATTTGTAAGAAGGTAGCTCCCATGGTTTTGCAAGCCATATATGACATTAAGTGAACAACAGTAAAAAAATGACTTTATACCAGGCAAGGATTTGGTATCCAGGCATCAAACATACATTAAATTTCCTTTGATTTTTCTCTAATGCCTACGACATTTATCCGGATATATTATCGATGGTCTGCAACCATCACCTGGTAATGAATGTTGTGATAAAAGTCCTGTATGTGAGTTGTCATTTCTAATTGAAAAGACCATTTTGGTGCTCCCCACGCAATACTACCACGTTTACCACTGAAAAATATAACTAAATAACTTTTTTTTAAAATCAACATCAAACTCCTATACATTTGATCATGAATGAGAAATGATGTATCTGATCAGCATCCATGCTGTTTTCAGAATGCTGACCTTTACCCTTTTCACCCTTTAGTTCTGGTGTCCTCATCATCATGCAAGGAACCACAGTGAGCAACGGGCTCTACTATGGCAAAACAGAAGGCACAATGCATGTTATAGTCATAATATATCTTTACAAGTTTGAGATATCCATCAAATCGCAATCCATTCCTCCAAATTTTGCTGAAGAATCACAGTCAACAAAGCAACTTGGTCTTTGCCTTGTAAGCTATGACAACACAGCTTGGCGCTGGCTATTCCTTCAAGTAAACCACCTCTTCTTTCAATATGAAATATCATGCACAGTGGGTTCCTAAAAGACAATAGAGATTCATAACTTGATTAAAATGCTTCCCAGAACCCATCCAACCAATTTTTAATTCAGTAGCAAGATGCACACTTGGAATTCCACAGGAAGATAAATGCTGGATATGAAAGCAACATCATTGCTACATCAACTCCCATGGATTCACCCCAAGGCGGCCTGACATCACAAGGGTCAGGTGTCAAAGTGCCGTGTTCTGGTTCTTGAGGTTGGAGAAGAGTTCTTCATAGTCGGGTGGCTTGTCTGCAGCCTGGCCGCACGGCGTCAACAACATCTCTCTCCCCATCACAGAAATTGGCACTTTCTGGGATGGGGGCAAACAAATCAACAAACAAACCAACAAAATGAAAAGGTGTCACTATGTCTGTGAGAGCACATGCAGCTATTTGGGGTAATACTACTGTTATAACTTCTACTACTGCTATTACTAGAACTCATAATAATCATAATGTCAATGATAAAAACTGCCTATAAGACTGACTTTAATCAATATATAATACTACATTGATAACAACAAAAATAATATCAATCATGATGATGATGAAGATGATGATGATGATAACAATAATAACAATAACAAAAGATATATAAATATTGATACAGACAACATAAATATTCATTTACTAACTGATCAAATGCCTCAATGCAATATGGTAAACTCTGGGACTCCATCTTACTGACAATGTCATGGTAAGAGGGGCTGCCATGGAGACCACTCACCTTATGATAATTGATGAGGTCCACTAAGGATGAATGGTCAATCTGGTCTTGGCCAAAGAAGCGGTAAATGCCGTCCGATGCATCTATCAAAAAGTGCTTTGCACGTTCTTTGTCCCGGAGTGAGAGGGCATAGCCCCAGATGCGCTCACTGACTCTTATTAAGAAGGAGCCTGGTTCCTTGGGGTACAGGAGGTATTCTGCTTGCTGTCTAGAGATGATACCTGCCACGACATTTATCATTATCATCATTATCTTTGTATTTAGCACTTTATGATTATACATCGAAATTTACGCTAGTAGCACATTTGCACAATTTGATTTGTATTAGTCAGGGCTACCAATTTTTTTCTTATTTCTTTTTTACTTATGTTTACAATGATCGTGGCTGTTTAAAATTATATCATATATTAATGACAATGTACTATTACGCTTTGATATATAATATTTACACTTCTTGATTTTTTGCATATATCACTCCCATGTTATATAAACAAAGGCAAGCAGTTTACATTTTACAAAAGTTTGGCTGCTTTCTTTCAAATGTATGCTTCAAAATGGTGACACTTCAGACTTTTGCCTGGACTTGTGAACCCTGATTTCTAACAAAATGCCCCTGAACTCGACATAGTCCATATGTCCATAGTCCAAAGTCACAAATGTATCCAATAAGTTTGAGTTTGGTGCAGGGTTACAGCGTGGCTAAGAGAAAAGAAACACATAACCAACTATGCTACACTATACAACATTACACACAACATCAACAACATGAAAAGTCCTCTTTGCAAATGCTTATATGGCAGGACACACTATCAGCCAAACAAAGGGAAAATGATTTGCTCACCATTGTTAGCATTAACTTGATCTCTGTTGGAGAAAGGATCTGCTTCCATTCTCCACATAATTTCTCCATGGCATATTGTCATATGACACTTAAAATTGAGTAAGTTTTGCGGCTAAACTCTAGAATGCATACTCTGTAATCTCTCTTACAGTGCTATGATGCTAATTAGAGCCATGAGACAGAGTTCGACCAGGATAAGCCTAAACACCTTACCATGAAACCAGGGGGCCACTTCATTGGAGCCTGTAACCAGTCCTGTCTGCCTGCCTGTTTCTTCACTCTGGAACCACTCCACTACGGCCTGGTGAGATGTGGGCTTTGGAGTCCTGATGATCTTTCTGTAGGCAGGAACACGATATTCAATATGGGAAAAACTCTTAGCTAACACCAGGAGCATACACCAACCAGACAACACACACTGCATCGTAGGATAACATGGATTCAGTCAAACCAACTGTGTCATCAACACATTGGTCAATACCTAGTTCGTCGTACACAGTTTGGGATTACAAAAGATACATCACCGCATCTCAAGAGCTATGAGATTTTCCATCACAAAATCTGTAATTGTGAGATATTATGGAAATGAAAGAATTCTGTACGACCACTTGCACAACTTCCCTTCACTTTGAGAATCATTGTTGTTTCTCATAATGTAATAAAGTTGTTCTCTGCATCATGAAAATGAGCAGACGCTAAGATGGTTCAGAACCATGGTGAAAACCCAAAAGACACGAGATTGATTTTGATAAGCGGTCTTGCGCATGTGCAGAACAAGTCTCTTTTTTTTTCCCTTTAAAAGTCCTCATTGCAGATCTAAAGCTCCCTAATATCAGCATCCTGACAATATGAGAAGGGAAAAATAAGTAAGAGCTTACCTTGGGGGTAGACTAGGCTTCTCATCTACTGGTGGTTCTTCTGGAGGAACAATCTTCTTGTTGTCTAGGATCTCCTCAATGTTGATTCCTGATAGGTCCTTGCTTATTCTTGACCGTCTGACCTCTTCTCTGGCTATCCTGGCACGATGGCTGCGATCCTTGTCTGCTTTCTTTGATTCTCTCACTGTATCGTATGGAGGAGGTCAAATCAGTACACACAAAGAGTGACAGCATCCATACTTCAAACAGATTTTACACTCATTTTACTTCAAAATCACATTAAAGTGAAGTAAGCAGTAAATCAATCGATGCATCAATTTATTGCTTAGTAACTTTTTGAGTGCAATCCACCTTACCTTTCACTGGCTAGTTTTTGTCCACTCCTGTGGACTTCTGCAAGCCAGTTGACCCTTCCACACAATAGCTGACTGCTGGAGACTACTCTGAGATCACTAGGAGCCAATATGTATTCAGAACTCAATAATAATAATAATAATAATAATAATAATAATAATAATAATAATAATAATAATAATAATAATAATAATAATAATAATAATAATAATAATAATAATAATAATAATAATAATAACAATAATAATAATAATAATAATAATAATAATAATAATAATAATAATAATAATAACAATAATAACAACAACAACAACAACAACAACAACAACAACAACAACAATAATACTAATACTAATAATAATAACTAATATCTATATAACCCATTTCATGCTTCTCAATGCGCTTTACAGACTATCATAATCCCGGTCACTGGATACATTTTTTCCAATCTGCACTGACAGTGCTCACTCTCCAGTCCCTGGGGAGCATTCCAGCCAGTCACCATTTTACAGGCGCGCACATGCTGATCAACCAACATTAACTTCCTCATCCTACCTGGTACCCATTTATACTCCTGGGTGGAGAGCAGCAATGTGGACAAAGTGCCTTCCTAAAGGGCAAATGTGTCAGGCCTGGATGATTAAAATCATTAACTTCATTATGGGGTTAGTCTATGTAATCCACATTTCTCCCTTTACCATCTCAAGATGAATGTAAGTTTCAAGCCAATTTTGTGTGCATGTTGATGGTATGCTCAGAAACAGCTGAATCGCATACGTTATTGATCAGAATCTTGAATCGAGAATGCCTTCCAAGAAGGGAGCTGAGTTCTAACCTCTTCACAGCACAAAACTTTAACCATAGGGCTGCACTATCAGTTCTGAATTTGATAGCAACAGCATTAAAACATGCCTTCTGCAGCTAAAAACCGACACTATCCACAAGAACTCTTATTGCTCAGCCAGCTGGGTTATCCAAATGACATATCAGACAAGGGATAAGAATTACGCAAAATAGCTAGCAGCCTGTGAACGCCTTCACTGAAGAAACTGGAAGATCTGGAAGATCGCTGGAAGCATGAGACTAAATTGAAATCAGTGATGCACCAGAAGTTGAGCAAATCATTGATACAGATCACATTTGATGGGATGATGCACACACATATTTGACCTTGAAAGTAAACTTATGGCCATGCAAGGTGAAAGAAGCAATTTTGATACCAAAGACTAATCACCGACTGAAATGATCATATTTCCTGTTTCAACATTTATAGTGTATCAGTACCCTGAGTATTATGTTTGCTACATTTGTAGATTATACTCGAGACATGCCCTCTGTAAAATATTAGAATTTTTCGTCACTCCGATTTTTATTTATTGGGGTCTAAATGTCAATTTCAAAGAGTATACAAAAAAAACCCCTGATTTTTCAAATCGAACGATCGTGCTATCGTTATTTTTTGTCAAGTACGTCTTGAACGATATTGATATGCAATGCGTGCACGTTATCAGCCGACCGATCAACAAAAAATCTCGATATTAGTCATAAAAACGTATGTGAATAGCTAGAACATGCCCACATCAGTACCAGAGCTCACTGAGCAGAGCTTAAACAAGCGGAGCACAAGAGCAAAATTGTTATATAGATATGATTTCATCTATCAAAATATGTATACTTTCAGGGGCTATCTTTAAATTATGGCTGGGGTGTTTTTTGTTTGTTTGCTTGTTTGTTGTTGTTTTTTTTTTTTTGTGTGTGTATTCTAGCTGTACACAAATTTGATTTCCAGGGTAATGGTACACTTTAAGGCTAAGGCATACAGCCTACATGATTTGAATGGACTGAACTAGACTGGGCTACGTACACTGGACCTGAAAGATTTTGTCTGCTTGGTCCCGCTCCTTCATGGCTGCCGCCTTCTGCTTTTCTCGTATCTCTTTGAGACTCATGTAGAGCTCCTTCCTTCTCTTTTCCTCCTCCTCCTGGAGCCGCCGTTCCCTCTCTTTCCTTTCCTTATCTTGCTGTTCCTGTAGGAAGTCAGTCACAAACACAACAAGAGGATTATTCTTTGATCAAGTAAATGCTCCCTATGCAAATAGAATTCTTCAGGAAGTTTTCACTAACCCTTACCAAATCCATCCCTTAGAGTCAAGATTCTGGTGGTCTAATTCACCAAGGAGAGACACTTGCTATGTTCTCTTCAAATGAGTGACTATTCAAGTCCACCATTTTCTAGATCATGTAATCGTACTATACCAACGGTATAGTCATTAACTTTAGACTTTTTTTTTTGGGGGGGGGTAGGGTCTAGATGAGTCGAGTAGCATATCTTATATCAAAAAGTCAACTGATATGCTTTCTACCAAACACACTCTTCTTCATCCTAATCTCCTTGAACTCTTTTAAAATAAATGAAAAATATCCCCCTCATGACAAAAATATGATCATGTATTTTATATCATATGTTGATGTTGTTGTTGTTGTTGTTGTTGGTTTTGTTTTGTTTTTTGTTTGTTTGTTTGTTTGGTTTGTTTTTTTTTTGGGGGGGGGGTCTATGGAAGTGGCGGCAAAGGAATATTTGACATCATAAAAATAACCTAACACACTCTCATTAATCCTGATCTCCTTTTGATACACTCACATCTTCTTCAACATAATGACTTTTATTAACTATTTTGTTATATAAAAACATGCTGAAATCAGTTTTGGAGCATGATCTGAAGAAGATTTCAATTTCAGAAGAATGTAAAGGTACAAAGACATCTTGCAGGTTACACTGCAGTTTGAAAACTCAATTTTCAACATTACACTGATGCTACACCACCAGCAAAATACAGCTTGTAGCACAGCCGAGAAGCATGAAAGTAATACTGTAATTGTCAGTGACTTCAACAGAGTTACCAACCTTCAGGTCTTATAAGAATGGATAGCATCTGTTATCTTCACACCTGTTGTGTGTAATCGAGTGCTGATGGTTTTACCCAACCACTACCAATCCAAATTTAGCTGATGTAACGAGTAAAATATTTTGCGACGGTTAACATAACAAGCAAAAATGCCAAAGCAGTTTGCTGTTTAGCCAGACAATAGTGACAGGCTCTTGTGAAATCAGGGCCTTGGTTCTCTTCCAAATTACTACCTCTACCAAGGTGGTTAATATGTTTTAGCTAGCATTGGTTTGTCTGTCTGTCAGTCTTTCTGTCTGTTCACAAGATAACTCACAAAGTTATGAACGGACTTGAATTATATTTTCAGGAGAAGTTGATAATGACTGGAGGAACAAATAATTCAATTTTGGTAAAGATCTTGATCACCATCAAAACTCATAAATTTAAAAAGAAAAAAAAAATTTTTTTGAAGGATTCTTTATCACTGATGGGGTCCACCATAAAGGCTAGATGGTGTGTTTGCTTTTGTGACCCTCAGAGCTATAATTGCGCTATAGCTGCAGCTGGTAGGCAGTGAGTATATATTTTGATGGTTAAGGAATCTAATGATGCAGATGATATGACTGTAGGACCATAACATAGCTTGGAAATCATGATATGGGAGGAAAAAGAAATACTTGGCAGAGGTCTGCACTCTCTGAGCACTTTTCTAGTTACCTTGGCTTTCCTCAGCTGCTCTTGCTTCTCCTTCAGCTCCTCCTCCTTGCGTTTCTTCTCCGCCTCCTCCCTCTCCATCTTCTCCTTCTGGAGCCTCATCTCCTTCAGGGAGGCGTAGGCTTCCGCCTCGGCCTTCTTCCGCTTCATCTCCAGCTCCTCCGCTACCTTCTTCAGTCGTTCCTCTTCTTCCTTCAGTTTTTTCCTCTTTTCTTCCTCCTCTTTCTCCTTCTTCTTCATCTCCTCTTCCTCCTGCTTTCTATCAACAAGATAATGTTAAAACAACAATTTTATTTTGTAAAAGCATCATATATCAACTATAAATAATGCCTCCAGCACCTTCCGGGCAGAGGCATTTAAAAAAAAAAATCCAAATTTAATGTACCATATATATTTTATAATGCAACTTACAAAAAAAAGAAAATTTATCAAGTGAAAAAAAAAACATTTCTTGATATGCAATTAGCTGAAAACTGGGTCATAGAATTTGGTTTCCACAACAGCTGAGATACGCTCTCACAAATTTATAATCACACCATTATCCTATGCATTTCTTTCCTACAACTCCACTTTTCCTTCCTTGATAAAAAAAAGGTTTTGAATGATTTGTTTTCCAATACGTCTTCTTCATCCAGGAAATACCAGCAAAGAGGGGGAAAAATAGCCCTTGTTGAGGCATCAAACAAGTGTATTCATGAAGGACAGATTGAATTTGTTGTTTGAATGTTGATATCGATCAGTTAATAGAGTCTGACAGTGATGAGTTTAACACTCAAACACCACACTTCTCATTCAAGAATGTAACTCTTGTATATATATATATATATATATAATATAAACAACTAGCAGCTATTCATGTTAGTATTACCGAGCAGTCTTAAGAATAAATTTTCGCTTTGTCTCAACAATTTAACCTTTGCTAAAAGCTTAAAGGGACTATGCAATGCAAATGTATATTGACTTGTATTGCTTCATCGTACCTCGATTGTCACTCACGTGGCTAAATGCATAAATATGGGCTATATATTTCATAAGAATTTTTCAACTATTTTTCTTCAGATTACTTGGAAATGCAAAAACACCCCACAAAAAAAACACACAAAAAAAACCCACACAACTTCCAAATCAAGAGATTCTGCCAGTGACATCATTGTCAATCACTGGTAAAGTACTATTAAAATGTATGATTAACAAAAAACATTGGGATGCAGCTTCCCCAGGGGTGGATCCAGGAATTCCGTATAGGGGAGGCGTCCATACAAAATTAAAGGGGGGTGCACGCACCCCCCCCCCATTTCTTCTTTTTATTTCTTTTGTTTTAGCAAAAAAATAAAGAGGGGGCGCGCGCCAGTTGCGCCCCCCTCTGGATCCGCCACTGTTCCCCTAGACTCAGCATAACTTGCAGGTTTCCCTGTAATGTCTGTCCTTTATCATATTAAGTTACATGGAAACATGCAAGTTATGCTCTGTGTACGGAAAGGTACATCAGCACTGTAGCAATGATTAACAGATGATGTCACTGACAAAATCTCAATTTTGACGGCATTTTGTGGGCACGTTCAAGTTGATGAAAAAAAAGTAGAAAATTATAAAATATATGACACACACTTAGATATTCATATGACCACATAAGTGATGTTGAGGGCATCATGAATCAACACAAGTCAACATGCATTAGCATCGCATAGTTCCTTTAACTACTGGAGCTCACTGCATGTCTGAGTGAAAGAAGGCAGTAATGTTTGAAAATGCTGTTGGTGTAACTTCAATACACACAAGTTTCTACATGTGATGTACAGGAGCTTAAGACGTCAATTATTTCAGGCTAGCACTGAATTGGCTGGACATAACATGCATAATGAGGGTGAAACGTTGAATGCAACATATGCAAAACAATGCAAACGAAACATGCGGCAAATCAAAAAATATATATGCACATGGATCTATGAATGACATTCAAACTGACGAAGGAAGGTGTTCATTCTTCCAACTCACTGTATTCATAAACAAATTTGGTGATGATGAATAAATCTAGACTCACCAACAATGTACGTTTAAAAAAATGAAAATCATGTGACTGCCCACATGAGCACATGGAATGATGACAAATTTTCTCATATTCAAAGCGATATTGTGAATGTGGAATATTTACAGAACAGAGTGGTTTTGTTTGTTTGTCTGTCTGTCTGCTCATCTGTTATACAAAACACATATATTAATGTTTAAATAGATCATTTCAAAAGTTTTTTTTTTTTTTGCTTTTTATACAAATGCTCTTTAAACTGGTACTTTCCATCCGTCCCCTGCTCCAAGTTGAATACTTCAAATCAACCAGGAAATATCATATTATAAGGATTATACATATGTTGTTTCACAAGTACATATGTAGGTGCATGCAGTCAAGCAACATAAAATGCTGTTCATCACAGAATTTACCTCATTTTTTCCATATCTCCAGTCCAATACCTTCATCGATGAGAATACAGCTATTAAAGGATTTGATTATGGCAAAAGAACTGCATATACACGCAACATATTGGTGAAAGCAAGCGAAAACATACAAGAATTTATACAATTGAAACCATTTAACTATCAGGAAGTCTTTTGAAATAATATTTCATGGCAGCTGTTGTAGTGATGTCATCACTGTATTGCTTACAATTGCACATAGTGTTCCCAATTTGCACATTATGTCTTGAATTATTATCATATACACAGTATTATGATATCGTATATCTTATCAAAACAACTTCTTCTCTGCCTATCTCAACGTATATCATGATAATTCTTTAAGTGAGAAGTCTGCCAAATGATAATGAAATATAGGATTTTGCCTCAAATCTGATCTGCATGAGATATCTATACCTCGTGTAGCATCATGGGCCAGGTACCAAGAAATCTTGCATAATGTCATAATAACAAGATTTGGGACGGATGGACTGGCAACCTGAAAACAGAGTGTCCCTGGAATACCATCTGTGAGGTCCCCATGTGGCATTAAACCACCATCATGGTGATCTTTCACTTGGTCTACTCCCACTTCATCTAATAGCAATTTAGTCTCAACCCACATGATCTAATCCTGTTTTGTCTACAACCAGTTCGTCTAATGACCGTTTAGTTCGATTGCCACTTAACCTCATTACCAGTTGGTCTACTTCTGGATAGGCTATGCCCATTTCATATAATGCCCACAGTTTATTTGACAAAATGGAAAAAAATTCAAGGAGAAAAAAAAAATTGTGATTAGACCATCTGGTCATGAGATGAAATGATGATTAGCCAAACTGGGCATTAGACCAAGTAAAGACTAGACCAAATGGGCATTAGATGAAACTTACAGTAGACCGAGTGAGATTAGCTGTAATGATGTTAGACGAACTGGGAAGTAGACCATCTGATATTAAACCAAGTGGCAGTAAACCACCATCAAACTTCTACCCAGTCTTGTACCTAGCCTCATATCAAAATCTGATGCAATTTGTGAAACTTTGCATGTTGTATGCATGACATCCTGCAAAGAGAATGGTCACTGCGGAAAAATCATTATATGTGACTTCCATTTTCACTCCCCACAGGCACAAATTGTGACCATGAAAAACTAAATATCAGCTCAACTAGAGATGATAGTTTCAGTGAGCTAGTTGGGTGTTCTCAAATTACTGTGCGACATTCAAATGTAAGAACAGGACAGACAACGACGGTGTACAGCACATCTATAGGCCTAAGTTCTCTGTTACCACAATGTAGTGAATGCATAGAAGCAGATTCACATCGTATTCACATTGATTCAAAGTGCCTGCCGGAAGTGTTATCCGGGTAATAATTTTCCTAGTATCACATCACACTTTACTATGCACTTTGCTACATGCACTTTTTATGGCGCTGCTACACAAATGATACCGTACTTCCATGAAAAAGAGTACAGGATACCATTTGAAATGATATTCATCAGCTGAATTGGCAAATCAAATTTGAGTTGGAAAATTATTTCCTGGTTGTCATTCAAAATCTTAAGTACTTAAATCTATGCTCACTCCATCCTGCATCAACGCAAGAAAGTGTTGACAAATAGAAGCCTCAAACTACTCATCAGAAGCATGTATCTGCAACAAGGTATGCATTGTGTGTACCATATCATTGTTTACTGAAATATGGCCAGTCAAGCAGCACCTACAACATCACATTTCCAAGATTTCATCCCATGAACGATGTTAAAGCAGCGTTCCCACTATCGTGCGATCCACAATTTAGGACATTTTTGTAACTAATCGTGGAAGTTTTGTTCAACTCATCTGAAATTTCACGTTTGGTTACGAGGTGATGCGAGTTGATACGTGTTGGTACGCTTGGATGAGATGTGGTTAAGATTAGTTTTTCTCACGCGATCCGATCTGTTACGACCTGGTTTCCCATTCAAATACGATCCCATAGGATTGTCCCGATTGAGTCAACAATTGGTGCCAATCTAAAAGGATAACTACAATCGGGATCCCTGATCTGATATGTTCAGCTAGGTTCTGATATGTTCCAATATGACTACCACGAACCAATGCAGTCTCGTGAGATAGGATACGATATCTTTCATGATCTGGATCGAAAGTGACCACCATTTGAGCTACGACTGGACCCGAATGGGAATATCATAGCCTGGCTGACAATGGATTTCACAATCCACTACCATTGATCATGACAAGGGTTGAGAGGTAGAAGTTGATGAAAATGTGACATTTGTAGCATTACATATGGCTATCAAGTTATCAGAGAGGAAGAGGGTGAGGATCATTCAGACCAGCCACAATCTCAGATGGTCCCTCCCCTATTAACCTAAAGAAATAGATCAGACCATTTGCCCCTCTTCTCCAGAAAAAAAAAATAAAGAAAATGTTTGCGCTTTCCTGTGAAATCCATGTAGAAAATATGACAAAATATGACAAAATAGAATCTAAAAGAAAGATGAGATATTTTTGAACTGCTCCTTCTTATGTTCACTCGACATGTGCTGTTAGATGTTGGTTACGACATCTGATGTCAGTCCTTTCAATAAACTAGATAATTTTTTTACAGTTTAATGAGGGTTTACCACAGCCATTTTCCTCTAGATTTCAGCTCAATCAGCCATAAAAAAAAAAGAAAAGTGCCACAATAGATGTGAAGAGGTCAAACAGTGGATGATGAAACAATGACAGCATTTAATCATAATATATACACAAGAAAAGGAATGGTTCACAGACAACCCCCCCCCCCAAAAAAAAAAAAAGTACTCTAGTTACTTTAAAAGTAAACATTTGCTTTTATATGCGGTCACTCAGGAACGATTCAGGAAATAATTCTTTTTTTTTGTACTGACATTGTCGTCAATAGGCCTATGTGCAGAAAAATCACTGCCATTTCCCCCCCCCCCCCCCCCCCCCGCAATTTTTGGTTTTCCTTAAAATGTTACCCTTTTTTGATTGTGGGAACTTCATTTTTGTGTATCAGTAATGGTAATATGATAATGATAATATGTATTCTATATAAAACATATATTTCTTATAATACAATATCAATCTCAAGAAATGATAAGCAATTGAATTATACATACCTCACAAATAATGCCAATAAAATGGCCATACAAGTATACAATTGCTCATTTGGAAAAGATAATCTAAATATGCAGGCTACCACCTCGCAGAATACAAAATATACAGTCTGTGAGTAAAACAAGGGAAAGTGTGCAAAAAATAAGTGGGAAGAAGTGAAGTAGTTGATCCCGATTAGCATGATTAAGAAGCGTAATAGATGAGATTCGCTGCGTTTTGTTACAATCCAAAACGATCTGATGGGATGATCACGATCAAAAACTAATCGTGTTAATCGTACAAAATTTTTGAAGCATCCAAACGACTGACCTCAAGATCTGATAAGATTTGATAAGATTTGATATGATCACCACGAGTGTTCCACGATTAAGACCACAATTTCAATTGTGGCGCCAATCATGATAGTGGGACCACCACATAATATATCTTTATCAGATGACAGTTCAGAAACACCTGGTGACTATTTGACTATTTACTTGACTATCATTCATTTTCATTCGTTGATAAAAATCATTGTTTACATTAACTGTAGTTTACTTTTCAAGGGCTGCCACCCTCTGCAGATTAAAAAAAAAAAACTGAAGCAAAACTCAAAGAAATAATTAAAACTCTTTTTTTTGGTTAGAGATGGGGACATTTTACAAATGAAGCATGCTAAATCAATTTTTTTTGAAAGCTCATATTTTCATGTCAAAACCATATTCTATTACTTTTGAGGAAGAAAAACAAAAATATGGCAAAATACTATATGGCAGCACTGCTATTCATCTTTACAACAAAGGTATGTCAAAAACTTTTCAAATTCAACGCTTGGTAAAATTTTGTTTTGTTTTTTTTTCTTTTTTGTGCATGAGCGACTGCTCTATGGATGCTGAACCAACATACTGATCTTCATGCAGAAGCAAATAAGGAATGCATGACTTCAGAAACACAGAAAAAGTGGGTGTGACAATGAGCTCATTTTTAAATGAATTTTGGGTTGAAGTTCATGGTTTCAATTTACTACTGTATGAATGCACATGACATCAAATGGCTACACTCTTTTATCTAAGTTTTTTTTTTTTTCAAGTTTTACAAATGACTTATTAATGAATATGAAAATGTCTGTGACTTCTCTTCGTACAGATTTGTAACTGAGATGATGTGCTTTGGGTATACATTCCACAGCACTGGAGAAATGTTAGAGATACTCACTTCTGCTGTAACCTAAAATGTGAGTTGAGAAATGTATAAATCGATTCGGTCATTTCAAATGCAGCAAAGCAGATATTAAAAGTTACAGATGAGGTAAGGAATGGTACAAGTGATCAGTCGTAGTCTGCAGTTGAGGGATGAAATTTGGCCAAAAGACTTAATCGATCATGATTCCAACTGTATAAATACAACTGAAGAAGACTTCTGTAAATCAGGATCTAAAATAACAGTGGCGGATCCAGAGGGGAGCACAACCGGCGCACGCCCCCCCCCTTTATTTTTCGTTAAAAACAAAAGAAATAAAAAGAAAAAAAAATGAAATGAAACCCGGAAGTGGCACCAGAAATATTAGTCACGCCCCCCTTTACAGAATTCCTGGATCCGCCCCTGAATAATATGACAAAAGAAAACTGAACTAATATTTTGTCTTTGATTATGCTGCTTTTCTAATTCTAACAAACCAAGCTGCACAAATAAAAACAGAACTTCATAACAATACAGTATGCAATTTCACTTTAAACAGAGGAACACGGGGGTCTTACGCTCACCTGAGTATTGCCAGTTTATCTTCCCTGCATTCTTGCAGACTACTACCTGAGAATATTGCAAACTTAGAGTGTGGGGCAAATTTGAGGGCTTCTATGGGGGCATAATGTCCATATGCTCAATGTTCCATCACACTGATAAAAATACCTGCCAAGCACACTGCATTTAGAAAATTTAACTATGCAGTTAAAAAATAAGCAAATAAGTAAAGATCAATATTGCTCCCCCCCCCCCCCCCCCCCCCCCAAATCAATCACTGCCCAACCCCTGGATCTACTATAATAACTTTGAAAGTGCATTCACTAATGTATTTACTCAGAGCATGCTCAGTTTCAAACAATACATTTCTTTTTTTGAAATAGGGGGTCTTGTGGTCCTTCTATCATTAAAGTACATAAATTTCCTATTGTCATCTCTGTGATAATGCACTGGGTTCATTGACAATTTTGATCATGTGCTTTCAAGAAGATGAATTATACAACTCTGGGAAACATGAATTTAGTCAAATATTTTCTGACTGGCTGTTTTGTCATATGCTTACCTTTTCGCTCCTGCCTCCTCCTGAGCCAAGATGCGTGCCTTCTCCTGACTCTCCCTCTCCAATATCTCCTCTATGGACTGGTCATCCTTGTGGTCACCCATCACCCATACCCACTCACAGCCATCACGTCCTTGCAGCCATTCCACTGATTTCTTCCCTGAAGGGAGAATAGGTGGAGAGAAAAAGAAACATGTCTTCATAAATAAGTTTTGTAAACAGAAGGGGTAGCATTCTTCAGGTGCATCTTTAGAAACGTGACAGGACATAAATAGTGGATTTGACTGACAACACGGAAATAAAGGCAAAAGATCACTGCAAACTTGATGACAAAACAAAAAATACATAAAAGAATTAAATCGTCTGAATATCAACAATTCATCTAACTGTCCTCAAGTGTGATTAAACTGGAACTTCAAAGAGAATCCTAAAATCAGCAAACAATACCTCTAGTGAAAGCTGTGAACATCCTAAAAGTGAATCCTGTACTTTTGCAGGCCAACTGCAGCTTAGAAAATGAATATAAAAAGAGAATGTTAACCCTCATTCTGTGGACCTGTTGCAACTAAGTGCACCTAAGTACTTTCGTGGTGAAATATCGCCCGATGATTTGATGACGTCACAAGTGGTCTACATATTTTCACAGCGACCCATTAATGCATATATGTAAATTGACACTGATGTACTTTCATATCCATGTAAATGTATCTTTCATTCCATGGAACCAAATTGCACCAAAATCACAGGAAATACTTGATACAAGTGTAGGTCATTTTCAAACACTCATTTCGATTTAAACCAAATCAGTAATCTGGACTGTTGATTATGAATTGCATGTCGTCACACAAAATAACTCACTGTTACTCTTCGCGAGCTTTGCGGCGTACGCTGCTTGCACAACCTGAAATTATAATGAAAAAAATCTGAATCAGATATTCACACCCACTGCCCGCAATATATTCAAACTCTTTCATGTTGTGAAATGGCTTCAAAATCTATTCTAAAAGTAATGGCAGTAGATGATGATAGAAAGTGAAGCTCCTGCTCGAATTACAGATTTGTGACAGCAGTCTGGTTTGTGTACCATGTGTACACGAGTGAATGCATTATCCAGCCTGCCAACCTCTCCACGGTAGCTGTTCTAGCAGCCAGCAAATGGAGCGCACTAGCAAGTTGCATTGGAGCACATTCCCATAATGTTACATCTGTTTTTGAGGATCATGACTCAGTATCATCTCCTCATTCCTCCATTTTGCCGCTTTCCACTTCAAAACTCAGATCAAGAGCATTGCTTTCCATTTTCCTTCGAACAATAGCTTGGGATTGAGTTATACTGCACAAACTGTGTAGGAAGCGCGTCCGCAGGCTTCAGAAAGCATAGGGCACTTGTGACATCATCAAAATCAGGCTGTTACTCTTGACAAAAGTAGGTTATTCAACGACTCACATTTTTGCTGAATCTTCTTCATAATTTCTCACTCAGGATTGCAATAAGATGCAAAAATTGGGGATATCTCTAGATATGAAGTTTCATGTGTAAACATACCAACTTTGACAATAATAAAAATCATTTAGTGATTCAAGTTTAGATCGTGTGTCTTCATCACATGAATGTGCACAGTATCATGTCTTTAGTGGTACCTCTTTATCTGTTGGGAAGCAAAAGGATTACATGCTTGCCAACATGAACTTCCTATAAAAAATGGCAAAATGCTGCAGGAATGCAGTTTTTTGCAGGGATACGGCACTCATATACATGTAGTTAAGAAACATCAAATGAGAAATTATAGTAAGACTACATACGTATACAACGTTGTACATATTATGCATTAATACAGACAAAGTCTTCCACATGGGATAACGTTTATTTCCCCTCATACGCAAAACCCTTTCAATTATACTTCCATCTTGGCATCTATAGAGATGCTACATCTCTATGACGGTTTTAAGAATCTACTGAAATATGTAACGTGGCAAAATTGAAAATTAATACTTGAAGGCTACATACCTCTAAGTAATATCTTCTCTTTTTGTTTCTTTAATTTCACATCTTAATTTCTTTTGTCTCCATCAGTCTTCTTTTTCTTCTCCCTCTCCTCCTTTTCCTTCCATTGTCTTCTTTTCCTCTCTTTTTTTCTCTCTATAGTTTCTTTAGTGTCAATCAAGATCTTCAAGGGTGCAAGTCTAATATTGTTTCCTTGGGATGCATCATTATTGCAATTTGAAGTATGAATCTCTATCTAGACTTATGGAACCCCTTTTAAAAAATATTCCTCATTCAATTACCAACCCACCCGCTAAAATGCATTTCACGTAGGGTTACCAACGACATCCGCCTTCAAATGATACAATATATTTTTTTTTTAAAAAGAACTGATCTACAGTGATTTTACATGAAGACAGGTGGCTCCGAAAAGCTGGCATCACTCACCAGGTTTAGGGACCCTCTTGACTGGCTTCTTGCTCTCCGCCTCGTCTCGGACTTTCCATCGCCTCACCTGCTCCTCTCGCATCTTGACGAAGAGGAGCTCCTTCTGGTGCTCGGACAACTCGGCCAGAAGGTCGGGGTCCACGTACATGTCCCGTAGGATCTGCTGCAGCATGGTTGCTTGATACGGGACAGCTTCCCTTACCTGGTCTGCTGAGAATAACATAGTACTTAATTATAAAAATTGCATTTCAATTATGACAAATTATGCGACCTGTCATAAAGAAAGCCTGAAATCAACACCAAATATCACTTTCCTGATTCTGGAATTTTTAATTCTCCAGAGTAAGCTTTCCAACAATGTTTAATATGTGCCACCCTTTTTATAAATGAAAACAAAAAACAAAATAAAACAAAACAAAACAAATCACTGCATGACCTACACAAAGCACTTGCCAAATTCAGTCCACCTCACTTTGAAAAATTTATTCATAATTCATATGTTGATTCAGAAGGAAATTAATTGAATTAAAAGTACAACAGGTAGCAGTGTGAACCATCATCAATATCTGAAGAACAGAAATACTATACACCTATGTGAGTTTCCACAGGAAAATAATGCATAGACAGTAATGGATCAATAAAATGAGCAAGTGACATTTGGTGGCCTTTGACCTCAGCTAAATGATCTTGGACAGGACCGTACAGAGTAATGTGAAAACTCCTTATGTGCATCTGTGACCAATGATTGGTCACAAGTGGAGTAAAGTTTAGATGTCATGTGAGTGTTGCAGGTAAATATTAACATTTGTGACAGACAACAAACAGATCCCATTTGGATCCACTACACTTGCTAATCTTTGAAGAGATAATAGATTATGCAATTATTAGAAACTCAACTGTGAAGTCTAGTTGTAGACACACAATGAGAGATTGGGCACCTTGGCCAGAATTCACGAAGGTGGTACAATTGAAACCATCGTTTAAACCATGGACAATTTGTATGGAGCGCCAAGTGTCGCATAGCCTATTTCGTTACGAAATCAGTCATGTCGTCGATGAAATGACTGATTTCGTAACGAAATAGGCCATGCGACACTTGGCGCTCCATAAAAATTGTCCATGGTTTAAACGATGGTTTCAATTGTAGCACCTTCATGAATTCGGGCCCTTGTGTTTATTTTTTTCTTTGCTCTGTGAACTCCCAACATATCAGGGCATCATTGTGAAAGGTCATCCATATTACAATATCTGACTTGCACTTTAAATTGTTTGTCCTCACATGTGTTTACTGGTGATTCTTATAGATGCTGGATACATTTTTATATTCTAGTATTCAGAAGTCTAAACTGGTGCACTCAACGATCAAGTAGGCTTCAAATGGTAATAAAAATCAATACCATAGTGAAACTTTCATCAAAATTGGACTAAATGAAAGAAAAATGCTGAGATTTCAAGTTCCATTTAAGTTTCAAGAAAGAATTTACAGTGCTGGCATTCAATCATGCATATATAAGGTCATATGTCATGCTTTCAACAGGCTCAAATTCACTTTCAAATGCAAACACTATAACTTGATTCTTTTATTCGACATGAATTCAAGAAGAAATTATAACCTTATCAAAGTGTCTTTGAGTTTAAAAGGATTAAGGAATATTAACAACTTTAACCAGAGATGAAAAACCACAATTGATACATAATTTTAAAAAAAAGTGATTTATAAATGTAAAGACTGATAGAAGAGTTCTCAACACTCTAATACTATGGTACTAAAACCTTATATAGCCCCATTTTCAACAGTGTAAAGGTTACTTGGAGGTACAATGTACATACACTTTGCCTCATTACATACTTGATTTAAACCAATCTTTCATGATTGCCTTGAAACACAAATAAAATTTGGGAAACACATCCTGGATAGGGCAATTTGTCAATCAGTTGGGAAAAAAATATTGATGCAAGAACCATTAATTTGAATATATGCAGCATCCGCTGATACAAGCAGAGATAAGAACTACATGTATTACTGGCTATCGGACGGGAGCTAGGTACCCAGTCTAGTGGATATGATGCTCTCTAGCAGTCAGGCAGTCATGAGTTTGAATCCCATCTGAATAGATCGTACAAGCATGACATTCATCATAACTGCTCAGTGCTTATTTACAATGTACGTCAATAAAGGGCAATTTGTCAAAAAGTTGCAATGAAAAACAGCTTGACGAAAGAATCGTTCATTTGAACATTCTGGACAGCCATACCATGGCAGCATATGAATACTTTTGACACAATGCCTACAAAGATCATTGTAAGTTTCTGTAATCAAATGAGGAACATCAAATATGTAAAATAATAGGTGGGAATGCCCATTGGTTTTGTTCATTTGTCTTTGTCAAGTACTGGCAGCTGCTAGCATATCAAGCTTATATGGAATCTGTAGGTTCTGTTTCATCAAGTACTCTAACCCAAGTCAGAAATAAAAGTAAACTGCCATCTAAGCCTGTATTGTAAGCGATTTGTAAGGGAAAGAATGCATTTTAATTACAGCATTTGATTTGGGTGGAAAACAGGAAGTAAAACTTGTCATATATCGAGAAGCTGTCTCTCTTTCAGAATGTGTATTAAACACAAGAGTTTGATTATGAAAGGCTAGTTTTGGGATGCCTATCTTACATAGGAATGTACAGATATCATTACAACAGCAATCACACACAATAAACTTGGTTTCTTCCAAAAATACATTGTTTTTACTACCAAAATTGCCTAGGAGTTACTACAAAAGAGGTAGTGCTTATTAGGTTCAGACTCAGATTTTGTCAGACCTTAGCCAAAATAACTCCTACTAAAGTATTGAATCAATTCTGAAAATGTAAGTTGTAGCTGGGAAATCTGCTACAACAAAATAAAACAAAATACAAGTTTAATTTGTGTTCACAGCAGTTTGAGTTTTGGCTGATGCATACGCGCACAAATAAATAACATTTTGGGTTCATGAAAATATTGTTCTTACCTCTGAATTGAACTTGCCTCTCCGGGTTTCTCTATAAAATTGTCTTACGTTGGACACTCCTTCATATCTTTTTATCCTGGTAAAGGAGTCATCAGATTCTGACCGATAGCAACTAGAATCAAAGAGAAAAAAGGGCACTAGTATGCAATCTCCAAATCTCTCTCAGTAAACAACTCCCAAAGTTATGTTTGCACGGCAGTGTGCTTAATTCAAGATAAGGTTAACCTACATACCACCAGCCCCATAGTATATTTGCTTTATTTTTCAAAATACAATGTAGTATAGAGTGCATGCAAAGAGATCAACAGCAATTTCTGAGTAAATGATTTGAAAACCACTGAGATTAAAGTGCAAGTTTACCTCAATGTTCAAATTTACTGTCGAACATGAAGAGAGAAAAAAAAAACCAAACAAACCTACAAACTTAGAATTTAGTAGAAGTTCTATGAAGAGTATGTGCATTAAATATTCAAAGGAAAATCCATCAAACAGCAGTATTAGTCATATCTAACC
Source organism: Diadema antillarum (assembly GCF_040938485.1). Classification (NCBI taxonomy): domain Eukaryota; kingdom Metazoa; phylum Echinodermata; class Echinoidea; order Diadematoida; family Diadematidae; genus Diadema; species Diadema antillarum. The sequence continues at coordinate 1,683,486 of NW_027270966.1, forward strand.
ACTGGTACATGTATTCAAACTAGATTAGGTTGTTACATTTACCGCGGCACATGTCTCCCACTGAGCTTCACACAAGTCATCACTTCTTGAAATTCAATTACATATATATGACAAAAACGTACACTCATTCATATTACCGTAATCTCTGCTTTCTTGTACATGTACTGTAAAACGAGGAATGCATGTTCATGTGCATTACTTCTTGAAATTCAGTTATGACAAAAACTTACAATCATTTGTATTAATCTCTGCTTTCTTGTATATTGCTATGAAATAAGGAATGTTTGCATGCATTTTAATTTTGTGAATTTCACAAGAGCCAAGATTCATGAAATCAAAATGCACATGAAAGTTCTTATCTAAACTGTATGCCTTGAATTTTAGAGGCAACTCACGAAAATTTCATGCTGCCAAAAAATTGTGTTTTACATTGTACAGCACAATGAATGTGATAATCTCTACCAATGATGACATGTACATTTTTATCTAGGGGAAGGAGCTGCAGATCTATTGATCTACCCAAAACAAGACTTTCAAAAGTTTGTGCACTTAAGCCAATAGGAGAGCTGCAAGGTGATGACATCATCTAATCTATTAATTTGCATGTGGTTGCAACTGATGTCATCTTTTCGTGGAAACATATAAAACTGTAAAGCGCCTATAACTTTTATGTTGAACATGACACATGGTATTCTCATAAAACCTGTATCAATTTGCTTACAAAGTTTAAATTTACTCTACATGGTAGAGTCAACTTGAAGACAGAAGAGTATTTCTTTTTTAAGCCAGAGTAAAGTTATTTGAACCAGTGGACAATATTTCCAGCAGACACAATATTGTCAATAACATGAAGGGCTGGCATACTGGTATCTGCACCCTTTCGTCAATTGTTATTATATTTTAGTTGTTGAACATAGCAATGTCAACATCGGGACGTACCGGTAGTATTGATACAATGACATTCAGGAGGCTTTCATTTCTTTTCTTTTCTTTTCTTTTCCTTCATACTCTCAGCAGTACCTGGGAATGGGGCTCAACAGGGGCGGATCCAGGAATTCTGTAAAGAGGGGGTGCAACTAATATTTCTGGTGCCACTTCTGGGTTTCATTTCATTTTTTCTTTTTATTTCTTTTGTTTTTAACGAAAAATAAAGGGGACGTGCACCGGTTGTGCCCCCCTCTAGAACCGCCACTGCTCAAATGTCATGATCAAGTTTGTTATTGGAACCAGGTCTGGAACCAATGCTCTGCCAGGGCAAAAATGTGACAAACATAAAAAGTTTCAAACATGGCAAAGCACAGACTGATGAAAATTCTTCTCATTCATCCAGTCAAAGTACAATCTCATCAATTAGTTGAATCAAACAACTGGAGTAGTATAAACTCACTTGCTGCAATGTTTCACCAATTATCAATTGACTTCTTTGGGCAAAAGACATTCCTATAGATGGAAAGGCCACTCTCAACATACTGTAAAATGAGGAATGTTTGCGTGCATTTTAATTTCGTGAATTTTGCGAGCACCAAGATTTGCGAAATTAAAATGCATGCGAAATTTCTTTACACTATACGCATTGAACACCAGTGGCAATTTGCGAAAATTTCGTGCCATGAAAAAGGCTATCAGCTCCAATTCACGAAAATTTCGTGCCGCGAATATGTCATGTTTTACAGCATACCATCAGCGGGAGCATCATTCACCTGAAGAAGCCAATTAATATCTAAACAAATTAAAAACACAAGAAATCCATCTTACCCAGCCACCCAGCCCACCATGACAATTACAATTGCTCTTGCTAAAATGTCCATGTTTATGATAAATTTACCATGTACTGTCTTACAAAGCCTGCCACATATTCCTTATCATTTCTCTTCAAATACCCTGCACCTGATATAGTCAATATTTGAAACTGTGCATTGAAGAACACGTATGACTATAAAATTGTTAATTTGATCATTCTGCAATAGGGGCATAGATCTAATTAAAGTGGCCCTACACCAAGTATGCACTGTCTATTAATGCCTCGAAGTTAATGTTTTTGGAGTGCTTCAAGGTAGATGTAACTGTTAGTGAGATATACTGTACAAATGACCGAAGTACCAGTTCTAAAGCTAACATAGTTAAACAACAGTTCCCCAAGCTACTGTGCCATACCAACAACTGATTAGATGGCACTTAACAGTTCACTTGGTCAACCTTGAGTATTAGTATTACGATAACAAATCACTCTGTGACTGTGTTAGCCAACTTTGGAGTGTATACTTCTCCAACGAAGAATTCCCCTAGCTTGTTACATTTCTTTACCTACCAGCTAGTAATATCCAGGACAGAAGACTAGACTCGGCGTGGGTAGGATAGGCTGCAGTACCATATTCGCGTGTGTGTGTATAGACCGTACGGTCATCACATCAGTCATGATAGCGAGTGATTACTATAAATTCGATGATAATAATAACAATGCTTACATACTTACCCTAAAACTTCACACATGCCTCGTCTCGATAATCAGGGCGTGTACATCGACGAGTACTCATTTTACAAGGCAGAGGTGTTTCCCAACAACGGTGTGTTCATTTACAATACCATCGTACACCTATTTTTGTCCTCATTCCGCTGACACCGTACCGACGCACATGCCCACTAATACAATGTGATGGTTCAGCTGTTGACTGATACTGGTGGTCAGTTCATTGTTAGTGCTCAGTTCCCCGTACTTTTGGCAAGCACAGCAGGCAGACATGTGCAATGCAGCGATTTTGTGTGTGTGAGTAGCTGGCCCGTCCCTTCTATTATTTCACATCACTTCCGCATTCCGTGTTTGTTGCTTCCATCCGAGAACCAGAATGGTCCGTACACTCGCGGCGCCATCAGAGTCAAGTTGAAGTCATCGGAGACTTTTAGACCTCGAACTTGATTAGGCCCTACTCTTTTGTTTTCTTTCATCGTCTCATTTTTTCAAGAGAATGAAGAAAAATTAGCCTTCACGGTGACACATTGCTCCTGCGACATTTGCTCCGGTATATTAAAGGGTTGTAGGTTAAAAAAAAAGTTAGATGTAAAAAAAAAAGTTTGATTTGAGGATTAGGATTAGGGTTACGTTTTTGGGTAGAACTTTGGATTAGCGTGCCGATATTTCATGGGAACAGTTGTTTCAGGAGCAGATGTTATGGAACCAGTTTGTACACACACACACACACACACACACACACGCACGCACGTACGCACACGCAAAGAAAACACACACCTAAAAGACACATGTTGGCCTATAATAACAAACACAAATTCATTTTGAACTGTAAACATTCTCAACGACGGTGTTCATGTAGCTGTGTGATGAACTTCCTGGCTGAAATTAAATAGATATGAAGAGTTTGTTGGCAAAAACAGATAAGTCCATTTTTGAAGATTTTGAAGTACGGTCTCTGTCTTAAAGTACAATATAAAACCTTTTAAATGATATATTGGTCACTTCATATAAAGGTACATTTTTGAAGTTATGGTCGAAAAAAGCAAAAAAAAATTCTTATTATTCTCTATATTTTTCTTGACCTTTAATCGCAAATATCTCCATTTGGCAAGTATGGACTAATCGGTTTTTGCGAACAAACTCTTCATATGTTTATTTGAATATTTCATACACCGTACCGGGTATAATAGCCATTTTTTTTTTTAATTGACGGAGGTTGTATTATAATAATTGTTGCCTAAATACTGTTACATGATTAATTTCAAGGTATGGTCATTTTGTACCGAAATTCTGTGGAAATACTGAATAGGAATTGTTCGATTATGTTACAGGAATTGCTTGTCACATCATCTGACAAAGGTCGAATTCCCCCTCCCCAGAAAAAAAAGCAACAATGGAAAAACAAACAAACTGACAAAAATCCCGAGTAGCAATCAAATTTAGGCAGAAATACGATATAAAACACTACATAAACAAGTGAGAGTGACATGAAATCAAACAGAAAAATGTATAACCTTCTCATCAACACACTCGTGTTTTGGTAACTTGATAACTGACCATTAGGTAAGTGTTATAGGCTAACTTATGAACCAAAAAAAAAAAACCATTATTTTTACAATATATTTTCGCACACCAAGAGCTGCGATGTGATTAATCTATATCATGACCTTATCTACTTTATTTCATTCATTTCGTTTATTTCATTTCCCACAATGTGAAACATTTTCATACACAAAATAACACAATATCAATACAATGTAGTAACAAAGAAAATACATGAAGTTAAGAATACTACGCCTCACAAAAGCAAGTGAAAATTGAATTAAATCTATCAGTTGCAGACAGCGGCGTATCTGGGGGGGGGGGGGGGGGGGCAAGGGGGGCACGTGCCCCGGGCGCCACTCCTAGGGGGCGCAGAAAACGAAAAAAAAAAAAACGAAGAAGAAGAAGAAAAAAAACGAAGAAGAAAAAAAAAGAAAAAAGAAAAGAAGAAGAAGAAAAAAAAAATCGCCCGGAAAGGGGGGGGGGCAGAAAACCAAATCAAACAAGATAAAAACAAAACATGATGATGCGGACAAAATGAACATGTTTATTGTGTTCACACAAGAATTCCATGTTCTGTAAATTGAAATACAAAAATTTTCGGCTCGATCGCCAAAATTTATATAAAAAAAGAAGGTAAGAACAAAACGTGATGATGACGCGGACAAAATGACAATGTCTATTGTGTTCACACATGTCATTTTATATTTAGCAGGCAAAATGTTTTACGGAGCAGCGGCTGCAATTTCTTTCGTTCTGAAACGATCGCCAATTGGATCAAAAGAAGGCGCCAACGGTTTTGAACATGGGGGGGGGGGGGGGTAGGGGCGCAAAAAAACCCCAAATCAAACAAGATAAGATCCAACGTAATGATGACGCGGAAATATACCAATTTCGGCTTACTCGCTCGTACGGTTTAGAGTATTTTTTCAAGTCCTCAGTTTGTTGGTATAAATCGTTATCTCTACGGCCGTCACTATATCTTGATTAGAATTGTAAGATTTGATAAGCAAAAAATGACAAGAGTTCCATGTTTTGTAAGCTGAAATACAAAAATTTTCGGCTCGCTCGCTCGCTACGCTCGCTCGCCAAAATTTATCAAAAAACAAAAACAAAAACAAAAACGTGACGATGACGCGGACAAAATGACAATGTCTATTGTGTTCACACATGTCATTTTATATTTAGCAGGAAAAATGTTACTCGGAGCAGCGGCTGCAATTTCATTCGTTCTGAAGCGATCGCCGATTGGATCAAGAGGACGCCAACGGTTTCGAACATACGGGGGGGGGGGGGGCCAAAAAAAAAAACAAGTCAAAAAAGATAAGAACAAAACGTAATCATGACGCGGAAATATACAAATTTCGGCTCACTCGCTCGTACTATAAAACAGAGTATTTTTTCAAATCCTCAGTTTGTTGGTATAAATCGTTATCTATATGGTCGTCACTATATCTTGATTAGAATTGTCAGATTTAATAAGCAAAAAATAAGCTGAAATACAAACATTTTCGGCTCCCTCGCTGCGCTCGCTCGCCAAAATTTATATACAAAAAAGTGATAAGAACAAAACGTGATGATGACGCGGAAATATACAAATTCGGCTCACTCGCGCGTACTAATTTAGGGTTTTTTTTAAAGTCCTCAGTTTGTTGGTATAAATCGTTATCTATCAGGCCGTCACTATATCTTGATTAGAATTGTAAGATTTGATAAGCAAAAAATGACAAGAATTCCATGTTTTGTAAGCTGAAATGCAAAAATTTTCGGCTCGCTCGCAAAAATTTATCAAATTCATTACATTTAAATCACTCTCAAAATACCCCTTTTAAGTGCTTGAAAAGCATATCATGTGCTCTTGATTTAAGGTCCCTACCGGGATGGGGTTGGGGTTGAACACTTTTTTAGAAATAAGGGGCGCAATTTTCGCGCTTGCCCCGGGTGCCGTTTTCCCTAGATACGCCACTGGTTGTAGAAAATGGAGGAGACATGCTAAAAAGCTAAGCTTGTATTTGGCAGTCTCCTCGTGGACAAAAAGACTAAATAACATCAACGAAGCAATTTGCTAGATATAACATAAAAGGTGCACAACGCATACAGACCTATACAAACAAACAAACAAACAAACAGACGGACAAACAAACAAACAAACGGACGGACAGACAAACACAAGCAACCTCTCTTGTAGAGAGAAAGATAGAGAGAAAAAAAGAACACAGTGAAGGAAAAAGAAGAAATTATTTTAAAGAAGAAACAGAAAGAGACATGAAGACAGGAAAAAGGCGAAAAGGGAGAAGAGATGAAGAGTCTATACCAGCACACGCGAGGCACATGGTGCGATGGATCATCGAGGTATATGTAGGAAAGGAATAGATAAAAGAAAAGAATGAGTATAACGAACAAAAAAGAAGGCTCAAAATTAATGGAAACTAAAATGTAACTCATTCAGCTATATAGGAATTTATTAACAACTTCTTCATGGAGTTTGAATGTGAATGTGTTTAAACTTAGAACTTCTTTCATGCTATTATCGAGAGAGTTCCAAAATTTGGGGCCAGTAAAAGAAAATATAGATTTAGAAAACATAGTCCTAGTTAACGGCAAATGAAATGAGTCGGATTGTCGGGTAGGATAAAGATGAACAGATCTATTTTTAGTGAACATGGACTCAAACACAAATGGGAGAGAATTATTAGCAAGTTTATACATGAATTGTCCTAAATGTAGAAAATATAAATCCTTTACCTTTAAGATTTTATTTTCATGAAATAACACATCAGTGTGACTTCTCCACGATTCATTGCAAATGATACGAAGAGCTTTTTTTCTGTAACAAAAGTAGTCTTTCCAAATGCTAAGAATATGTGTTTCCCCAAGCGAGTATACCATAATTCAAATAAGGTAAAATCAGAGATGAATATAACATTAAAAGAACGTTCTTGGGTAAACAAAATTTAACTTTATTTATAACACCTATATTTCTTGAACGGCTTATGGAATCAATATGTAAATTCCAAGTGACTTTACGGTCAAGAATCAAACCTAAAAAATTGATTGAAGAGACTTCTTCAATAACTGTGTCATTCAGATAAACATTCCTTGGTACATTTTCCAAAGAATTACTAAAAATCATACATTTATAGTTTTTTGAATATTTATTGACAATTTATTTGCTCTTATCCATTGAAGTAATTTATCCAATTCAATATTTAAAACATCAAAAACATATTAGGATCAGAATGTGACAAAAAAACATTAGAATCATCAGCAAATAATGGAAAGGAAAGAACACTTGATGAATTCGGCATGTCATTAATATAAAGGATAAATAAAAGAGGTCCAAGGAAACTTCCTTGAGGCACTCCACAATTGACATTTTGCATAACAGATGTATGTCCATTAACATAAACAAGTTGCTTACGGTTAGAATGTCCATTAACATAAACAAATTGTTTACGGTTGGAAAGATAACTCCTGAACCACTCCAAGGCCTTTCCTCGGATACCATAACGTGATGATTTATAAAGAAGTATATTGTGGTTAATTGTATCAAAGGCCTTGGAGTAGTCCAGGAAAACGCCAATTGTATGATGAAATTGATCAATAGCTTTTGAAACTTTATCTAGAAAGGTAAGTATCGCGTGGGATGTGTTGTGGTTTTGCCGGAAACCAAACTGATAATCAGAAATTATTTTGTGAATATCCAAAAACTTTAATAATCTAGAATGAACAACTTTTTCAAGTAATTTCAAAATAGAAGTCAACAAAGACATAGGTCGATAATTACAAACATCTTCCCTATCCCTTTTTTTTTTATAAATGGGAATTACTTTAGAAATTTTCATATCCTCAGGGACAACTCCGTTATAATACACACAGACAAATCAAACATTATGTACCGATGGGTCAACAATAGAATTCATAATATTTTTCAAAAGAACATTATCAATACTGTCGTGCCCAGCACTTTTCTTGTTTTTTAGATTCTGAGCAATATCCAATAATTCATTTCTCTCTAAAGGAAGGAAAAACAATGAGTTGGGATTACAAGATTGTAGAAACTCAGAAAACTTCTTTTGAGTATCCGGAATATTGCAAGCAAGATTATTGCCTATTTGTGAGAAATACTGATTAAAAATATTTGAAATGGATGTAACATCATTAATAATCAAATTATTATGTTTAATTGTGGTAATACGTGGTTTCTCTGTATTTTTATTAATAGCTGTATTAATAGTTTATTGTTAATGTGCTTGATTGATGCGTTATGATCAGCCAATCCCATGAAAAAGCCTAGTCATACTGATATGGCATTGCACTTCAAATTTTTTGCTCAATTAACAGTGAAAGCAAGATATGAATAAAGACAAAGCGTGGCTTTAATTGCCACTTTACACATCTCGATCAATAAGGAAAATATTCATATGAAATTATGTCAATAATTCCATCAAATCAATTCGTTCCAAATTTATCTATGATTCAGATAATTAATTTTCTATCAACGGGGAAGCAAAATTTACGTTGATATCTGAATGCATGTTGTATTATTCCCATATTGTGATGTCAACACTGATAAGAAAAGTCTGCACACAAAACTTGACACGTGCTATACTTAACCATGTTGTCTGTTATTTTCTTATTGATAAAACCATCAAACCAACTTGAAATTAAAGTGTGCAAGGTGGTATTTGACAGTAGATCTTTTCCAATTTTCTCTGATCATTTAGCATGCAATCAGGAATCTCACCCCGATAGCAGGAAACCATTGCTAGTCAACAACTATTACAGTTTAGTCTTGCAATGTCGTGTTGTGCTTTATTTTTAGAGACAAAATAGGGAAGATAGAAACTTATACACGTATCTGTTCGGATCATCTTAATAATATAACCTCATCAAATGGAATCTCAGCGTCACATGGATTGATTAATTGCACAGTTTGGTTTGCAGTATAGAAATCAATACGTTTCATGAGGCGCGGATATAAAACTGGTACTTGGGGTATGTTTTATACACACTCTCGAGGACTGTTAGTACTCCTCTCTGGAAGTTATAGGAACACAATTAGTTAAACATTCAGACACAACACTTTCCAGAGTCTTTACAGTTCACCTCATTCAAATGTCATTGAAACTGTAGACGTATAATATACTTTATAAGTATTGAAACATGAGTTCCAGATGGGGAAAAAAGTCAAAGATTCATTCATACACAGTGCAGAAGGAAGAGCCTGTGGACCCCCACCAAGATCAACCCCCGCTCGGAGGCCCATTATAATAATTAAATTTTTGTACCTCATGCATGAAATACATGTTTGCACCCGTCTTTAGCATGTTTTAGCTGAGGGCCTAAACATTTTGTTTTGTTCATACGCATGATATAAAAAATATGAAAGTATGTATAAACACGCGATAAAAAGGTGACTACGTGAACCTCGTCTAATTTTATTGTTGCGTATAGGCGCCTAAAGCTTCTTATGAACGCGGAGGGCATGACGACTACTTCAAAAAGCTTACTTGAGCACTTAATTTGTTTAGGACGAGAGAAGGTGAGCTGGCTGCTCACCTTATGGACGTCAAGGAGTTTTCTTGTCCTATAAGAGAAAGCGAGTTTTGATAAGGCGCCTATTTCTGCACTGAACAAAGTGCATTGGCGAGTTTTATTCAGGTGCCTTCTCGCCCTGAAGAAAATAATTTGCGACTTTCATTTTGTCTAGAAAAAGAAATAACAACAATTAATTTCAAATGTATAATGATGCTTTGACTATACATTTGCTTTTCGTTTTGAATTCATTGAAAGTTGACATGGTGAAAATAGTCATGGTAAAATGCTTTGCCTTGAGAGTTTCATCGTAAAAACTATGGACAGAGGTGACAAAACAAAAATCATATTTCACTTCTGATGGGCTGTGCCCCTTGTGAATGGCGCTTTTGAGAGGCACTGTCGGCGGCCTTAAGTTTAAAGCATGCAGGGCGCGATGTCACATAATGTTTGTGACAAAAGTGACTATTCGAAGAAGAGCGCGATGTAAGAATTGCTTTGCGACATCATTTCACAAATAGTGTATTATTTTGGAAAATTGGAAATTTTTGGAAAAATGACGTCATTTTCAAAATAGTATACCAAGGAGTGTCAAACCGGCAAACATTCTAAAATTCTGAAAATATATATAGTCACGCAAAGCTCTTCAAACCAATCACTATAGGGGATAACAAATTTTGATCTAAAATAATGACGTGAGGTATAACATCATAGTACCGCGTTTGTGACAGATGATACATAAGGCAGATTCGTGAAAACGTCACTTCACTGTCTGTTCAATCTTTTCCTTTTAACGTTCTTTTATTTCTCACTTCGTATTCTTTGTTTGGTGTGTGGTTTGTCTATATTTTTGTGGTCGATTGAAGCAGGAATTAGTACATGACTGCTTTGTGGCACTTACAGCTTTATCATAACACGTAACACACGCACGCACACACACACACGCACACACACACACACACACACACACACACATACACACACACGCATACACAGAGAGTACTAGTATAATGCGCGGTTAAAAATATGGATTCTTAAAAGACCCCAGCGGGAAAGAAGTCAGAGATTTCGTCACACCATCAGCAGTGGGATTTGATTACGAGTACTTTTACGACGAATAAGTCCTCAATGGGCATCATTTTGGAACTGTTATAGCGGCTTGCTCGTTTTCCACTACGAGCGTATCAGTGTTGTATAGAGTGTGTCCATCATTTGTCGTCACAGTTTGGACGAAGTCTTAACGTGCAATATAATTTGACTTCTTTTATTATTGTGGTTTGAAAGGTAGGTGAGACTGGACCGCTTTTATGCTTTCAACGCTAGATGGCGTTAAAACAAAAATGTGATCGTCCGAATGCGCATGTCTTGTCTTGCACCTGTTGATAATTTACCAGACACACGTCTGGTGTTCAAAATAAGAAATAAATAAAACTCCATAAAAACACAATAGATTCATCAACGTCTCTTGTGTTTCACCTCTATAAAGTAAACTGACTTACTGCATTTCAGCCCTAAAATGTTTTATTGTGTGTGTGTGTGTGTGTCTGCGTGTGTTTGTATTTTTCCTGCTCAAAATCCACTCAGAGGTCTTTAGTTTTATATATATTATATATATTATATATATATATATATATATATATATATATATATATATATATATATATATATATATATATAATATAAAACACTCAGCCCAAAAAGAAAGTAAACTATTTTTCAAGTTCATATTTCTCATAGCATTTTAGCTAAATATTTATGTTTTATATACCATGTTAAAGGAAATCTAATTGGCTTGCTCCTGGTTAGTAAGGGGGGGGGGGGGGGGGGGGGCAAATTTACGCATGAGTGAACATATTCATTTTTCTCTTCCAAGGCACAAAAGTAAAGATTGCAAAAATGGACAAGGTGTCATTCAAGCATACATACTCTTCCATATAACAGTGAGAACAAAAGACAATCTTAACACAACAATAAACACAAATTAATTTTAAAAAATCAACCTTTGATCTGTATAATGTCTTTGTAGTCCCCCAAAGATAAAAAATGCAGGGAAATTAAGAATTTTTGGTCAAATCCAAATTCAAATGACATTAGAGAAGAAACAATATTAACAAAAATGGTAGAAATTTGAAATAACATTTCAAATTGAGGAAAATGAAAATAATATTTGGTTCTTGAATTTGTCTCATGAATTCATTAATTCCTAAACTAAAGGAATGAAATAAAGAAACTCTGTCCATTTTGTCACCTTTGTGGCTTACTCCCTATGCCAGTATGAATTCCACAAAAATTCATTTTTCATGAAAATTACACATTCCATAAACTTGATACAGACATATCTTAAGGGTAGCAATTATTCCCCCTGTTTTCTGATAGCGGTTAGTTAAGTGATCTTTCATTATGCTGGAAAAGTGAATTTTTTTTTTGGAATTTACTTTATATCATTTTCTTTATATTGTTGTCCACACATACGTCATAACCTCAAGTAGACTCCTCATCCAGCGGTTCCAACACCAAAACTTTAAAAAATTCATAACATTTGCATCAATTGTCCGATTTTCCTCAAACTTTTGCTGATGTGTTCCATTAATGTTGCTGCTTTTACTAAATCTACATTGCTCTTTGGGTTTGGGGCCCTTTATAATCAATAGAATATGAAGAAGGCTTGGAAAGACATTCAACTTAGACGATTATTCGACTTAAGGTTGACTGCACTTTTCACAAAAAATGAAATCTTCGAGAATTCTCTTCATATTTTCTTTATTATTGTGGTTCTGCTGTGACATCATGAACTGCCGTCTTCTCATCTAGTGATGGAGGCACCAAACTTTTAAAATCAATACTTTTAGAACAAATAGATCTTCCTCAAACTTCACATCTGATCTGTTCCACCAATGTTGCTGCATTTACTCAATCCACATATTCCCCTTTAAGGAGAGGGCTATGGAGTGATGAAATGCATTACTAAAATATTGTAATTTTTGGTAATGTTTCTTGTATCATTACAAGGTAAAACTGAGTCAAAAGGGGATTGAGTTTTCTATCCTAGCAGAATCTTTGTCACAGGCAAAGTGACAGAACGTAAACAAGCAGACGCATATAGTATGGACCACAGACATACAATGACACAACACACACAGTGTACAAACTGTGAGGGGCCGGGGACATAGAACAATGAAAACAAATGGGTATGTACGGTGTCTTCGCAAGGCGATTTAAAAGAATTCCACTACAGTCTATTACAGCTGTATACATGTGAGCATTCCCTAGTGTTGTGAACACATACTGTAAAAGGTGATATTTTTGCGCGACTAATTTTTCGCGCTCGGCCGAGTAAGAGGAGTTTCGCTTGTTTCTAATTCCGCGGAATTAAGACATCAGCTACTGGAACACATGGCAAGCAAAAATATTCGCGTGCTTTTATTTCCGCGCTAAATTCTGGTTTCGCGAAATACGCGAAAATTTCAACACCGCAAAAATTTCCACTTTTACAGTAGATGCTTGAAATGAAATTATGCTACTTCAAACAAGTGTAAACTATGTACATGCACCTATGAATGACTTCTAAATGCATTTATCATTCTAATTATTGCATGAAATGTACCTGTACACGTATATGATTTGGCAAGAATTAATTAGTACTGCAAAGCAATCAGGTAAGTGTTTGTGTATGAGATCATGTCTGTTGCAATTGACATATTTGATACTGTATGTCAGATAGGGGTGTCAAAAACAAAAGGTCATTGAACTGCCTGTTATTACCATGGCAACCTTTAATTTGTTTTCCTCTCATCTGCCTGCTTAGCATCCCCTCAGCTCACACGGCTCACACAACTCCCTGCTTGTACGCCTTATGAACTCCACACACCGATGCAATAAAAATCCATTCGCAAAGTGCATTTCTCCCTCAATGGGGAAGTGAGCTTTATTTGTCCTTTAACACCAAAGAGTTTTTTTTTGTTTGTTTTGTCAGAGTAGAAGTCATAATAACAATAATAACAATAATGATAATAAGATATTGTAATCATAATACAACTTTTTCACTTTTGCTTCCTCAGGAAAAAAAAAATTAAATGCATGCCTTTCAACAGATGCACAAGTCCCCATTTTCTTTTCTTTTTTTTTTGTTCACTCTACAATATAATACAAAATTCTGATGTGATTACATTTCCTAGTAACTGTACAATTGCTGTCACTGTTCTACCGTGTAGTTCATGATTCTAATTTGATTTTTTTTTCTCTTTTTCTCTTTTGCACAAATGAGCCATGCTCCATAGATCAATCTACGCAAGTATACTGGTATATCAGAAGTTTCCACCAGCTACACTCCAAGCCATTCACAGAGTGAGTAATTTCATACTTGGATAGTAAACCAGATCGAGTGGGAGTAGCAAATCACTGATCTGTGATAGAGTAACTCCATGATGTCCATGTTCATTGTCATCCTTCTATGGTGTTCAAATCTACAGACTATTGGTATAACTTTATCAACTGTATTCATTATACACCACTATCAAGTATGCTAGATTTTGTTTTGGTTGTACTTTGACACTTTCTAACATGTAAACCTTAGTTCAATAATAACATTTTAGCCCTAAAAAGATATAAATAAACAAAAACTCAATGGTTTCTGAAACAGGATGTTACACAGACTCTTTGTGCTCATTTTGTTCCCATAAAAACAGCAGGTTTGTCTATCTTTTGAGAGAGGGCAGAAAAAAAGACAGAATACATCATCTGAACAGCTCATGAGACACCTTCTGCTTTACATGGTGCTCTAAGACACAGTATGAAATAATTACTGTACAATGATTTAATTTTTTTTTCTTTCCTTCCAGAGGGGCAGAATCTATGACTTGAAAAGATAGTAATCAGGGGCACTGTTACATAACACCTATGCCTCATCATGGTTAATATGGCTCCCTACACTTTAATTTTTCAAATAGTTGATAAACTGGTGTATATGGCCTATGCCCCATGAACAGACCAAATACCAGTATAGGAACTGCAGCATTTTGATTTTTTTTTCCCCCTTCATAATCTGCCCAATTAGCTTCATCTCTCTTTGATAGCTCTTACACTTTCTTAACAATGCTGGAGAAGGGGGGTGGGGGTGGGGGGGGGGGGGGGCTAGATGAGGAACTTACTGGTAACTAATCACACAAATATGTGCAGAACATTTATTGACATCTGTAGGGAAGTTCACCTGGCAATCTGGAGAAAGGAGGGGAGGGGATATGAATCCTAGCATAAAAAGGCCCAACCAAGACTGCTTGTTTTACTTTGGCTCGCTTGGGACCCCCCATTTCAGAAACCTGCACTAGAACAAAAAGACAGTCAAACTTCCATGCAAGTATAGATGTTGCCCTCACGAGACAAGAGTTCAGTACCTGCTATACACACTTTTGTTTCATTAGTTCTCACTACATCCTACAGCTATTTCCCTTCAATGCCGACACATCCAGCAGGGATGTGCCAAACAATGTGGTAAATACTCAAACTAACTGATGCTCAGAACAGATCAAAATATCAAACACTTTATCTTCATAGCAAAGCACACAAACTTTGACCCAATATCATTTTTAAAAAAATGAACTGCTGGGAAAGAATTGGAACAAAAGTTTGCCAAACGGAATTGGAGTAGAGAGAGACATACAAGTCACAATTATAAACTGGCTTGATTATTGAAACCACTGCTGTGTTTATACCATTGTTATAGAGTAAACAATCCGCCCTAAATTGCTAGTTTGGAATAAGTGTGTACAAGTTTTCACAATCGTAGCTAAAGTTAAGATAGGCAAACTTTACTGTAGGCCTCTGTACATCCTCTATACATTCTCATGTTTATGTAAACTACAGACACATAACAAACAAGCAAGAACAGACCTTACACTGAAAAATCCTTCTGTTTTAACACACAAAAATCTGCGCTCTTCCGACTGGAACACCCAAATCGTTTGTCATAGACAATATCAGTGATATTAAAGATGAACTAAAATATTTGCGTATATCTACACACAATCACATCATTATTTACCTCACATATCTCTTCAAAATGAAAAGAGAAATTATATCACACTGTTATGTATACTTCAGATCATCAGGCAAATAAAAAAAAAAAACAACTTTTGTACAAGAAATGACAATGAAATATCAAGATAATTGCCTATTCACACATTATTGTCATACAGATTTTTTTCTTTTTTTTTTCTTCAATCCATGCTATCAATCATATATCTGTACACATTTCAAAATGACAGGGAAATTCATTACAGAACAGATTTTCCCTCGGTAACATTGATAATTATACTGGAAAGAGATCTAATAAAGAATGCATGGTACAAGATATAATTACGTATATAACTTTTGATGTATAGCATCTCCATTCACACTAATCCTGTTTTAACAGCTAATTGTATACACAGGTACATGGTCATAATTAAGATTCAAATTCATGACTTTATAAATTTACTCAAAGTTACAACTCCTACAGATTATTTGCATAAAAGAATACCTGAATACTCCACTACATAGAAAAAAAGCATTGTCCTGAAGTCTAGAGTAGCTTATACAGGTCTGGCACAATGAAAACTACTGGTCTAGGACCCATATTGTATGACCTCGCCTCAGCCCAATAGATCAGCAAGACACTCTGACCTTGGAGAAATGATAACAACGATTCCTTTATTCAATGATTTTGAAGAGAATAATTCTTAGCAAGAGTCAGACAATCTGAGCACCTGTATCATCAGGGGGGCAACACCACAACATGTACACCGACACCAGATAATCGTGACGTGGTCTTCCGTTTCACCTGTCACTTCCCGTATTGGCGTGCATGCCGTGAGTCTTGTTTCAATAAACATCATTCTCAGCCTTGGTTCGATACTCAGTGGAATGGGAACAAATATGTTCGATTGTCTAGTTTGGCACACCCTTGTGCAGCCCTGAAAGGTAAACCGTTCTACATGGGATGTCTGACAATCCAGACCCAATTGCACTTTGAAATAGACTAGTTTCTCTCCCTGTCCTTCCAATCCAGGCAGTTATATTCTGAAGAACTTGTGTCTGGACCACGCAGCCCCAAGCAACAACTTCCCCCAAGCCACAACTTTCCCAAACTTTGATAAGCTTGGCATTTGGATAATTTTCTCTCCTCTTTTTACTCACCCCTGAGCAATAAAAATTTCAGTAAATTGTCATCAACACCCTCGGCCATAACAAGTCATAAACCGCATAGAATTAAGTGTAATTGTATGTATATTGAATGTACCCTGTAATACAATGAACTAAGGAAAGCCAAGTTCTGCCGAGTTAAGAAAAAAAGCAACTCTTCATTTTCAGTATGGGGTCATTTCTTCTTGGCACAATTTGTGACGAAACAAAAACAAAAGCTGTTGAAAGAGGCAAAGTGGCTACATCATGTGAATGAAATCTGACATGTGATCAATTTAATGTGTCTTCTTTAGGAAGCAGTGCATGCTTGTGAGCAACTATCTATGGGACTAACAACCTCTCAGATGGACTAGGCAAAGAAGATATGAGTACCTTGCCCAAGGACCCAGCCACTGCTGGCAGGGGACTTGAACCTGTCACCTCAGCATTGAGAGTCCATAGTCTTATCCACAGAGTCACAATACCTCCTACGGTGTACAGTTAAAATGCCTCTTCTCATGTAACTAGCCTTCCCAAACCAAAAGCGTGTTTAACCAGAGCTCCATTACAAAGTCCTATAGGACACAGATACATGCTTTCTAATGCTGCACAGGTTTAGTCAAGACGTATAGCCCAGACCCATAGCCACCTTATTGATATAAGACTCAAAGAGGTTAAACAGCAGCTATAAGTCCTTGTACAAATACAAGCATAGTGACTATACCTGTGGCTTGCATACAAAGGGATCAATGTATACCAATACCACTCAGTAAAATATGGAAATACCATCATGAATGATGACTAGCTCAGTTAAGAGAACTGGGAAGAGATTATTACAGATACAAACTTAATGTGGTGACATCAGAAAATTGTACAAATTCTGAATAAAGCATCAGGGGAAAAAAAAATCAAAGCTTTGATAAATTTGCAAAATACAAGAGATTATACATCAAAGTGCAGTTAAGGTGCAGATAGGTAATACAAAATGTTTTGTCGTAAAAGATACAAATACGTACCAGTGGATATGTTTTTTCCCCATGTTGACATGACATGTCATAGTATATGAACTGTGGTCTTTCCACATAGATAGATTTAAATGAGGCTACTGCTGAAGTACATTAGCATTATCAAAAAGGAAATTCCTCTGCCGCAAACTGAGGGTGTGCGATGGTGCTCCATAGAGAAAGAAAATGAGCATTTTGCTACAAGTTAATGTTTGTGATGCATAATAACAATTAAAACAAAAACGTCTGATTGCACAAGATCTATTTCAGACCTACTCAGGTCACACCTCAGCAGCTTTCGTTCAGATTCAGTGAGCCCTACATAAAGTTGGCAGTGTATATCCACTCAGAGAAGGACATCTGTCTTTTCTTTTGACACTGAGCACATTGATAGATCTTCGACCTTGTTTGTCAGCACACTCTCTTTTGACCAGCAAATAATCAGTTGCAAATAATCTCTGTGACACACGCAAAAACGAAATCTTCCTTGTGCTCCTTGTTTTTTTTTTAATATAATGGTGTTATATAATTTCTAATAACGAGTGAAAGATACATGGGGCTCAATATAAGCACTGAGCGATTCTCTTCCGTGCAATTGTTATAACATATCGGGTCATGACCGGCACGACCCTGTGACCACAATCATCCCATTTCATAGCATGAGATAAGAGTTTTCAATATAAAATTATATGAATAGGCAACTTGTACATTGATGATGGGTGAGGGTTATCTTCTTCTTCTTTTTTTTTCTTTTTTTTCTTTTGGTGGTACAGGGTGATATAATAATATGGCAGGTTATGACACACCATGCTACTGCTAACTTCTCTCTACAAGGATATGATACTCAAACACACAAGACCTATACTGTACAACTATTTACACAGACATCACTGGAGCTTTATTGGGGGGTTGGCAACTCTAGATCTTCATGACATACAACATGACATGTTTGCTAAGGTCTGTGGTAGAGTAGGTGGCGCCTTGAAGGCGGTAGGAGATTTCAGGTTTCAGACTAGCCGGAATTCGTGTCCACGTCTGTTGGCCGACAAAGGAATACGCCGACTGACTCCACTCTAGAAAGTTTCCTGCGCATGGCAGACCCATTCCAACTCGAGCTCTTCAATTCATACGATAAAAGAGATGACGCCTCAATGGCTAAACTTTTTGTACGATGATATACTATATTAACGTGATCATTATCTGTACACCCAAAGACAATACATTTTCTGAAGTCTTCTTTTGAGCATCCTTTCCTAAAGGTGTATTTTGTATTCTTGACTTCGATGCTGCCAGTATCCCTTCCCTTCCTGCCCCCCCCAAAAAAAAAAAGAGAGAAAGTTTTTTATTCTTCCCATCTTCGGTGCATACACACATAAGAGTAATATAGCTAGGCATAGACAATTTTAGCCTATTAGAAAGTGTGAATCTTCAGCAAAGAAAGGATAATCAAGTAAAAAAGCAACTGTCTGTCCTACGGAGAAACCTAGCTGTTGTCATCTTCCATATGTGCGCGTCACGTGCTAATGTGCATGTGTCGAAAAGATAGGTGCAAATGAATCTAGATTTGGAGAGAGAGAGAAAAAAAAAGGGCACAGCAAATCATGACACAATAACAACTCAGGGTGAGGGAGGGCCCAAAGATACTGCCAGGCTTTAACTATAAGCATTATCATCATACCCCCAAGAGAGATTGGGCAGCCAAGAACTAGGAACCCATGGACACTGTCTTTACCCCCGTATCTCGCTCTCTTTTTCTCTCCAAGTAACACTTCCGCCCCTGGTGATTCATGGGAAATATTGTGGTTTGCCGAACTTCCTGCCGCTGACTGCTAAGGTCAGATGCTCCCACAGTCTGTCTTCCACGGACAGGATTAACCGCAGCGGCGTAATCTCTCGGGAGCCCTGGATCATATTGAGAAACGGCTTCTTGTCTTCCGTGTCTTTCCCCTATCTACTTGGCGGCGGGACAAGAAGCAATATCATTCTCCAGCCATCAAGAACTCTGACTGATGCTAACCCCTTGGCTCATTACATAGCAGAGCTCAGGTATAGTTTCAGCATCCAATCTACTCCTGAGCAAACAAGAAGAAAAACCTACATTTGTGGACTACAAATTTCCTTTCCATCAAGGATGAAGAACTTTGTTATCTGGCTCCCAAGCTTCAGTTTCGTCCACATAATATTTTTGCTTTCTCCATAACACTTTCATGATAAAACGAAAGTGAGGAATGACAAATTCTGTGATCACCCTTAGAGTCAGAAGCTATCAAAGGAAATATGGGTATGCATAAACAGACCAGATCACTGTGGTCCAGAATTCCCACGTATCACTGATATACGTGATGTACCAACTTACTCTTAGTCACTTTTCATTCAGCTTTTCCCACTGAAATGCAACAGTGGGGTCTTTTTAAAACAGTTTCCCTTTTTTTTTTTGTTCCATTGTTCCACTGTTTGCTGACAAGGAGGAGGGGATGGCACATCGCAGCAGACTTTGTTGCCTCGTTGAGCAGCACAATTGTAATCAATTGTTTCTTCTTGACATTGGATCCATTCATCGGAGGGGTGAGGAGACACCTCACAGGGCAAGGGAGAGCATGAAGGAAGGACAAACACAAGGGGGCGGGGACATTTGGTAATAGAGAAGGAAAGAGAAAAGACAGACAGAACGAGTGGGAGAGAAAGAGAAAAAGACAGACAGAACAAGTGGGAAAGAAAGAGAAGGATGAGGAATACTTAGTTCACAAGAATACCACGGAATGCTCAAAGGTGAATCAGAATGGGACATGGGAAGGAGGGGGAGGAGATGGGGGGATGAGGGAAATCAGCCAACAGTGCTCACTGGGGAGGTTGGGGGGTTGGGCAGGGACATTACGAGCCCTTGTTGTTGGTTGGGGGAGGAGGTGCATCCTTGCGTGGGGGCATCTTCTCGTTCTCCTTGTCCAGACCCTTGGCCTCCTCAAAACCACTGATCTTCTGACCAATAGCTGCAGATGAGAGGGGAACAAAATTTATACAGCGATCAATTCAGAACTTTCTCAGACAAACATACACAACAATTAACAACTCCATACCATGCATCTGTTCTGTTTATGTTCAGGTTGCGTACAATGTTAATGCCTAGGATTGTTCATACAAATCATCTTAAACAAGCGAACTATTGCTACATCATCCAGACACATAAACACTAAACCTAGCAAAAGAACAGAAATTTGACTTCCGTCAATGTTAAGAGCTTGATATATGCAAAATTGACTGCATCTAAACCATAAAGCCAACTACCTAAAAGGCTATGTTATGGCATAATGGTTGGCTTTCTCACCATTTGTTTGGTAGGTTTTGGGATCACAAAACAGGAAAAAAAATCATATTCCACTGGTAAGAATAGACTCTGACATACATTAACAAATATCTGTGATATGACTTTTGGAGACTTTATGAGGAGTTGATAACACTACGTCACATATTTCTCTGACATTTTTTGGAAAATTCTCAACTGAGTGGACAAATTAAAAGAATGACATCAGGGTATTCAGAAGGAAGGTATAAGGAGCAGAGACCTATACATATGATTAGCTAGTCTGTTGAGAGCACATTCAGGAAATAACCAACTGCTGCAGACCTTGTAGCATCTCATGTTCCACATTCACACTGCTTCCTCTAAAAATTCAGATATTTCACACAAGAGTTGAGGGAACTACATGCAACATCACTTAGCGAAAACACAAACCCGCACTGTCCAAACCTGATAGTCCTCACGTGTATTTTGTGTATTTCATAACATACATTTCCAGCTGTACAGTACATTAACAAATCATATTTTCAAATAAACAGCTTTGCAGACAAGTAGTCCATCACTCAGATGTTGTTTTTTGTTTTTGATCCCTTTCAAAGCATAACACCTTTCAGTCCTCATATCTCCTGCAGCGATCTGTGTCAATGCTTACTGGCTGCAAAACATGAGGAAATCAAGGTTCAATTCCAACACAAATGATTCATAGTGTCTTTTACAGCATCACGATTTTCAATAGCAAGGAATGCATAGCCTAACTAAACACTCAATTTATCAGACATACACATGTATAGAATGCAGGTCTCGTTCACACTATTGCATTCTCTCGTGCCCTGTTCTGCTCTATCTCACACCATGTATCTCTTTCTTAGCATACCCGGACCTTGCACACCCAAGCACACCTATGTGTACCTTGGTGTAAGTACAGTAAATTTACAAGTGAGACACATCTCGCACATCTGTTGACTTGCATACATGGGTTATTGTGCAGTCTGTGTAATTTTCTGCACAGCTGCATGTTGCATCAAACATGCACATCAAATTCTCAATTCCATAAAGTGGGAATAACACAATTAAAGAGATGTTTTCCATTAGAGCCCCCATGTATTCAGAAAGTCTGCTCCTGAAATCTGTTTGAAGGGCATGTGCCTGCCATTACAATTATTTCTATCAATGAGATTAGCCGTTATCTCAGTAACTGTGATACTAAGTATACATTCAGTATCTATGTGAGGTAGATTGGAGAAAACCCAATGTCTTCTGAGATGCCACTTGTCAAGATATATCTTTATATGATCAATGCATTATCCTAAACAAAATCAAATAATTTTAACTCTTTTCTTTATAGAAAAGAGAAATAAACAAAATGAGTACATACATACACACACAGTGTGAAAAATGAAAGAAGGGGAGGCCAAAGATTTGTAAGCAGTCTCTTTTTCCATCCACGGTATCAGACATGTCTATTCATTGTACTAAATTTTTTTAATAAACAAATTACCCTTCTTACCTTACCTGCACCCATTCTAACTGTGTTGACATATTGTGTTTGATCGCATTCAAAACCCACATCTTGAAGGACGTGATACATAAACCCACGCAGTGTTGGAATCTCTTTATTAGTGGGATTACTAATACTATAGCTTTTTTTTTTCAGGAACAGACAGGGAATTTTCCATTTATGATAATACACAATACCAAACAAACAACATGTGCTGAATGTTTTCAAACACAGAAGTTTCAACATAGGGTCAGTAAACAAGGATGAGGTGTGAGGAACAATACAGCTGAGCTCCAGTGCTCAAGACTGAGTTTAGATATCATGTTTTTTGGTTTGTTTGTGTTTATCTCTTTTTTTTTCTCTACATTGTTGATATGTGCCTTGCTTGGGACCAGGGCCCCATTTCATAAAAGATGTTAGGATAGCAACTCTTGCTGGAATGGCAACTTCCAATAGCAACAGCCAATCAGGAAGATGGATTCTTGTCATTACCATGACAACTGCCATTCCAGCAAAGGGTTGCAATCATATCAACTTTTTATGAAACGGGGCCCAGATTCCCTAAGTGGCCTGAAGGTAGTAACTCACCAGTCTGCAGTGTTCTCTTGCCACCGGACAGGGCTCCTTGGGGCAGCATGCCTGAAGGCGTCAGTCCCTTCAGTGTCAGCACACTCTCACTCTCTTCCCTAGAGACAGGAGGGGGAGGAACACACAACGAGAATGCTCGATTAATGCATACTGTCAACATTTTCCTTCTTTCATGATCAATTCCATGTCACTACCAGAGTGTATTATCAACATTAAAAAAAATCGATCTCTATGTACCCTAAAATCTCCTAAAAAATGTGGGCACAGGAGTGTGATTTTGCAAATTTGTCTGCTGTATAGGGCATCTTGATCAAAACTGCATAAATGAGAGGGGAAAAAACAGCTTAAGTTAAAATGGCAACAATTCTCTACAGTACAAGGTATGCCCCTCTATTTTTACATTATATTCCCTCACATAAATTTACATAAATTCACATATCACAGCATGTGCTACAATCAATGTATCATAATGTTGATTGCAGCCAAGAGGTAGGAGAAGATGTCTTCATGTGCATTATATCCTCTATAATCTACACATACATGTATGAAAATATGGTCATTTCATATAACAGTGAGTGCTGTGGAAGTCATGACTGCTCGTAAGTAACAACCACACAACCAACGGCTTGAATTTCCCGCTGAAGGACTATTTATTTTAATTTATTTATTTACTAATCTCATTTCTTTACGTAGTTGTAAACCCCTCCTAGACTCCAAATAATAAATTCATCAACTCTGTTTTCCGCAGTGTCTACATGTCATCACTGCACGCCTAAACACCACAAACATATATATCAAAGACGTATTAGTTGCAATACCGACAAGTCTATCTTTACGAACCAAACAGAGATCAATGAATCCATTAAAAAAAACATTGAAATTGTCATTTTTGACAGAGGAGAAACAGAGATTTGACAGAAATCTGCAAATTCATCCACTCGTGTTGATTGAAATCTATGCCACAAAACAATAGTGTCTATAAACACCAGACGGCAGCCCTCATTTCAGAAACTCACAGCACCTGCACAGCGCTCATAGCATCAGCAATCAAGTCCCCCCTCCCCCCATCCAAGACACCATACGTAAGACTTGAGAAGAAAAAATGCTCTCTGACAATTTTTTTTTTCTCTCTCTCATGTATGTGAGTAATCAATTCATACTTAAAGCCATAATGATCAAACTGGGACACGATCTCCAATAATTGCTTCTTGGAAGCTGGATGACTGTCTTTCTCTGTTGCCAGGTCAAACAATAGATGTTCCAGCCTTAACCCTAATTCAATGGATCGAGAGAGTATGCCTCTATTCACTGAAGTCATCATTATTAGCATTTTAAGACTTGACTTGCTGAAACACACTTTTAACATACACACACATACAGATACACATGGTCACCCACACACATACAATGTACATACACTACAGCACAGTGCTGGTGCTATTGCTGCACAAGTAGACACAAGACGAGCACTATTAGTCTAATTGCAGAATCGTGAGAGGCCTGGTCGGAGGCTAAATAACCAATTTATCTAAATAATTTATCTCAATTTTACAGACTAAGAAGAGGAAGCATTCTCATACATACTTGTGTATCTCTTCTCTCTCTCTCTTTCTTCTCTTTCTGTTTTTCTCCCCTCTTTAATGTGAAAAGAGGCCCCGGAGAGTCAAAACCAGGGTGGGGGGATACGAGGCGATGCATGCCAAGTCGGAAGATGCCATCTTCCAGGTCCCACTCATTACAAATGCTGCCCGGGGCCTACAAACGGAGCCAGCAGCATCCATTTTGCATGGCTCCCCATTCATAAAAGATGAGCTTCACGCATGGCCAGTGCCGGAAAAATATGGCTGCTTCTGTCTTCTTGCAATAAAATTTGTCATAAAATTCTTTTGTCTTGCACTACCCATCCCCTTTTCCTCAGCACAGTTATTCAAGCAAAACGGAAATGTGTGTGATGAGCCGAGACCACTATAATGAATGGTGAACATTTAGATCGTATATTGTCAACACTCGTCTAAATTTCTTCCCATTAGACAATTCAAATCATTACAAACCAGCCCCCTGCTGAAGGTGGACAATGAAATTGACACAATCTGGGATCAAGTCACATACTTCCTTCCTTCTTGACCTATGAACCCTGTCCTGTCATCAGATGGACACTTAGCCTGCACCCTAGCCATCTTGTCACAGCTATACACACCATGTTGTACACCTCATCTACTGAATCCCTCTTCTCCTCCCCCCAACTCCCCCTCCCCCTGCAAATGCTGACCATATCATTCAATGGCAGTTGACTCTCGAAAGCCCTGTATATTGCACAACACACCACGACAATTAGCTGCAAACTGGCATTTTATTTGACATTTATGAAGGCCAACTATGATTGTTTGTTGTTGTTTTTTGTCCGAGGCATTTATATTACCGATCCTGAATATGCAGCTTCCAGTTTCTATATAAGATTCATGGACTCTGAAACAAGATTCAGAGAGTACCTACAACAAAAACTGTGACATATCTGACACACAAGCACAAACAAAAGTCTCTCTATACACCAGCCTAAACCCCTCTCCCATACCAAAATCAAAATGTACATAAGCCATGAGTAGGTCTGTGAGTACAGAGATACTACTGTCCATCATCTGGTGCATCCTCTACCGCTACAATGAGTGAGGTAAAAAGAGAGGTACATCAAATCCTTCCTAACATTGTCAGACCCACATGCACGCTGTCTTAGAATTCACCTCAACCCCTCTTCGTTACCTGAGAACTGTGAAGACTCGCGCCATCTTGCCGATTGCTCTGATCTTGTTTCGGATGATCTCTTTCCTAGCTGCTGCCGAGCCACCTGCCAGAATGGAACAAAATCGAGAGGAGAATTGAGATTGGCGTTGGGAGCTCTGTACGGGCTCAAATCAGACGATACTGCCACACATTGTCAAACAAGTAAAAGGAACATCTTACAATTCCCACAGCTCTGCCTGCTTAGCAATGCCACATGTGATAAGAGTGTAAGAGCTACCAGTCACCTATTGCAAAGCCCACTGTACATGGAGACAGACATACTACTGTATTGCTTAATGTGTAAGTCTTAGCTAATAAAGGGAGATATGGGGAAGATATAAGGCCTGCTGATGCCAGGAATATCTAGCTCGGCTACTCATCACAACCCAACAGTCAGGCAGTTTCTCTTGGTCTCCTGTATCTACAGTTAGTTACAAATTTAGAATAAGCAGATGGGGACACAAAGTGTTGGAGGATTGGAAGGCATTGAATGGCAGGAAAACTGTTACAGATCCCAGAAAACTGGTACTGGGCGCTTCACTCTCTGCCCCCATGATTTATACTCTTCTCACAATTAACACTAGTTTACACAATAGCACCCTGCCTGAAAATGTTTAAAAGCAATGTACCAGGTATACATGGGGATAGGGGGTACCTTGAGACGATTCATGAGCAGTCATAACTTAAATCCATACAACCTCTACACACTTGTTATTACATTCCTCTACAGTCACCACCAGAATAAAACAGATTTTGAAGTAAAAACTGCATTCTTCATGCATTTGCATGTTATTCTGTACCCAAGGCATATGCAGATTTAGAAGAAAAAAAAAATTCTCTTTTAGTCTGCTCTTTAACATGTACAGAACTTCAGACTTTTGTAGCAAAGAAGCATGTTAATAGCAAACTGGACCAAATGGAGTGAAAGTCACTTATAGGAACACATCACCAGAAAAGAACGCAAGCACAGTGTATCATAGAACAGATGGTATGTACAGCCATCTTTTGGAAAGGTCCGATAATAGCAGGGGTTGGGTGTCTGTGAATTAATTGATCACATAAACACTGCAACCAAGTTGTTCGAACAAGGCATGAACAAGAATGATCACAGGGCATGTCTGCAGGGGCAAAAGAGTGGTATAGACCCTGAAGGGGAAATGGGAAGCGGGAGGGGGGCTGCGGGAACAGGATGTCATTATGCAAGAAAGTCTAGGAAACATGTTTAATGCCATCACTACTGACACTCTTGTTCTTGCTCACCAAACTGCTTAAGATTCTGTTCACTTTCATTTGCCCACAGGCTAAGCAAAACCAGGTTGGGGAGTGACTTGTTCATTTGAATTCATGAAAACTCCTACGCCTTCCTACCTACCAAACCCTGAATATTTAATGCTCATATTTGAACCACAAATGAATTACATAACGGCAGGCATCGCAGCCACTTTTAAATAAGGAGTTAGGTCAAAAACAGGCAAGTTTACAGCAGTATCCCTCTCAGCTTACTGTTGGTTTGTGCTCTGAGTTTAACTGACCAGCATGGGAGATTATACTGTCATCAACACAAACAATAACGTTGCATAATGACTCGGTGATGAGCTAAGATATATCACCGTTCTTGCAGATCATAGCTAAAGAACACAGCTCAGTCCCACGTTGTTAGTGGGAGGCTGTGGACCCATTTTCCAAGAGCCGTATTTCAGCTAGATGAGCAGCATTATATCTCTTGTATCCTTGTTCCCAAATATCATGCACCTTTGCTCTCACATACTAAATATGTATTTTTATGTCCCTGCTATCTTCGAACTCTCTCAATGTATATCACAATGATGCTGTAATTCTTTCACAAGAGCAATTTTTTGGGTATCACAGAGCCTAGCCAACAATAATTCTTTTGATGATAAAATCAAACCAGAATCCCCAACAATATAAAACTTACTGATCTCCAGTCGTAATTACAAATATTTGCAAGCAGCCATTCAAGAAATTTGAATGTTCTTGTAGTAAGGCCGTTTCATCAATATCAGTTGAACTGTCTACAATATTAAAATCACAAATATATAAACAAAGGTTGGTTACTCATACAACCATATCAAACACTTTTTTCTCCACTTTCACTGCGCACGTAGGAAACAGGCAATTTCTCCTTTTTTTTAAAAGATTTTGAAATCTACTGCAGATGAAGACATATTAGTATTACTAAATTTCAGATCAATACCTTCATGACTCACATGATTTACATATCATCTGGGACGCAACGGTACAGTCATAAAAGTTTGTTTAACATTTTATTTTCACCATCACAAAAGACCAGCATGTATAGCATTTTCCCTCGAGCACTCACGGGAAAATGTGTCCTTGTGCTATTGGCTAGCAAAGAATTGAACATTTATGAACATGATTCAGCTTGCCCGACCTGATACATATATAACACATTGAAAGGTGGGAACTGGAAGCATAACCTAGATGAAATCATGCATTCTCTTCCCATTTCTTGTCCCTCCCCCTCCTACATTTCCCATTCATTTTTAATTCTCCCCTTGATACAACTGTGGCCAGCATCATCAAGGCTTTCTAATTGGTTTACAGTCAGCTGACCGAGTTGGTCTATTCAAACCAGCCATGAATCATTACCAGGGCTCAAAGTAATATCACAATTGCTATTGACTGATTGGATGTGGTAGCCAGTGGTTGCCGTGACAACAGACATAGCTGGAGGATAGCCGCCCGGTTGCACATCTCGTGCACCCCACCCACGAGTCGTCATTCTCCCGTCTAATTATCCCAGCACAGTGGGCAATCAAACTGCTCTCACAAATTTGCCTTCATTCATTCATTTTTAATTGCACCTACATGTATCTCTAGCCGTGCATCATTCTTCTCCAAAAACATTAAATCGCACAAGTAATGCTCTGACTAGTGATTTTCAAATCCATCACTAATCGTTCCATTTGAACATTCACATCTCTTCTATATCATGCCCCCTACATAGGTGGAAGAAGAAAATGGGAAATGTCAAATAATGCAACTATTGCAATTTAATACAATGGCTTCCACACAAGCTTTTGTCTTTACCATTACCTTCTGAAATAAGTTATGGATTGTTCTCTTGCTGTTAAGATTGATAACACACACAGCATTACGACTTTTGTGTAGAGCACTTGAAATGTTAGGATCATACGCATATCAACAGTTTTAGCCACTACCACCTATCACACAAAATATAGGCAAGAAGGAAGTACTTAACTATTTGTACCACCTCAGAACCTAACACACACACACACACACACAGAAAAAAGGTCAGGGCCCTGTTTTATCAAAAGATATAATCAATTTTAAATTTCCTTAACACACAGGCTGCCATAGACTTATGATAGAAATCAACTTTATAATCAATTTTAACTCTTCATAAAACAGGGCCCTGGTATAATTGTTGTGAACATTGTGTCAACGGTAGTATGTCAAGACTTCATGGTTTAAAGGCATTTAAAAGCCTAGGCCAAACTGCCCGACAAGAGCCAGACTGCTCATTCCTCTTGCAACATCTTCACGCAGTCAGCTGCAATCTCTCATTCATAAGCAGTCTGTCAATCACGGTTTGCAGTTCCATGGATTAATCGAGGCATTCAAAGAAGGATAGATGACGCAGAGAACATCTACTTCTCCATGTAATTTGCATATATAAATATATACGTACTTGCTTCACATAGCGGGTGCTGCTAAAGGAGGGCATTTGGAAGGGCACTATGTGCAGGTGTGTTGTGTGTGTTACACACAGAGACAGACAGACAAACATATAGACAAAAGGAGAGAGAGAAAGACACACAGGAAGAGGATAACTCTACAACATGACAAACAGTAACTAGGTACCCTATCTAACCCTTGGTAACAACATGAAACTTCAATACAATTCATTATGTCTTGAATGGTTGTGTTTTCAAGGTAAACCAAAAGGGGCATTCCATGTGTACACACCAAGCCAAAATGCATACAAAACTTGATAATAGGAGGGCTGGTGCTTCCCATCATGTAGCAGCTGTAATTATATTACTCTAGTCAGATGGATTAATACATTTCATAATGCCCTACATGGTAATATTTCATCGCAACTGAACAGTGTAATGGGACAATCTCTTTTCAGTGGTAATGAGGATTGTTACCACAGGGCTTTTCAAAGAGCTGAGCCCATCGGAATAAAACTGCGGCTCATTAGTGTCTACGGCAAGAGATGCTCTGACAGTTTAATTTGGTGCACTGGGGACCATGTCTATGTAATATATAAGTTTGATATCTTACACTACATTTTGCATAGTTGAATTTATCATCCAAATTATGCTGTACCTAGCTCGCATGCTCAATCACACATGATGTACTAAAGGTTTAAGGTCATTCATCATCTCAGCTATGATAGAAATGATTATACATGTGAGTCAGCTGCATCATAGTGAAGCCATATTCCAAATGAGGTACTGTAAAAGTGGATATTTTCGCACAACTAATTTTTTGTGCTCAGCTGGGTAAGAAGAATTTCATGTGTTTTTAATTCCGTGAAATCAAGACATCAACTACTGGCACATATGGCAAGCAAAAATATTTCCCTGCTTTTATTTTTGCGCTAGTTTCTGGTTGCGCAAAATGCGCAAAAATTTCAACACCGTGAAAATTTCCACTTTTACAGCAAGCCTTTCTTGTAGGTTGAAGCCAAAATGACTAACAATTCACCCCCTGGCTGGCTGCACTTAATGCAAATGCCATACAGGTGAATTACCCACACTGACAAGCATACTGTTTGGTCAAACGTCATCATTTAGCATGCCCTGGCCAGTGGATTCACGACTTGGCCATGTGAAACAGGCTACCACACATTGCAGGAAGGGGAACAGAGCTCTATGATGTACACAAACCAGTACATTGGGGGATCATTTCTCTCCCTTGGTTCCAAGTCATAAGGCATACATGACCGTTCATTGAAACCTTTGCTCAAGTGCCTGATTATAGAGCTCATTTGCCTCTGGAACTCGACATAATTCACTGAACTTGAGAAAATATTTCAATACCCCTTTTCTTTCAATTGAAAGTATTGTGAAAACACAGATATACACAGGTGGCACTATTTGGAAAAGTTGCATGATACATGTATGCCACTATGTACTCCCTTTCTTAAAATGAGGGAAAATCGCTCACTCTTACTTTTACTTTTACTATCAGATATCACTGACATAAGAATCATTTCTATAGCAACTCGAAGCATGATTATCACCTAACTTATTGCACATATCTGAATCAACGTCATTCCAATATGCCTTACAATATGCATAAATTATGAGCAATAGAAAACTGACTTTGAAATGGAAATGGAAGCACTGTACCTATACCTGATGGCTCTCTAGTAAACCATACATACCATTTGAATTATGGCTGCATTTTGCTGTATATGAGAATAATAAATACCACTAGAAAACTTTAAAAATACCTCACAGAATCAGCAAAAAGGCAAGAACTTCAACTATCACTTCTTTTTCAGGAGTACTAATCTGATGAAACATTTTATCATATATTCATTCATTCATGTTATTTAAACAGGGTAACCCATTAGAGGTCATACACTATTTTTCTTGGGGCCCTGGCATATATCATGACATATGCTAAATAAGGATAGATCAATTTTTGCTGCAGACAAGGTTAGCAGGCTAGCACCTGCAAAAAATTGTGAAGATTTTTGCCACTTAGCCCTTGTGGATTAATCTGAGTGCACACACCACCAGGGAACACTTCATAAAAAACTTGCTGGAAAAAGTTTAATGAAATCGGTTAAGGCAGCAGCACCACCAAACTTTACCAAGCTAACCTAATATGCACTGATCGAAAAGACATTTAAGCACATGGCGACTGTATCTAGTAACAACAGCACAAGATGAGAAGCATGAAAACAGAAAACTTAAGGGGAAAGTCATTGGTTTCAATTCACTCTAAGGAATGTAACATTAATGCATGGATGTTGTTCACTTGAACACAGTCCTGTCGATATGATAATGCTCCAACATGTACTTAGTTTTCTATAAATGAGAGTACCACACATTAGTTTGCTTATTCAAGAGAAGCAGTATGTGAGTACAGAATATAATAATAATAAAAATCATCATCATGATACTATTGATGATGACAATAATAATAATAATGATTATAATAACAATAATGAGAAGAAGAAAAGAGGAATATAACAGTCCAACAGGACCCTTCTGTTTAGAACACTTAAGAGCCATCTAGAAGTGTATTCTTACATTGACTGGTTTATGCCACAACAAACTACCCCCTGTTTTGAAACAGAACAGGGAAACTTGTAACAGAGATTGTTAAATACCATTGGTTTTGTACTTATGATTAAACTATCTCGTCTCTTTACATGATCATACACCCCTAATGTTCTCAGTACAGTGAAATATCTTTCCACAGATAGATTTGTCCTTTATTTCCAAACAATTATACCTACGAAACTGAAATAACCCAGTCATTAGATAAGCACAGCTTTAAAAACAATTCTACTTTGAAGTTCACACATGTTCAAGCTTGCAGGTGATTGGGAACTTCATCAGACTATATAAAATCAGCTCACCAAAATAATATGCTTCCTACATACCACAATAGTTCAACTTTCAATTTTCCAACTTTGAAATTTTGACAGGAGGTAGACTAGGTATAATGAGATCAATTTTTGAAAATCAAATTTATTATTTTTTGCCATTTTTAATATCATTTGTCTTTAATAGCTTTTATAGCATTAATGTCCCTGATTAAAGGACAAGTTCACCTTCATAAACATAAGGATTGAGAAAATGCAACAATATTAGTAGAACACATCAGTGAAAGTTTGAGGAAAATTGGACAATCGATGTAAAAGTTATGAATTTTTAAAATTTTTGTGTTGGAACCGCTGGATGAGGAGACTACTACAGCTTGTGAGTCATATGCGTACAACAGTATAAAGAAAATGTAAAAGAAAATTCAACATATTTTCACTTATTTCGTATAATAAAAGAGCTCTTGACTTGCCTCTTTCTAAAGGCAGGGGGAATAATATTACCCATAACATTTGTCGGTAACGAGTCAGGGGAATGTGTACTTTTTTCAAAAGATGGCATTTTGTGAAATTCTCTTTATATTTTCCTTATATTGTTGTACGCATGTGACATCTACGTTATTAATACACTGGAGTAGTCTTCTCATCCAGCGGTTACTGCACAAAAACTTCAAAAATTCATAACTTTTGAACGGATTGTCTGATTTTCCTCAAACTTTCAATGATGTGTTCTACTAATATTGCTACATTCTCTCAATCCTTATGTTTATGAAGGTGAACTTGTCCTTTAATAGGGCTAACAGTAAGCAGGTCACATATTTCTATATTGAGTTTCTCATTCCTGTTGGCTGATACTTTATATTATTTTCAATATCTTCCTTTCAGTGCTCTTTATTAGCATTCATGAAAAAAAAAACACACTTTTAGTGCGATGACAGTCTGTGATTTGAGAACACTGAAAAGTTGATGCTTCACTTACATCTTTTTTTAGACCCAAGCTTGGGGGAAAAACCCCGCACAAATATCCTCGAGACTCACAAAAACTTAACTGTCAGACATTTTGTTTGTTTCTTGTGAAGAACCATCTTTGTCACATTTAATCTTCAAAGCCCATGCCAATAACCACATGTTACAAAGCACCATAAACATGATAAGAGCTACCAGGATTTTGGACTACGGTAAAAATTCCTGTTCACAGACGATTCTGCACTCGATTCAAAGGAAAGGGAGCTCAAGGTAGATCCACCATGATTTTCTGCATAAGCTAAATGCACCGCAGCAAAACTGTGAGGACCAAACAATTGCACACTGAGTCACTCACTAACAGAGCTGACAGCATCTAGCTACCTTGCTCCTCTTACTTATCGCCATGGTTACCACCACGCTGTGACCCCCTTTTTTTGTTTGAGAGGTGAGAAGAGGAGCACGTGCCAGTTGACAACTCCAGGTGACTACACACTCCCTTTGTGTTTGTGCACATGTCAAACCTCACCTACACATCACAGTGTTTGTGTGTATAGATGAGGCATGTTGTCTGCTATCTTTTTTTCCTTAGGACCAGAGATGTGACTGTCACTAACAGCGATTTTCCGAGGTCTGTTCATGCTTTGTTTTTGTTTTGTTTTTTTGCTGTCGTTCGGTTCCCTTCTTAGGTTTTTTTTTCTTCTCCTTTCCCTATGAGTGCAGTATCACTATAATGAAATACACAGTTTTATAATATTTCAGATATTTCACTGTACTTAGAAGGAATCATTGATCATTTCTGAATTCATGTTTGTTTCATGGTATAGGCTGGACAAGGGACAGTGGACTTTCATACTTACTCTTAAGTTTAGCCATAAATTACAGCAAGTCATTCCTCATGGGGTAACCACTCTTAAATGATTCACACAATCCCTTTGATATGTCCTTGCCTAGCACAGTCATTGTGTAAAGAAAGACTTGGAGAGTCTCTAGAGCATATATCAAGTGCGCTCCCATTATAACGAACATGGTCATGACACGGTCATAACAAAATTCTTGTTACACCAAAGTAAAAAGTCAGGTCCCCAACTTATCATCTATATATCTTTATAAACTAAAATGATCATCTACATAATCACCATACTTTACTGTTCGGCTACACTGAAATTTTGATTTAACGAGAGAAAATAGCCAGTCCATAAAACTTCATATTAATGGGAGTTGCTTGTTCTTCACACTTTCCAAGGGTTCTACAGTACTGCTTGTAATGAAGTTAGAATACTGCAAGGATTTGTGAATATATATCTTAAAAAGGCAAGAGTTACCCGAGATGACACAGGACATACTGAAATTATGTTTAAAAGCACTAAGGCCTCCTCTAGAAATTTGGCCATGGCACATTTGTAGCAGCACACCCACAGCTGATTAGACAGACATCCCACAACATTTATGGTGCTGATGTATTGCTTTACCTAATGAGGACAATACCTCTTAATCACAAGGTCACTGAAGGATATTGATAAAGATTCAACATCTAGATTCTCATGACTCTTCTTGCTATTCCAAGAGCATGTTTCACCATAAAAATAAAATTTGAAATTTTGATTTTTTCATACCAAAGGCCATCTTTAAACAAGATTTGGCAGAAATTGAGAAAAAGAAAATAATGCTATAAACTTTCATCCGAGCATGTTAAGATGTATGCCAGTAGCTATTCTCTTTGACTAGAGTCAACTGTCTGTCATCCTCTTATCTACTCCAAAATGTTCTACAATTCCATCTTTATCTACCCTTCGCCACTGAACTGGTGAGGGACACAAGCTTAGTTGGAGTCAAAGAGGACGCTTGTGGTTGCAGACCTCAATTGATTTGTGAGTTGATAAGGTGATCATTCACGATAAAGCATTTGTATTCATTTTGATCCATCTGAGCCCTTTTGCATTAAGACTTGTGGATAGGCTCCACTACTCCTGACACAATGATTCTTAATGAGTTCAAGATCATTTCTTGACTCTCCACAGATGGTAACTTTCAACATAAGAAGGCCCTGTGGGAGCACACTATTCTGCAAAGTGGCAGATCACTACACAAGGAGAGTTAAGTCTACTATCATCCTCTCGGTAATGAGTCACTGTTCATGAACTCCCGCAATTTAATTGATAAAATATGGGAAGAAAGTTTAGCAGTATGAAGACATACAAAATATATATTCATTACAGAAGCAGGACATCTTTCTGTCTTTTAAATGATAATGGGCTTAAAAAATAACAACTCCCCCACCACATTCATATAGAAAGATTGGTCCCCTGTTCACCAAGTGTAAGAAATTTGAGACAGTTTCTCATAAATATTCTTTCTAAATATTCCTCGTGAACATTCTTTCTAACTATTCCTATATCCTGTTCTGTCTTACTACAGTCATGAGTAATCGTTTAAAGGACAAGTTCACCTTCATAAACATAAGGATTGAGAAAATGCAACAATGTTAGTAGAACACATCAGTGAAAGTTTGAGGAAAATTGGACAATCGATGCAAAAGTTATGAATTTTTTAAATTTTTGTCTTGGAACCGCTGGATGAGGAGACTACTACAGCTTGTGAGTCATATGCGTACAACAGTATAAAGAAAATGTAAAAGAAAATTCAACATATTTTCACTTTTTTCGCATAATAAAAGAGCACTTGACTTGCCTCTTTCTAAAGGCAGGGGGAATAATATTACCCATAACATTTGTCGGTAACGAGTCAGGGGAATGTATACTTTTTTCAACA
Source organism: Diadema antillarum (assembly GCF_040938485.1). Classification (NCBI taxonomy): domain Eukaryota; kingdom Metazoa; phylum Echinodermata; class Echinoidea; order Diadematoida; family Diadematidae; genus Diadema; species Diadema antillarum. Next base: position 1,719,660 of record NW_027270966.1, read on the forward strand.
GATGGAATTTTGTGAAATTCTCTTTATATTTTCCTTATATTGTTGTACGCATGTGACATCTAAGTTATTCATACACTGCAGTAGTCTTCTCATCCAGCGGGTACTGCACAAAAACTTCAAAAATTCATAACTTTTGAACGGATTGTCTGATTTTCCTCAAACTTTCAATGATGTGTTCTACTAATATTGCTACATTCTCTTAATCCTTATGTTTATGAAGGTGAACTTGTCCTTTAACAGTAGGCACAATGAAATCTCAGCCGACTGTAACATATCTACACACATGGTACTCCTGTTACGACAAACCCAGTTATAATAAAATTTTGCTACAATGAAGTGACAAGGTAGTTCCAAAATGTTTATCTTTATGTATTACATATCTTTTTGTTGGGCTTTAATGAAATTTTGATATAACAAAAGAAAACTACAGATCCAAAGGACTTAGTTATAATGGTAGTTGCCTGTATAAAAGGAAGAGCCTAATGTTCAAGAAAGTAACAAAGTTGAGGCCTTTTCACCATTAATGAACCTATCTCCCGCATTTTCTTAAATACTAAACAAACATCTCATTCACAAATGCTACAGCTAAAGTCCAGATGCTTCGCAATTCATCCCAGTATGCAGCACTGCAACAGAACAGGCTTGAAAACACAAGAGTATCTCAAGAAAAATCAAAAACTCAACAAGCAAATGGTCTCCTGCCACCCACTGGAGAAAAAAACAAAACATACAAAGTACATGATAGGATAGAAAACCCAGACCACACATTGGTTTAATATGCGGGCATATCACTCTCTCTGCCACATACACCATAGATACAATTATGTGTATATATAAATATGAACACACGCAGCAGAGGGCATGAACACGAACACCAAGCAAAGAAAGAAACAATTGTAACTACATACCAACTCTAGAACCTTTACCTGAGAAAACATAAAAATAAAAAAAAATACACAAACAAAAGATACATAGACATAGTTATGGGTATTAAGGAAAATGAAAATGCAAAATTCAATCATAAAATTGAAAATGGTTATGAAGAAAGGAACAGAAAGAGAAGAACAGGTAGCTGTCTCCGTCTGGGTAAGCAGAAATCGAAATAACAGTACTACTAGAGATAGAGTAACCAAAAAAGAGGGAAGGAACAATAAAAAGGTAGTTACAAAGACCAAGTCAGAAGGAGGAAGATAGAAAGAAGAAGAGATAAGTTGGTAGAGCAAAGGGACGACAAAGGAAAAATAACCCAAAACATTCAATCTAATGGCCTGCCAGTAAACTCATATGATCATAAATGACTACATCCATTCCAGCAATAGATTGCAGATGTCTACAAATCTAACAAAAACTTCAAGAATTTGAATCAATGTGATTATTTCTAAACGTACGACACTGTACCTCGCCACAGTGGAATACCGCTGGTACAGGAATAAATAAATACTATGTAACACAGACAATAACAACAATAATTGGCAATAGGTCAGTCAGAGGCTATAGATACTTCCAAGCAGACACACAAAGAGCATAGACAGGTCTAGTTAGTATTGAAGGCAACACACCAGACATGGACTATATGTGCAAAACTCCCACAAGCAAATACACAGGAACATACATGATTGGACATAGAGCATGGAGTAACTCAGAGCATTCAAATTTCTGGATATAAAATTTTCCTGCATTGTCTATGGTAATTGGTACTTCCCTGGCATTCATTAGATTTCAACAAGTTTGCCTGTGACATTCTGACAATATCTATGGCTGACAGCAGGTGACCCAAGTACATCACTTATCAGAGAAATATATTAATTCTATCAACACAACCTCAAACACTTGGGCATCATAAAATGCTATCCTTTATCATACTTTCTATATCCACATATGACTTTCTTCCATGAAAGGAATGTGAAACAAAACATGGAACTTGGCAGTTCAAAAAGAATGAAGTTAAGATTACAATCGAAGATGAGTTTTATACATCAAAACATCTTTCCTTGGGGTCAACATCTTAAAGATGGAAGGCCAAAAACCCAGGTGAAAGTTTTATTCAGAAGTTGGATAGGAAAATCTTTGATGAGCAGTGAAGTTTTCAATTGAGAGTCTCTTTATGTTGATGAGTGTGCTTAGCAGTGATGAAGAAGCACCCTTCCTATGTGCATTACTGTCAAATGGTTATTTTTTTTCCCCCCTAGGGCTGTACTATCTAAATTTCAACATTTCAATCTCTAATTCTAAGGTAGCATGCAGAGTATTTAATTCAGTCAACTATCAAGAGCTCCTTCACGAGTGTAATCTCTATGCTGACAAAAGCATTCTGCTGCTGAGGTATCACTGTTAGCGTGTCATCTTGCTGGCTACATTGAAACAGACAGTCAACAATACTATCTTGTTCCTCAGCAAACCAGCCAATTCCTACATTTTAAATTTCACCTGCACAGGTTAGCCTAGCCAGTGACATGTGAATTAAGTAGAGCAACCATGCTTACAATTGATCTCCTCCTAGGGGAATGGAGGGGGGGGGGGGGAACAGGTTGATATTGGAATTGGAATTGAATTTTGGAAAACGATTTAAGGAGTTTAAAACAACAAGATAAATGGGCAAAATCAACAACTATGGCTGCGTGTCAACAGCCATTGTGACTGGTTGACTTCAAACAGCATACAGTAGTACTCGTCTAATAAGGATTTCAAGATCAATGAATAACACATTTTGTTCTGGGTAAAGCACTGTGCCCCACACATAGTAATTTTATACTTGCATTAAAGAATCTATGAATTGAGGGAGGAAAAAACTTACAAGACCCATTACAATTTGCAAGAAAGGAGACTGAGAGGAAAATATTAGCTGTTCCTTTAAACCTGCTAAATCTGCATATTAAAAGAGCAATAGGAAGAAGCAGGAGGACTTAAAAATGGAGGTTTAAATCATTATTGCATCATTGCCACCATCTAAGGTATAATATTACCAAAGCTTATGCAAGCAAATGTTATTGGCCTAATCAACAAGTAGATTTGTGAAAACCTGAACTATGTTGCAATCAAAATGTCTGAACCCAAATACAAATTAAAAGAAAAACACCCCAAATTAATGAAAAGACACATTGAAAATGTTAAAAAGAAAACTGAGAAATGAATATTCAAGATTTCTGCTGAGTAAACACACACATTTTCAGGTGGTCTTTTGTTGTATTGGCCTGACTGTCTACCTGCTTACAAGTGTGTTTTCCTTACAGTGTTCACATTTTGTGCTATTCCATACCGTATCCATGTTGATTTTAATAGAGCGATTAAAAAAACAACAGAAAAAAAAGAGAAGATCCATCAAAATCAGACTCAAAAAGAGAAATTATTGAATTTCTATGTTTCAAACATTTTCAGCAAATACTGACAATGCTTGCAAACATATGTGCAAGTAGCCCGAAGTGATAATGTCACCAATTTACAACATTTTGACTGCTTGTGCCTAAAGAGTGATGATAATTATGTTTTAGGTTAATAGTTCTGCAACTAAAAACCACCCCACCCCCCCCCCCCCCCCCAAAAAAAAAAAAAAAAAATAGAGTCATTGCAGCTATTTTTTTTTTTTTTGTTAATGAATCAACGATTTAGCATGAAAAACACATGTTAATATTAGGTTCCTGTTATTTTTCACTTCAAATTAGAAATTTTGCAAATATTTGTGTTGTCAATCAAAGACCCAAGCACATGAAATTGTTCCCTTATCTCATTTGAATACATTCAGTTGCTACCAATGCCACTGTTTTGTTAAAATACAAACTTTACAATTTTATAAGTCTCTTGGTTCAGGTTAACTTTTGATAGAACCTCTCCTGCCCTGTTCATTTGATTTTGAATTATTTGTTTCAGCTAGTGTGTTTTTATGTCACAAATCAATCACGAGACATACTAGAGGGTGGGATGACGCTAGCATACTGTGTAGGACCAGTACTATTATAGTGTAATTTTCGAACTAGGACAAACTAGAGGGTGAGGCAATGCTAGTGTACAAAACAGGACCAGGACCACAAGAGTATAACTATCAGAAATAAGTCACAGGGCAAACTAGGATACAATGCCTAAGTACCATACAGGAATGGGACCATAAAATCATCATTTTCAAGAATCTGCCATAGGGCAAAACTACAGAGACAATGCTGGTGGACTAGATAGAACCAGCATCAGGACCAGGACCAAGACTAGGACCAGGGTGGGAGTTGCCCATGAGGAAGAACGAGGTATACAGTCCCGAGACAGGAACAAAGATGCAAGACATGGATCCCAAGGCAGCCTTGACAATGGATGTGCAGCAAGTATCTTACTGAGGCAAAGCAATCCTTTCGGAACTGCTCCATTTCTACAAGTAAGCACTCAACTCTTATACCAATAACTGGCAGGTTATGGGGTTGGTATAGCTGCTTTGATAGACTACAACATACTGAAATGAGCCATCTGTTCTTACATAACATGCACGTTGGCCTCTCAGAATCTCTAGATATTATTAACCCTGACCCAAAACACCCTACCCTCTTCTTCACAGATTGAACCATTTCAGAGATAACAAAGTTATCGTGGAACATCCGTTGTCTTTTTCTTCTGCACTCTGTGCTAGCCATCCATGTAAAATAAACTTGTGATAAAGTTTGCTGATAATATCATAATGGTACATCTGGCCTGATTATAATGAAAATTGTTATGTTCAAAACCTTTAAAAAATACAGGCTACTACCAACGGTAAAATAGAAATATTTTGTCATTGTGCAATATTGTTATGGAGGTCTTTTGAAATAACAATTTTTACTGTTCTAAAAAACTAAACAGTGAACAACATAATGTTAGCAGAAATGTCTTAAACACTTTTAACACCATAAATTTAGATTAATAATTTATGATTTACATACAGCACTTTAGGTGTACATCTCTTCTTCAAGAAGCACTGGGTGAACATAGGAGAAACTGAGTTTTTAGCTAAAGGTTAGCTGCACATCCATTGATGTCCAATATATAAAAGTCTAGAGAGAGTAACCATGGATGAGAGAATGAATGAATGAATGAAGAACGAACAAGGTAAAAGAAGAAGATATACTGGCTGAAAGATGAATGAAGGAGCTGCTTTTCCCTCGTTTTTTTCTCTTACCTGGATCTGCGTTACCCTCTGTCGTGGAATCTGAAAACACACACATGACACATGGTAGGTATAGTGGTGAAAATGGTTTTTACGCGACTCATTAATGAACATCAACTCCTCTGGCACATAGTTCATGCCACCCTCTGCAGCAACTCATATCATCTAACAGCATAATTAGTAGAAATTGCCACTCACATCCCGTATTTCTTGCGCTTAGTAATAGTGCCATTCCAAGAGCACTGGAAAAGCTGTAAATGTCTTGTTTGATTTGTAAAAGAAGGAGTTACAAATGAGATCCATATGAACTTCTCCATGAACAACAGTAGCTTATAAATATTTGAAAATGCAACATGTTGTAAGGGGATGATTCCTTGCAAAAGAGTCAGAAAGTATTCACCTTTGCATTACCCTTCGTATACTGGTTAAAAGTTTCTTCTTTAATTCCTCCTTAATTCGTATGATTTCAAATGAGTTGCTTGCACAGGGTAGTATGAACTCGCATAATTCCAACATGCAGAGTGCAGTCCCAGCTATCAGGGCCAACTTGCCCACAGTACACACACATCTTCATTCAGGCATCATGCAATGAATTAGCTCTGCACTGGTAGATGCAGGTCGACAAAATGTTAATTTTTAAAATCAGAAATGATACAAAGTCATGGAGATTTATACTCATTACCACTAACACACATGCATCTCTTCTCTGGCAATTTTGTATCTTTGAAAAAAAAAAAAGAGGGAGGAATCTCAAGATCTCTTTAGCAATACAATGTTTCTTGTTCCGCTATCAAGATGCTTTTTTTCCCCCAATATGCCTATGACATTAGTGCTCGCATAACTTGACATGCTGCAAAATGTAAAATGGTTTAACATTCCACTGCATCAAATCAATCAAGCTATTTTTCAAGCATTTCAAGCCTGCTGCTGGATAGGGCATCAAAGAAGTCACACTTTCTCACATCACTGTCGTGCTCTTGTGTTGCTGATGTCAAAAATGCAAATTTGCAATTTGTTACATGTACGTTCCATTTGTACTGCCCTTGAAAATATCAACCAGGCACTATGATTTCATTTTCACAAACTTCTCTGACATGATGATAATACAATGTATATTATATATAAATCGACTCGACAAGTGATAAGATGTCAAAATGTAAGTAAGAGATGTAGACACACACGAGGAGATATATGGATGTTATGATTCTAAAACTCACACGATGCAGATGGGAAGAGGAATACGGGGGGAAAAAAATCAGGAGTTCAGTCTTCTCGCTAGGCTGCCATTCAGTGGTTACTTACAGGGGGTTGAGTTAGTAAGGGATGGTCAGGGAAGAGAAGTAGGGAAGGATATATATCTATCAAAGGTTAGCACTCTTGGATGACATCTAGTTCAGTTTACAGCAAACTATCGTACACATATCTATACGGTAGCTATCTAGGGTATATTCAGACACAAGGTAAACTGACAGTCTCTCCTAGAATGTGGATGTCAAGCACTCTTGAACAGTAAAACCAAACTTCTGGTTGGCTACACAAATATATCCATGACAATTATTATCTGAATGATTGATCCAAATTTTGTCCAGGCAAGAAATTCACATTTTCATATCTAACTAAGATAGCAATTATAACAATGATCTGCACGTCCAAGTTTAATTATCATCAATAAAAAAATGCTCCAGCGATCATGTAGTCTCAAGATTGCCAGTGGCACAACTAAGCCACTGACATTCTAGCAAACATGTTTTTAAAAAGAAGATAGAAATGAGGTCAATAAATTTTGCCAGGAATAATCACTGCTGCAGAGTTATAAGTAAAAAGACAGAAGGTCAGTAACAGTTTAGAAAAAAAAAAAATCTTTAGACATCATATCAAAGTAATATCAGCTCTTGATATATTTACAGTGAAAGTATGAAACTATTCAACAGATGCTTCACAGCAGTTCTTCCTTGAAATTAGCTTTCCTTGAAAGGGAAACAGAAAGTGAAGAATCATAATAAGAGAGGGAGAAATAAAAACATGACAAAGGAAAAGGATTATAGAAAGAAAAAGTACTTGTGTGAGAAAGGAAGTTGTATAATTCTTTGTTCTAATGTTGTCTGTGGTCACATGACATCCTTTACAACACTAATGTTCTGTTCATGAAAATTCTGAACAATGTTAAACATTATGAAAAAACTATTGCACTAATGAAGCTGTGAAACACTGCTCCTTATTTGCTCACTGAATCACATAGCACAGATCAACCCCCCCCCCCCCCTCTTTACCTCCCTCTCTCTCACTCTGCTTCTCCTGGATACATGCAGAGAGGAGTTTAGGCAGACCCATTTCCAGTAAGCAAATATTGAAAATGGCTCGATATAACCAACTCAAATAAACTCATTCAAACACGCCTGTCAATGTCACAGCACTTCTGGCGGAGTCTCGCACAGAGGCAGGCAAACAAGAAACCAATTTATTCATCTAATAACTGTCAATAGTCATCTAATGTGTGGGACGGGAAAGCAGTGAAAATCCCTCCTCTCTTTTCCTTCCCTCCAATCCTCAACTGTGTCAAATACAGCGCGCTGAGACCCAGAGTCAAAATGCAAAATGCAAAGGTAGGAGTATTAAATAAGTCTAGAAAAGTAGGGAGAAGGGGAAAAGGAGAAGGCAGTGCTTACATCACTTGAGCAAACTGGCCCGATTCAAAAAAGGTAGTTTAATTCAAATCCACTATTTAATTTAGTACATGGACTAAAATAAGCGTGAAACACCTATTGGCTGCCTATGCCCATGCTCACACTTATTTCTTATTGGAGGGCGTACAAGCTGTGTCACACGTTTTTGGACAGTTCAAATGTGTATAATCTGTTGAATAGATTCACACTACCTTTGAGAGTTCTGTCCACTGAAAGTAAGGCACAGACTCTACCTGACAACAAGAGGAAATATAAAATCCATATTCTGATACAGATAACATCCCAACACATGAAGAGCTGCTACACTGTGCATGTAATAAAGCATGACTTGGTTTGTAACTAATGATACGCACAGGCATAGCAGATACATCCCCCTCCTGTCCCCCCCCCCCCTTGTTATTGTATGCTTTAATGAAGATACGAAGGGATATTAATCAGAAAACAGATCCCTTGTCCCTTTTTCATATGGTTGATCCCTTCCATCAAAGGTTGCCTCTCAAGGGAAATGTTCTCGCCTCGTACCAAACACAGAGGTTTGGGGTCAAGGGTCAGGAAACAGACCTGTATCTTCCTCTTTGACATGTCTATGCCACATCATTAATACAAAGTCCCCCTCTGCTATGCTATTGGGCTCCTGTACAAGCTATGATGATTAAGTAACAATAATTGTAAATAAACAATAAACAATATTGCTTAATTTCTGAGAAACAGTGATCAGTCAGAGGATTCCTAAGCAAGAATGAAGGAACTAAGGGAAAATGAACATGGAGTAAACAAAGAGCACAGTAGTGGCCTTAAGAGATGAAATCATTTAGAGATATTAGTGAAGACAGATGAGGAAAGCCATATCATACATCTTACTGGAAAGCAAAAACTGGTTTGACTAAACCACAGTCATTTAATTCCAAGGCCTAACACGTTGAAGACGAAAAGTTGTATAAGGTGAGTTATGATGTATACACGCAAAGTTTATTTTCATTGTTTACAAGCAAGTAGTATCATACATGTGGGAAGGGGGGGGGGGTGGATCAGTGGGGTAAGAAAGTTTGAGTCATGTCACCAGGGAAGTCAAATTCCTCAAAACTCTGGCATCCTCCAGAGGGGCAGTGGTTAGCCACATTGTTGACTGAAACCATCTTTTTGTGTCTATGATAGAGTCGACCTAATTTCGGGGCATCCAAAACCCCCATGCTTGAAGGGAACATCTCTTTAAACAGTCACACTCTTCCCTCCTCCATGGCTTCCCATCCATCTTTCCCCCTCTCAGAATTGATCAATAAAGGTGTGTGACAAGCTGCAATGCATTGATCCATTCCATTCTTGACAGGTTGCACTGGCTTGGGTGGGGGTGGGGGGGGGGGGGGGGGGGGGAGAGGGGGCAATAGCTTACAAGTAGGTGTTGTCTCCTCATAGCTCACATAGAGGAACTATTTCCAAATGAGAATTGAGATTGTGTGCACAAAATGATTACTTAATTTCTTACTTCTCTTCCATTTTACTGTCTTTACTACCTTGGAAAACCTTCATCCTAATCACCACTTCCTAATCTGTTTGATCATACACAAATTTTATGTAAGCCTGTGGCATTCATACAGATATCATTCAATGCACTCTATATACATGTACACACACTTTGCAGCAAGCCCTGCAATATCAAAATTATGCTTTGATATCATCTTGTTGCATGAAAGACTGTGCTTTTTTTATTTTCATTTTATTCATTTTGAGAATTTGGGTTCAATAAGGATGGATTGCTGTCCAAGGTGAAGCATTAGAAATGCATCTGTTCATGATAAGTCATTCTATCAATCAATGTCAACTAGTTTCTTTTAGTCTATTCTCAGTGCTGTGTTTCACAGCATTATATTCTACAAATATGTTTTTGTGGTTGTTGTTTGTTCCGTCTTAGACCGATCACTCAGCATGACAATAGAGAAGTTGTCTGTGCGCAAATACTGACTCATGTGAACATACAAACGATGTGATCATTTCTGATATGACTGACATATTCAAAATCAAAAGTTTACACAGGTTCCCTCATCTAATGATCATTTTCTACACCAGCAAATGAGCAAAATGCTGAAATATTATGGGCAATGCCTGAAAAGCCTTTACCTTGGTAAGCTACTAGTAAGCCTTTTATACAAGGCTTCGGGTATTCTCTATTGAGTTTACAGCTATCACAGCAGCATGTTGATTTCTAGCACCGAAATGTTTTGACTAGATTCTTTGCCTGATAGCTGCTGTCATGGATAAAAGCTTATTGATCATTAATGAACACTACACTTTATCCGTTGTGGCTTTCTTACGCAAACACTTTGCTTTACTTAAACAAAGTATCATACAATGATCACATGGGGTCATGTACTATGTGGTAGCCTCTCTGGCATTAGCACTACTCTTCCAGACAGCCTGCCATTGTTATTACCCTAGCACTGCTACATACCAATGTTTCCATCAGAGTCAAGAGGTACATAAGGGGGTGAAACATCTTTTCTAACGATGTCGGCAATTGGCACGACATCCTTTCTTCAGAGTCTATAGTCTCTTCTCTGGCCAAACAAAGTTAGTACTTTACCTACCCTCTAAATTGCTTCAAGCAGCCACATTGATGTGTGGCAAGCTCAGAAAGGAATCTGCTTTATATAAATGAAGTCCTTTTGCAGAGCAACAACTATATTGGGAAGGACAGGGGGATGGGGCAAGGCTTCTAATCTTGAAAGGATGATCACTTGGTTTGCTTGGCTTTTGTCACAGTTGCACTATTTCCTATACTTTAGGATACCTAACTATGTTTCTGATTTTGTTTTTGTTTTTGTTTTTTGTTAACGAAACAATGCAACTTTTATCACACATCATAAACCAAACCTGTGATGATTTCCTCACAGCCAATGCTGATGTGCACATCTACCGTATGCAACGTATGCCCAATTTGCAGCAAGGGGTAGCCGTGCTTAGGAATGACCTTTACTTAAACCGTATTTGTTGTTGAAACATAATGCACACGTTTGAATACATATTATAAAATGGGTTCAAGAATGTAGCCAATAGGAAGCGCTGAAATGAGACACACCTCCTTCCTTTACTTCAGTACAACTGCACTGCCTGTAATCCTATGGTAGATTGCCGATCGTCTGTGCGCGCGGCGGCTCCTTTGATGAATTGCATGCATACGCGTACGCGCTGTCAATCCTGTAAACAACTTCTAGTTCGGGCTGCCGGCCGGCCGGCCTGTCTTCCCTTGTGCATAACATATGTGGCGTACGTATACTGTACTATACGTACACTTTGTACAGTACAGTAGACCAAGCGTTATGGGACCGGACGCGTACATGGAGTCACTTTGAAGAGCAAATCCAACGATTTAGCAGGTTAATTCTCACGCCGTTTTCAGAGTATGTTGTCTAGTAGGCCTATATGAGGAGTCTATATCAAGTCTTTAAGGTAAAGGGTGCATATTCTATGTAAAATAAGTAAGTTTTCATGCGGGTGTCCGGAAACCCAACCCCCCATTATACTTATACACACTGTACTGTATGTGCGGGACTTCCGCGAGTGCGACGTGCGTAAAAGTTTGGGACGAACATCTTCGGACGTCTTGACCCACAAAGGTACGTGAAAAACGCTGAAAAATGATGTTAGTTTTCGAATTTTCGACCCATTTTATAAAACAAATGATGCACAGGATTATTTCGTGGCGTTAGTGTAGGCGTAGCTCACTCTCGGTAATGTAGTGCAACATGCACTCGGCTTTGCCTCGTGCATGTTTCACAATTGTAAATACCCTCGAGTGCACTACGCCTACACTAACGCACTCTATCCTGTGCATCATTTGTATATCAACATGTACAAAATGTTGGTAAAGCAAGGGCAAAGCTGCTGTTTGTGGTTTTTTTTATACCATAAACTACGTTAAACACATAATGTATGAAGATCACTTGTTCAGGTGTATGAATTCTTTTTTCACCCCTTTTGTTCTACAATATTTCACTAAATTCTTGACATACTGAATTCCCCGACTATAACATAAACAAGACTATACAAAACTGAGACATGAACATCAGTCGCTTGATCATCACTTGACTAACAATCCCACCTGAGGCATTTATACCTGGCAAGATGGCAGTCAAAAACACATGGACAGTTTAATTTTGTGACATCCAGTGGAGAACATTAACTCATTTTGGCACAAGACTGATACATACTCATCACTTGGTTGGGCACACCACAAACCACGAGAGGCACAAACACAATAAGAGGCACAGCAACTGACAAGTCTTTGCAGGTTGCAGGAAATCACTTCAGGTATTAATTTGAACACACAAAATTAGTACTTGAAATCTGACACATCCAAAAACAATGTTAATCGCACAGCACATGACTTTATGAGAGCAAAACAAACAAACAAAAACACACACTAAAAGGATTAGCTTCATCTTTCCTATAAAGGACAGAGCTAGCTTTCCAATGTTCAGCCTTTGAATTGAGATGTATGTGAGGAGCAAGTTTGAAAGAGAACTCAAATGTGGAGGCACCTCTGATGTTAACTAGCATGAAGGGCCAAAAATCTCCCCATCTTTCTTACAGCCTGATGCCTCCCTGCAAGCCAAATTAGTGGCAGCCTTCTCCATGTATCTGATCACTCCTTGGTGAGTTTTCAACTTGTTTGCAAGGTAATTTGTGGTGCCCCAACCAACCTGCACCCCTTGTTAAGACTGACTTAGCATTTATAAAAGCCGACACTGGTAGAGGAAATCAAAGTGATTCATTCAGGAGAAACTACTGACAAATTTAAAGCTGGATGTTTTTTAGAAATCAGAGAAGGCAACACTGCCGCTATCAATAAGATGGCAAATCATTGCTGAGAATGTTTCAAAGAGAATTAGAAGTGACAGACAGGAAACGTATTACACGAATGCCTTTGATGCAAGGAAGTGAAGGCCCTTTTTTCTTCTTTCCTTGGTATTAATCTTGTTACATTATTGTGAGAAAAAAACCCACACATATTAACAGTTTACAAATACAATGATACAATTAAAATACAAAGATATAATCAAAACACAAATGTATATTATCTGCGCTAGATTTTGAACTGCTATATTCTTCTTGAGATGGGAACATCATTCGTATAAATGAGCTGAATCACTGAAGTGCAGACAAGCTGACCTCACCCGTACATCATCTGTTATACCAGTATGGGCTGGAATCTGATGTCTACATTAACATACTTGTGTACAACTTATCAAGTCAGCAAAATAATTCATAATTCAGCAAAATACTTCCAAACTGATAAACCTGCTTGATAAATCTGCTTGACAGAATGGCTGAATGACTGCTTTTGACAAAGCAATTGAGGCAAAAATCCCCTCTAGGGCTTGAATTCTCTTGAATGCTTCTCATGAAATAGTAAATCCACTTAGTGAATAAAATCCCGGTAAACTTTGAGTGAAATCTCCTTGATGCAACTTGAGCCCAGTCAAAAGAGAGGAATGAAACAAATATAACTGTATGCTTTGCGATACTCTGGTACTCTGGTACAGGGGCCCATGTAAGGGTAGTCACAAGCAATTACCCAATTACAAACTGAGGCATCTTGCAAAGAACTGGATGGGAGGGGGTTAAAGAAGACACATAGCAGATGCCAATTTATCATTTCAAATTCAGTGCTTACACATAATACAAGGAGGCAGATACAAAGGGGCTTGGACATAATTTGGCCAACATTAACTATATTTCACAGATCCAGCAAACTATTGAGATGCCTAGATTTCCCTTCCTCTAAGAATTGTGAGAAAAATTGAACATATCCCCCCCCCTTTTTTTTTTTGGGGGGGGGGCATTGTTTTCTTTTAAAATCTAACACACGTAGCTCTAAGAGGCAGACTCAATTTGTACACATTTTCGGAACTAATATCACCCTGTCCCTCTCAGCAAATATCATGGACTGTTTTAATATACAAAATACTTGGGGACTGTATATGGCACTTTCCTTGCCTCAAATGAAAGTGTCCACCAGAAAGGATTTGGATATTCTAATCTTTATATAAAAACAAAATCTAAATACAGTTGGATACTGAATTACATATGGATAACACACAGGTGTCTCCCACACTAGTAAAAAAAAAAAGCTTTAAATGCCCTATCATTTGCAATAAACCCATCACACTGTTAGTAGGGTGTTAAGAAAGATACATAGTTATTGTATAGTGACACATCAGAGTTGAGGCACTGTGAGGTGCAGGAATTATATGCGCAAAGGCAATTTGTCAAACACACTGCTGTAAGGTTAGGCAACAAAATAGTTCGTAATCTCTTCCACTTACCATTTCTTTGTAATACTGGAGTGTTGTGTGTTTGTGATTCCTTGTATAAACCTACTCTCCAACATTTGGTTTTTATCATTTATTTATCATATATATATATATATATATATATATATATATATATATATATATTTTTTTTTTTTTTTTTTTTTTTTTTTTTTTTTTTTTTTTAATGATAAATGATTTTGAGATCACATCACGTTGGATCCCAGGGTACCAAATATTTTGAAGGTGAAGCATGATAATTTTCGGTGAAATTCCAAAAATAAAGTGAATTATATCGAAGCAATATTGAATTGTAATTGAAGAGTGAGTTTCGGGACAGCATTTGCCATCAGTTTCCAATTTAAGAGGAGTATCAGTCCAATTCAATTAAGTGCCAAAATTTTTTAACCAATATTGGGATTAATTCATTCAATTTGGCCAATTCATGTGAAAAACAGACAGGGAGGCGGACAAGAGTAGGACGACCCATGCGATAAGAGGTTTGAAGAAGGAATAGGAGTCGACAAAAATGGAAGGGAAACGGGAAGAGAAAGGTAAGGCAAACATGTTCAGATGGAGAAACATGACAAATCAGTATTATTTCATCTCGAGGTAGGACATTCACACATGGTCAAAAATACGCAAACATTCATAACATTACAAATTATAGGAGTGGCATATAATATCCAACGGGGGGAAACATGATTTCAAAGTTGTCATTTCTAACCACATGGCACATACGCAGTCAAATTGGGCATTCAAAATGAAACAAATGATAACGTACACACACACAGCTATGTGTACAATGTAGTGAGATGCAAACATGTGCAAATCTATGGCCACCTGGCTTTATATTCAACAAAATGAAAATCATTGTAATTATCAACCAGTAGTTGTAAAGTGCCTGATTTATGTTATGGGAAAATATAGTTTAATTCATTTCGTATATGTAATGCATTTCTTTGATGGCTAAGGATGAATTTGGAGTTCATGGAAAATCAAATAGACAAAATAAACACTATCACAGCACACCTCCCTCCCCCCTCCCCCCCCCCCCCCCCCCCCCACCAAACTAAACTGTTAGTGGTTACTGGCAAGAAAACAGGCTTAAGTATCATCTCGCAATCTGGCTCAAACTCTGAGTACTTCTAGTGTACACATAAGCATAGTAGAAAACGCATACACCCAGACACACAAACAAACACACATACACACAATAGAAACTCTAGTAATATGCACATATTAAGTATATTGTCTGTTATACAATGAGACCATCAGCTATGAGAGATAGGTGCTTCTACATATGCAAATATGAAAAGGTCATAGTCAACCTAATATTTCACTCTTTGCACAGCCACACCATCACAATCTTCCTACAACTGTATCTGAATTTCATGTGACTATGGTAGTTCATCGAACAGTCCAAGTTTTGTTGTTTATTTTTGAGGGGATGCCTTTTTTTTCTTGACTGCATGAGCTTCCAGGAGTCTACATTCACTAACAGAATACAAAATTTTACATACAAATTATAGGTACAAAATTTTAGATGTAAAATATAGCTTCCTGCATTAATTTTCTCACCTATACTGTCAAACAGATAAGTAACATCACAAATTACCATGGAATATGATTCTTGTATGAACTTTCTTGTGTCTCATACTGTTGAATACAATGCCTTTCCTTCTTTCCCAAAGAAATCAGATTTCAGATGGTCCACATAAGCGGAGTTGGAGAGATGAAGTTATGGGGGAGGGGGGTCACATAGATACATAGATTGACGGAGAAGAGAGAAGAGGCATATAAGGAGAGAAACATATTAATAAGACAGAGACTAACACACATCCCTTCCTAGTCAAATTCAATGCAGTGGCCATGAGCCGAGACATTGGGACCTCCACGAGCAAAGGGACTAATCAATGAAGAAGAGCTCTTCATAGGTACAACACATGTCGCGTGCCCCAACTGTCTGACTACAATGTGTACTCCTTTAATATGAAACATGCAACACAGTCATGTCCCGTGTCTGAATGCTGCACATACAATGACATGCATGGAGCCAGTGATGTATCGCTTGCTCCTCGCAGTTTATTATGTTCAAGGCGGCTCACGCATTTACTTGACATATCACCAAACATGTTTTACCACAGCATTTCATTTGTGCGTAGAAAAAAAATAAAAATAATTGCATCTTCTTTGCGCAAACACACCTTTTATTTTGGGTTGTTACTGTTGTTTTTTTGTCTTTCTTTTCTTCTTTTAGCAGGACTACAGATGGGGACACTGCAAATCTTGGACATTATGCAGCTGCTGCATGCACAAGATCATGCATACACGATATTCCTTTAATCTTATGACTCCCTAACCATGACCTCTCCTTCACCTGTGCCTCGATATTTTGGGGCAAATCTATCTGTCAATTATCATTACGCATCCTTTTCTTTGCTTCATTGTTTTCTACTCTGATGCAAGCAAAGCTGCTGTTCCATCATCAACGAGGGGCCTGGTGTTTTGTCACCAAGTCCGTGAGATGCTGCTGCCACAAAGTGCCAAGTGAAGGCAGATATGATGAAGGAACAGCGAGGGCTCCTTCAGGGATACATCAACAGGTGGTAGGAGCACAAAGTTATTGGCAAAGCCAGACCGAATGACAGAAAATCTACATTGTAGATACTATCATTTCCCAAACCAGGTTTCAAAATATGATTTTGACAACAGGGAAGTGCTTGTGTACACAGAAATCATCAGATCATGAAAATTATCGGGTCTTGCCTTATTTCACCTGTGTAAACTGTTCCGGACTTTCTCTGTTCTCGGGATATAGTTCAGGAAAAAATTATTCTTATTCTTATCATTATTATTATGATATTAATATCATCATCATTATTATCATCATTATTATCATTATCTTTATTATCATTATAGTAATTATTATCATTATCATTATTATCATTATCATTATCATTATCATCATCATTATCATTATTATCATTATCATTATCAGTATTTTTATCATCATCATTATTATTGTTATTACTATTATTATTATTATTATTATTATTATTATTATTATTATTATTATTATCATTATTATTATTATTATCATTATTATTATTACTAACATCATCATCATCATTATTCTTATTCTCATTCTTATTAGATGAAGCAATGGATGTCCTTGCTGAAAACAAATGAAGATATTCTTAGACACTTAACAGATTCAATCTGCATGGATATGGCATCCACTACATCAACAGCAAGAAATACAAAGACAATCTAATTGTGACCAAGTTCCTCTACATCACCATCAAGTGCTACTAATAATGAGCTCATGTGATGAAGTCTCATCATGAATTATAGAAGAAATCACCCCCTCTACGGGACACCCCCCCCCCCCCCATCATTTATCCACAAGAAGTCCCAACATTAACTAATTGGACGACGACAAGTGTACCTCGAGGTATTCATCATTCACTTCCTATGCAGGGGATCACAACAGGCTGGAATCCACTTTAATTCTCAGAAACCAACACACACTAGCGAAGCAAAGCAGACTGGTGCCTCTGTCTGCTCTCTCTCTCATCAGAGGTAGCGATAAGCTTTGTGAGTTTGCATGCAAGGAAATTCATGTGGAATTGCATAACCCCCTTTGCAGACCAGAAATACTATAATGGCCCCAATATTTTCCTCCTCAAACGCCTGATCACATATGTAATCCCTTCCTTACTTTTCTGTGCTTCCAAATGCTAACAAAAAAAAAATTGATGACCTGCAAAAGTCAGCAACCATTTGACCATGGGGGTGGGGGTGAGTTCACACTTAACTCCTTGTTTACCTGCCACTGCAAAATGCAGCTCAAACATTTAATACAGTATTTGAACTTTCACTACTTTTCACATAAATTTTGACGTGATGTACAGTGCTGGTTCTCATTTAGGGCCTTTATGTTCGACATCAAAATTAGATACTTAAAACCATACATTATTTAGAGAGTGAAACTTTTATGAAATGGTTGCACAACTTTGCCCCATCACCTGCCTGAATGCAATTTTTCAATATAGATATTTACATCCATTCAAAAATTAATGCTCATTGCCATTATCTGACATGATACTTGACAAGTATGACTAAAATCCTGACCACAAACCACATCAAATCCACCTGCACTGTGGAATTTTCTCTTCGCCAAGCATCATCAATTATCTACTGACAAACATTTCATGTCAGTCGATATCTTGAAACTGCAATCAATCTACATCCAGCTAGGAAGTAAACAAACTTTCCTACACAATTACATATAATTCTCATGATGAAACATCCATTCACAGACATTCCACATTTATCCGCTGTGAAAAGAACTGTGAAGGGCACATATTGTCAGTAAAAGGGGAAAAAATGGATGCTTAAATTCCACTCATTTGGCCACGTGCCGAAAAGGATAGTTCCGAAGTTGAGCCTCTAAGTAGCATAGGATTAACAGAGGACGTCTGACAACATGAAGCCAGAGTGAAGTGTTAATGAATTCCTTAATCTCATACACAGCGCTAATAACGCTTGCATTTACCACGCCATTTAAGGATTGCCCCGTCCAAGGCCAAATGACTGGATTCCCTTTTTTGTTTACAAAAAAAAAAAAAGTGTAAGAGCTCAAGAGCTACTCTGTGGATAGAGACAAATGGATTCTACTGGTACAAATGATGCTCTGTAGCGTGACTAACTGTGGGATCTGGCCAATCCAGTGATTGATGACTGCAGCAACATGCAGCCCGACTCAATTTATCAGCCACCTGTTTTGTGAAAGTCGTTTGCCGATACAGTGGCTGACAATAATGCCACGGAGAGATCGCATTAAGTGTTCGGCAAAGAGGCTGGCAATGGTTTTAAGCTAGATATCAACATCTGACTTCCAATTCCGGCAATAATTCTTCTACATTTTCCATCTCATAGCTCGCACTCTGTGAATGGAATAACAGGGAAGTCCCCCATCAAAGGAAAATGAAAAATAAGGATGTTTTAGGAAGGACAGCAGAAAGGGGATACTCGGCTTGGTCAGATATGGCACAGAGGAAAGATATGTCTGGGCCTAACTAACATGGGAGTTTCAAACATATCTTTAGCAGATAACTAATGTGTCCAATAAGTGACAACTACAGATTGATTTGACTGTTTACTTGGTAAGATCACAATTACTGAAATTCAAAACATGGCATGCATCTCTCTGTTTTCTTCTTCAAAGATCCATTTTGTGTTCACTTCTGGCCCTAAGGCACATCAAGCGATGGTTGAGCCACAATGTCAATCCCAAGCCCAAACCGACATATAGCAGTTGCACCTCCTATTCACTTCAAGAGATGTTTCCATCTCAAATAGAACAAACAATAAAAGTAGAGTGTAAGTGCTCCATGTCATAGCCTTGTGTCAAACCACATAACTCTGCACAGGTGGCAGGATATCAGGGACCAAGAAATGATAACCAGTGGTGGTAGGATGGAGAGTGCGTAAAACAATGTAGGGTGTGGTGGGGGAGTGGTGGAAGTGATGCTAGCTGGCAGTGGAGTTGGTGGCAGCGAGGGGGGTAGATGTAGGAGTGGAGGTGGTTACTGGAAGGATGGGGCAATCAACATTCATGTGGTGGTGGGGAGGGAAGATCCATGCGACACCAACATTCCACGTGGGGTACGGGGTTCTACGGTGCCTACCTTCAAATGTGTCGTCTCCCTCAGAGAGGAGCTCATCGTCTGAGCAAATGTTCAGAATTGACACCAGCATCTCTGTGACTGTAGAGTGTACACATACAAGATAAATATTATGATTACATGCATATGAGATCCACATTCATAATAAATAAGAAGCATTCATATAAAAAGATGGACAGATACATAAGAAAAAACAAAACAAATAAGAATAAGAATAGTACCCAAGGCACTGACTCTGCGGGGGCAGAGGCATACAATATACAAAAAACTGTATGCCCCTAATGATGTAAGAGTTAATCATTACAATAGAGTTGAGCCACTATGGACTTAAATCATGGGCGAGTGAAGGGGGGGGGGCAGTCAATTTCCATTTTGTATGCTGACATGCACTATAAGTATTTACTATATGGGGTATAATCTTTCACCATTACAGTCTTGTCTTCTCTGCACTGACCAATATCCTTCAAGTATGTTCTAGAGAGTAAATTTGCCTTAATACATAACACTTTCCTTTTTGCAGCAGAGGTCAAAAAGTAAGAGAATTAAAACTTGCCAATGAAAACCCATATTCTACCCTCCTACTCCTAGCCCCAATGTTATACCGTTAGTACATACCCCCCCCCCCCCCCCAGTTTCTGTGAAAATGAAGATGAAACATTTAGGACAAGAATGCTAAAAACAAACATAAAACAAAGAAATACGCCTGTCCTGATATAGACCTTACCATTACTGCAATGTATCATCCCCCCTTTCAAGAATATCAAACTGCAACAATGAAATAAATATGAATACACTAAAACTTACCCTTTTCACCAACAAATGGTAACGACCACGTAAAGACATCCATGAAGTTGGGCAGCCAGTAGGGGTGAGGTGAGCAGTTGAACTGCCTGATGTTCATGACATTGTTCTCGTACTTCAGTACTGCAGCTGCAAAAATTAACAGGAAAGCACACCACTAATTACGTAGACAGGAAATATGGGGTTGAAAAGCTGAAACAGACCAAACACTCTCCTTACGAATGATCCCCAACTCAAACGCAAGAAATCCTGAGAGTAGTTAGGTTTTAACTTAAAAAAAAGCATCAACATTATGAATTTAGATGCCTCTGGTATGCTTACATTTTTCCCCAGTTGATAGGCCTCAAGAGAGTTACTGAATTTTTTCAACAAGCATGCATAACAAAAGCTGACATGTTCATTTCATTAATTTTATAGAGCACCATGTATAACTGTTTAAATGCCTGTCACTCAGCATTGCAGGTTTACCATTTCTGAAAATATGAAATATGTCAACATCAGCATCCATATTTTACGGGGGGGTTGCAATCCAGAATTGCTGGTTTACATTGCATGTATCATGTCATGAGGGAATGTGTGGAAATACAGCAAATCTCTTGTCTTTATAACCTTTGACCTTCATTAGTGTTGAACGCAGACAAACTCACTTTAAGAAGAGTAGACACTTATTGCTGGAGCAAATCGCTTGAGATAAACTGAATACTAGTAACTGGAGTAGTTTTCATCAAAGATTAGTAAAAACTAACAGGCCCTTAAGGAGTATCTACTCAGTGAAGGGTACAATTTGACTCATTTGATTGGCATACAATGTTGCATTTCTTTGGAGAAACAAATTTGTTATCAACAGTACCGGATTGAACAATCATTTGAAACTGTTGAATGTCAATGGCATGGTCAAACTGAGTGCCAGATCACAGCCATGAAATGATATATATAGTCAAATATCTTTACATTAACACATGAGGTTATCCAAAATGAGAATTGTACACTATGTCTTTCTCAGCGTATGAAGAAGGCAAAATTGATGAAATATTAGTCACTTCTGAGAGTAACTCTGGTGTATCTTTCTGTATTTTGTCCATACCTACAACAATCTCCCATCAATCATCATTCACACATATACACCACACCCTCCCCCTTCTTTCCAGTCTCCCCTTCCCTCCCCTTAAAACTCTCCACACTCGTCAAGATTTCAGTGAAACATTGCAGCTACCACTCAAGCGTTCCAGCAGCCACAACGTCTAGATATGACTTTGACAGCTCCTTGCATATATATACTACAGCATACTAAATGATTTGGACAAACAATGCTTCCTTTAAGTAAGCTCTTAAATACAGCATATAATCAAAGATTTAGAAAATATAACAAAATCTCATTGGAGATGGTAGAATTGTCATCCATGGAGAAAAATTGAATAATGCACAGCACAGCTGTAATTAATTATTACAGCGCAATAACAGGTGCATTAACTATACGCTTTGTTTCTTAGGACTAGTGTACTAGCTGCAATACAAAGTTCTACAATTCTCATAGTAAGCCCAATCAAACTTACCAAAAATCATATTTGCAATGAAAAATGCAGGATGTTTTATTCATTAAAATGTAATGCTTGCAGTTCAATTACTGACCTTTTGAATTCACTTAGATTTGCAATGTAGGCACAAGACACATCTCAACATTTTTGATTACCAACAAAAGGGGCCAGCTAAACATCACGCCATCATTTCAGTCATTCTGACTAAGAATTGGCTGGTAGGTTTCATCTTATATGTTTATTCCTGCTTCGATAATCCTGAAAAATCAATGACTGAAAGACTCTGGGAATGACATAAAATCCTAGTGTAAATATATCAAACTATCCCTAGAAGCAATATTTCACTTGTATTAATCTTGCCTAGCTTCAAAACTTAAGTTGTGGGCTGAAGAGAATTGAGCAGTTCCCTTTCAGCTAACTATAGATTTAAAGTAGCAAAGATGTGGACATGTGTTGGCTGCATCTCTCACCCTCTTCATGTCTTTTGAATGAAGCTGGGGATCGACACTTGGCTACATGTGCAAATGTACTGATGACATTTCCGTCATCCACACAGTCAACAGAGCCTGACAAACGTTACCTAATGCAGTTTTGCCTGAGAGGAGTCTGCCGAATCATCGGCAGAATGGTACATGAATGATGAAAATGGGGGGAAAAAAAAATTATGAAGTTACTCCGCATTTGTTTGGTAGGACATAAAGCTAATTGTGATGTAATATGTTAGTCACCTCTGATGTGGTCGCCTCAGCGTGACTGCTTAGTCACTTCCGGCTGCCATAGTCGGCCCCCTTGCATTTCTACGGCAACGCGTGCATGCTGTGCTTAGCTGGGAGAGTTGTGTCTCTATAGAAACATTTACTACCATTGCAACAACAGTAGGAATTTGTAGCTAAAAAACCCAACTTCTCTCTAAGGGTACACTGTATTAATCCATGCTGGATATCTCTGAACAAAGTGAGAAACATGATGGTGGTGGTAGTGGCGGCAGTGATTGGGGGGGGGGGGGGGGTGTGGTGAGGGGATATACAGTTCTTCCAGATACTTGCGGTGTGTGCTTCACATGAGGATTTCTGTCATCAGATATCCTGGTTTCATATGACCCAAACATG
Source organism: Diadema antillarum (assembly GCF_040938485.1). NCBI lineage: Eukaryota > Metazoa > Echinodermata > Echinoidea > Diadematoida > Diadematidae > Diadema > Diadema antillarum. Next base: position 1,742,909 of record NW_027270966.1, read on the forward strand.
ATCCCTTCATTGACAACACCTATACCATCCCAGGGTAACAAGACTGCACCTGTCCAGCAACTAAGTCCCTACAGGCATCGAAGGGGGTTGGGGTTGGGTAGGGGTGAGAAGGGAAGGATGTCAGCTTGGATTTCATGCCTATGTGTCACTATGACACAACTTAGTATGGTTTTCACACTTGCAGAAGAACCAGATTGCAATCACCTTTCTGAAATGTGCTCCTAAATACTAATAGAGGTGTAAAGCGTTTGGACACTTAAAAGTCCTCCTCCCTGAGAGGTAACTGTGAGTACTTTTCAAATATGATAATACATGTAACACAAACTACATGACCTGTGACTCAGAAACCTAAAATTCCATATACTTGCATGCAAGAATATGTATGCATACAACATGCACAAGCCTTGACAGCATCAATTATGAGGTCAAGCCGTGCTAAACCACCACAATCATGTGTAATGTTTTACAGGTCAAACTGTTCAGACTGCAGAATATAGACCTAAAATCGAGCAAATTTAGATTACATGACACCCTCAGGCCACAACTGGCCAAAATGAGTAAAGAAATGTCTTTGGGAGAAATGTGAGACATGTTTGCTTTTACACTTGTGGTTACTTAATTAGCATTACGCATGTCAAATCAACACATTTACAAACAATTTCCTTGATAATCTGAAAGGGCTCTTGACTTGGTCAAACTGATCCTCATAGGTGACCCATTTTCAATCACACTTTAAAGTTAATTGAGTCTGTGTGTGTAAGTATAATGCTTTGGCTGGTTTGGGATGAGGTGGGGTTTTAACATAATGACATATACTGCAGAGCTGTGGACTCAAAATACGGTGCGTCTTCATAATCTCTTCAATTCACTGCATGTGACTTGCAAGCCAGCAAAGAGAGGGACATATCCATTCACAGAATAATATGCATACTGTTGTTTTGTAGGATGACCCAGATTTGGGTTGATTTCTCTTTGAGGAGGCCACATACACACACACACACACACACACACACACACACACAGACATTACATTACCTCACTCAATTTACAGCAAAGCAACTCACTCTGAGTACCGTTGTAGAAACATGTATCCATTTAAATCCCGTTTGCATCTTTATCCTTTACCTTTATTGTTATAGACATCCAAGTAGTTGGGTGCTGAGAAGATGGTGATGAGTGAGGGGAAACCTGTTGCGGGACTCTTTCTGTACATTCGATACCTGTCGTGGAGAGGGGGAGAAAATATCACGCAAATTGGTTGACAATCAAGGTCGCACACCCTGAAACATGGCTGTTTCGGTCCTCCCTTCTTTAACGGAATGATGGATTAGGTTGCGTAGATACGGACTGAAGTTTTAGAATTTACACGTAACACTTTTTACAAGTGACACCTAGTGCAACTACCACGGAAACCATTTGCCAACTGCCTGTCAGGTGTGACTAAAATGTTGTCTGCTTTGGTGGCACACTTACCTCAGTGTTTTGATGTCATATGATAACAATCTTGAGTGATGTAGAGTTAACCAAATGCCAGTTTTGCAGTATTTCATGTTTGACCATTTTTTATTTGATCGGCATGACAAAAAAAAAAAATTAAAAAATCACCAATTATGATCAAAATCTTTAACAATTTGAGATAAAGAACATTTTAACGGTATTAAAATGCACTAAACTTACCATGTTCTATTTCTCTAACCTGGCCAAGGTAAAAGCATGTCTGTCATTCTCATTCCACAGCAATTAGCAATCAAGAATATAAAACATGCAAATACAAAATCACGGAGGATCCTCACTGCTTATTGCTACTTAAGAAAAAATATATATTTTGATGCTAAGGATGTAACTTTTCCTTTTAGGAAGGATATGAGGAAAACAAGGATATAGGTATAAAAAAAAATGACCATGTTTACAAACCAACAACACATTTGTGGCGTGATTAAATCATGACCTTCTACCTAATTTTGGATGTATTAAATATGCTGTATTTCGCAAAGGCTTTCATTTTCACAAGTCAGGTGTTATTGGCAAATCTAAAAACATGCGAAAATATCAACTCTGATCCCGACATGAATGTGACATGTACGCACACATTTCTCTAGTCAGTACTCTACTTCATGGTCGTGAATTTAACTATTCGCAAAACTGTCGGGAAGTCCCCATTCGCGAGAACTTCGACTCGCTAAATATATGGCATATACGCCAGTATTTTGATAAATATCGACACGTCCTGAAAACATGTGACTCCTTGAAGTGCTCAACATAAAATAAACCTTACACACACATTTCATTATCCTTATGAGTGAGAGATGCATGCAATTGTCTGTGCCATTCTACTTGGGGCATGTCATGCGATATCACTTCTAAGATAGCCTAAATACCTTGCATATCACATAGAATTACAAACATCGTGCACAGGAGATAATTGGAAGTAATGTAATCCACACATTACTTATTTCAAATTTAAAAATAGAGAATAAGCAAGGCCTGGAAAAGAGAACCCAAAGAGATAAATCACACTTACACTACCAACACTTATTGACTATTTTCATAAAATATGACAGGGGGGTCAAGCTGTGGAATTCTATATACCATATTATGTGAATGAAATTCATATGAATAGATATTTCTAGCTTGCACAATACACATTCAGTGACAGGAATACTAATGAATTCCCTAAGCAGATTTAGCTATTTGTATCAACCAATATGACATAACACAAAACAGTAGCTGTTAAACATTCAACACATCAAAAGTAACATGAAAGAATTGATATGTATAATCTTTTTCTTGTTGCTCTTCTTCTCTGCCCTTAAGATACAATGGCAGACAATTACAGACAGACCTTTGCTAGGCTACACGGGGAGCTAGTGCCGGGATATTTTCCCTTGAAGGCAGACTAGCTGTGCATTGGAGAGTTGCTGTCTGCTGTACATGCCGGTACGTGGCCTGTATGCATGCCAAGGGAGAATTTTCACTTGGCGGGAATGGGGAAGGAAGGAGGGAAAATGAGAGATGACATCTTGCCACTTACCCAGTATCCTGAGCCTCATGCGCTCGAATTATTGAAAGAAGGTTATTCTGTTGTAAGAACTCACAGCAGGCTGAGTAGCTGCAGAGACAAAAAGGGGCAAAGGCAGACAGAAATTCATGTTATGCAGAAAGCAATGCTGTGAGGGTTCTGTCTTTTATGTTTTGCATTAAGTGAAGCATGGCACTCCCGAGGTGCTTTGCATGGAGCAAAATTTCACTCATTCTTCAGGAATGCGCATCTAATAATCTTTAAAGCTCATTTTGTGACTCATTTTACTGTACGAAAAAAATAAATAAATGAAACGTAGTATGCAGAACAAGTAAAGCTTGAGTGTGTAAATAAAAGCTCTTTGTTCAAGTTTTGATGGTATTGGAATAATTTCTGTGTGTTATGGTATCAACCTACTTTTAAATTCTTAGTAGTACACTCTGGGATCTTGTTTCAATCGAAAATCATAGCACACGTGGTGGAAGAGATAATTCACTTCATAATGGCTTCATAATGAGGTGCAATGATTGTAGCTGTTAGCTCTCATCTTGAACTTCTACTCTAGGGAAAATCACAAGTCAATAAATCAACTCCATCAGGCAATCAAGAGAATGGAAACAGTAATACTACACGCAACACAAAACATTATATCACAAATTTATTTGGCTGCATTATACTGTTTCACCTGATTTAATTTTACAAAGTGCATTTTGAATCATTGCTTGAAATTTGGAATTTCAGCCTCTAAACTCACCTGGGATGTGTGACTAAAAATCATATGTTCACTGCTGTTCTGCGCATTTAAAGCAAGTTTTATCACAACGCCATAGGCATTTCTCCAATATACATAAGAACAGGTTTACTGAAGAGCCAAGTATGCCCCTTACGGCTTCAGTGCATGATAATAAAAAGTAGTTTGCAACATTCAACAGTCAAGGAAACGGTCAACCCATATTCCTCTGCAAAATATATAGCATGTTGATATTTGTGACACTGATATTCACCATATTTTGCACAAAATATGACAGCTAATGATTGTCACAGCTGTAGAATTTGATGTAGCAACTCTAATGACATCACATATTATACAATTTATTATTCATAAGTTGACAAGTCTTAAGTTTTGGCCTTCACCTTTATGAAATCTCAACAACCTTTTTTTTTAAACAGTTAAAACAATTTGTCTGAATACTGTGAAAGTGTGAAGGAACTTGAAAATCTTTTCTTGCATATACAGGAAATATTAGGCCTATAATCTTATTAAAAAATGTTAATATTTAGTATGACCTTTTGACCCTGACCTGTACAACATACCTCCCCAACAAAATCAGTAAATGGCTCATGTACCAGAAATGATGGGAAAATATCACAAATCTCTCACAAACAGTTAAATTTTGGTATCTGTAGAAACATTGAACACCAGCTTTTTCCTTCCAAATCTAATTAGTAAATTGCCTTGTCCCATTAACATCCATGTACCCTCTGTAACCAATAGTAGTTGAGTATAAATGCATATCAACAATGCTTCTGCATTTCAATTTGACCTATAACCTACAACTAGGGCTGTTATTTCCCCACAATGTAAGTGGTTAATTGACCTGTCACACTTCACTCTGGCACTTAGTTTGATGACAATCTGATTGATGCTTTCCGAAGTCATCATGTCCACTGTGTATCTACACTAGGTCTGGATATATTCGGCAGACTGAGAACATACTACAAAATGCCTCTGGTTGATTGCGACATAACATTGGTCCATTTTGCCAATCTTCAGCATCATATGACAGTGCTCCTCCTGGACTGCTCAGGGGGTGAGATATGTTGTGAAGTTGATCATTACAGAAAGATAGAGCCCGAAATGGCATGAAACTATGCCAGCCCCCCTACAAAGATATAATTAACGTCTCAATCTGGTTGAGGTCGACAAGTTCACCCAGACAGCAACACATGCAGCCAATAAGCTTGAAGTACTCAAAGTTTGGAGACAACAAACTACTGCCTGTTTGCCCCCTTGTACATTATCACGATGCCAAGCTGGCTAGCTCTTGCTGAAATTGAATGCGCTCATAAAACATTTCACAAGAGTGCAAGCTCTTTTGTAAACTTCTCCTTTTCTTTCTTTCTTTCTGTTTTTTTTTTTTTAAACAGAACAGTCTCATTCATCAGGGCCATTTTCACTGGTCCCCTATAACAACGTTAAAATTCCAGAGTAAAGATTACAAAATGGCATACATGGCATGTTCAATGACTTCTTAAAAATTTGCTAGTTGTAACTTCTTTTTACTTTTCATTTACTTTTTATATGGACACATTACATATCTTGCTCATTAGGAAATAGTGCTTTAGGTCAGATGCAACCTTAACATCATAGGTTTCTCCTAGATGAAATTAAACTGAAAAGGGCCTTGCAGTTGCAAACAGCTATTCCACATAAATGTCTTATTGTTGCGTCACGACATGATCATGCCTAGATATCAGATCGGGACTCACACTGAGTCACTGCAACTAGTTGTGTCAATTTGTGCCATCTGAGGTCTCTTTCACACAAATGGTGCCTGTGCCAACAGCAACACGCTAGATCACTAGCAAGATATTAGGCACATACCCAGGACAGGGCACACAAGGGTGTTTTTTTTTTTTTTAATCCCAAGGTTTCCCACCAAGAAAACGGTGCTCACTGCCTATTCATTTGGGGGAAAGTGCATGTACACTGTATGCACAGGTAAGTATTGAGACAATCACAGGGAAGCAGTTCTACATTAGCTATCAAATCACAGCTCTTTGAGTGGCACAACATTGTCTCACTTTTTTTTTCTTCTTCAAAATTTGTGAATTCAATCTGATTGACACTCATGAATGTAAACACATCCACACCACTGATATTTTAGTGACAATAAACATTCTGAGTAGCTCACTTACACTACTTGTGTATGTTGGCCAAGTGAATATCATGTTCTGGTGAAAGACAATCCAGTAATAATATATATATAGAAATGATAATGGCACACCAGTGAGATGGTCAGAGTATACAGAAGGAAGTATTCTGTTATTAGACCAAGCTGAATGCAAACAAGTTGCCCGTTCCCCATCTCCTTCCTTCTTGTCAAAACAACAACAAAAAACTTTTTCTTTCTTTCTTTTTTGCCCTCTACTATTATAGCACTACAAAAATTAAATGTGGTTTGGATACTATTAGCATAGCCTTAGCACAAAAATTTTGCAATTAAGCCCAACCAAAACACATTACAAATAGAGAACATGGTATCAAATTAAATTCCCTGCATAATTTTTGAATGAAAGTGAAATTCACATCTCGTATGTGAAACTTTCATCAAAGCCATGAAACTGGAAAGGAAAAGTACTCCTCGATAAAGTTTCAGAGGGAATACCTTAATACCGAAAACTGCCATAGAGTTAGTTCATGCCTTCTTCCACATAATATTTGCCTTGTATTACATGCATTTACTTTTTCTTTCCTGGTGTGCAAGGTCAGCCTCATGATGCATCATACTCCTGCATATCCACTCTGTCCCTCATAACTAATGCATGTAGATCTATCGTTACTTGTTTCTAATTTGTGATAAAATGTAATGTCTGCTGTTTAAAATTGCATGTTGTCATTTGAAAATGACCTTTTCATTTCAACCATGAAACTGAAATATGAAGTGATTAACACTTAAAAGTTGGACACCAACACAAAATATCTTTTAACATGGAGGGAAATAGAAAAGGTCCGCCATTAGGACACAAAGCAGAGCAATGAATCAGCACAATACAAACAGGATAACACCTTAATCGGCGCAACCAAACCTCCAAACATGATAGAATTGACATGATCAGACAACAGATAATTCCTCTATGCCCCAGCACCCCATCACATGAATGGTGTGGATGAAATTATTCCCTGGACCCACTCGACAACAATTTACCCGGCTGCTGATGCTTGTATGAACTGCAGTGTGCTCTGGCCCCCTCACTCCTACAATGGCCGACTGCCACAGCACCCGAAACCAGCAGCCGCAATGATAGGAAATGTTGGTGAAATGTTGAGAGGAGGCAGAGGGGAGAGTGGGGGTGGCGCCTGTAATCAATGCAAAACATCGACGCTCACAGATTCTCCATCCACAAACTGCCACCAGGAATAAAACCACAAAGATGGCCCATTGAGCCACTCTTTCCACAGAGCACTGCATACATTCTCTCCTAAACCCCTGTTGCTGGTTAAGAAAAGCTCTAGAGGCCTTCAATTTCAGTCTCTGTGCTCAGTTCACCTGTTGGAAGAAAAATCTAAGAATCTCCACTAAGCTGCAGAGGTTACAGCATGTCCTGAGTGACAACAATTGTAACTGGTTTCTATCAATACTCATTCAAGAGCCTTCACACTATTAATTTGCTGCATATGATGCTAATGAAAGGCAGTAATTCCTTGACCATGGCCAAAATGAATGAAGAAAAGCAAAAGGTTGGGGATGCAACGCTCTTGGGAGAGGGAATCCAACACTTGATGCTTGCACAAGTTACAAAATGCCACTTGATTTTATTCCAACTTCTGACTTTGCAACAATGTCTCCTAGAGCCATGTTTTCAAAGATCTTACTGCGACAATGTCGCGGCAACGTTAAGAGAACAAACTTCCTCACCTCTGGCAATAAAACTGCAGGAGAGAGCAAAGGGTATTGTTTTAACAGACACACACCCAAAACCTTACGTGGATAAGTTTCCACAAAGGGGTGTGTCCACTGTCGCGACTACCCCGCCCGCCGGCCAGCGCCGCCTATTGTTCTAGAATTTGTGTATACAAAACGTGGTTATAATCACTGATCTCAACTACACAGAGATCAGTGGTTACAATCCATGCACGTGATCAGCGCGAAACATGTCAATCATTCTCTGTCTGCAATCTTGCGCATGCATGTTGAGGATATCAAAGGAATAATACTAACAGGAGAGCTGCCAAGGTAGTGTTACAGTAACGTCAGGGTAATGTCGCAGCAATTACCCCAGCTGGCTAGGGTAGATTTTGGCAAAAGTTACCGGAAATCGTTGAACAGGCAGGGTGAAAAGAGATCACCCTGACATTACCCGGACGTTGCCGCGGTAACTCTAGATCACATTTATCTTATGGCTACTTGGATAGATGGATACATGTAACCACAGGCAAGATAGTCGGCCTCATACTGTCAAAGAGGTTATGTGTGTATATTACACTACTGTTGTTAAATCCAATCCATTAGTGATAACTGCAAATACCTGGGACATCTTTCTGGAGTTAAAAGCAAGGTGAGTGCTCTGACTGATGCTCAAATGACACCTTCACAACTGTTTTGCGACACAAAATTGCATCATTAACTAACAATATCTATGCGATGCATGAATAAAAGATTATTTGTCTTTCGATTGTCATTGAAAACTAAGTAACAGTCAAATGCATCCTCCTCAGTATTGCCAAATGCTAATATAGTGCTACAGTGAATCCTATGGTCATACAAGACTGTACTGATCTGACAGCTCTGGTGGTTCTGATAATATTATGGTGAGGATTATGCATTGCTAACAATCTTGTGTTTTTCAAGACCTTTCCTCTCTCTCCTCTCCTTCCCCTTCCTCCTCCAGTCTCTTCTTCTCTCTTCTATCTATCTATTTATCTCTCAGTAAGATCGCACTTCTCATTTTCTGCGATGGCACTAGGATTAGAGTGATCGGCTTGTCACCAATGGAAATATTTCCTTCTACACTGGACATAATCTCATAATAGTCAGCAATGACAGAGTGTTTGTATAAGTTGTTTCGGCATGTATGATTGGCACAGACTGCACAAGGTGATACACATTTGGCAATCCTGGTAATAAGCTGAGAAATCAAAACAAACAAAAACAGGAAATTCCGTGAAAATACAGGTATATCATATCATGTGGAAACTTGCATTACCTAATCTAAAATGCATAATACTGTAATTGCAAACTAACACAATCATTTATACAACAAAACAAAACTACAAAATACTGTGATATCTTAATTCACATCCGATTTCATTAGAACTTCTAATGCCCTTCTAATTTGATTCCTCTTCCTGCAATAAATTCAACGTGAACATGGGAGTGGAATTGTACTTTCATCTAGATGCATTCTCATAAAAATACCAAGCTAAAGTAAAAAACAAACAAACAAGTAAACAAACACAAAAAACCCACCAAAAACACTTCATTTTACAAAATAGTGAAGGATTGAACTGCAGATAAACATACTAGGCAGTGCTGATGTTTCAATTAATATTTTGTGCATGTTGTCAAATTACCAGACATTTAAAGGACACTTTCACCTTCATATACATGTGGATTGAGATAATGCAGGGCTCAGTATCAGTGGAACACATAAATCACCTCTCTAAGAACCATGTTGAGCAACAAATTTCTTTGATAATGGTCATAACTCTTTTGTATAAGAATTTTTCTCTGGTATATGCTGCGCAGTTAAAAGTTGACAATATCATCCAAATTACGTGAAGGCAAAATCACCACAAAAAGTCATAACTATTCATTTGTTCCGGAGAAAAGACACCTCCCCAATCCCATACTGTGAGAGTAGGCATTGAATATTACCAAATACGATGCTGTCACTGTGCATTACTGTACATGCACACTATGCTTAATGAGTAGGGGTACAGTGTATCACAACAACTTACTATCACTGCCACAATACCGGTAATCTTTGCAGCGGGACAGTGCCACAATACAGCCTCCCATTTCTTGCTAAGTGCAGGATGTATCTAAAACAAGAATGAACTTGACAGTCAATAACTACAAGCAATTTGTTTCTACTATTCTGAAATGAGGCATTGAATTTTAACAAGGCTTAGCGGATTTTCATGCCTGATTCACTGTCTTGCCCTCAAAATCACTGAATCTGTACAAACTCTGCTTTTAATCTGGAATCTCAGAATGAGGTTCACCCACGACACAGCTGCAAAACCTTGCTACAGGAGCACCGTTTCAACTTGACCTGATGCATGAGCCCTTTGGCATTTTTGATTATCATGGCATAATGCTTCAAAGGCACCATCAGGGTCAAACTGACCTTTATCAAGGCTCGAGTAAACCTTTCCAGAGAGTCTCCAGTTTGCAGGATTCACAATTCAGAGAAGGTGGCACATGCATATGCCCACCTACAGCACATGGACCCTGAAAGCATTTCATGTCTTCTTAAGATAGAAAAATTGACTGCATAACAATAATAAAATATTTTCCCAGTTTTTTAAGTTTGATTTGCTTCAAGGTCACATTTAACACATAATTCATGAAATGAGTGGGAGATCATTGAATTGCTCTATTATCACAGAATACATGGATGAAAGCACAATATCAAAAGAGGAATAATCAAACTTGAATTCAATCGAAAACAGCACAAAAATGAGTAGTGTGTTTTTTCCTTTTCTTTTCATTGTCCTAAAGCGATATGGCACTGGATGGTGATACAGGCTCTAAAGATTCCTGAAGCTGTGTACATACTTTGCAACCCATTGTAGACACAAAGCCTGTCTAATTACGCCCATGCATTTTGTATGAAGCAATCACTGCATCATTACAGCAATACTAATTGAACAATATCACTACAGCACGGTGCTGTGTTCCTCTGACCACCTCGGATGACAGTCTCATGAATGGCTTACAGGCAACAGGGATACAAGGGCCAGCGTGGCCGCCTCTATGAGGATGCAGACATCCAAAATGGCAGCATGTCTGTCCAGCAAGGACAGACGGGCCGGCGGAACCAGTAAAGATGATATTATGCGGGATGACAAATTGTAATGGGGAAATTAACATTTACAGATGCTCCTGAGCATGAATGCACACAATTATTAGCGCCAAGGTTACCTATTCACCTGCAAGATCTCGCTCACTGCAGTTAATTAAACTCTAATACAGCCAACAGTGCACATGTGCAGTTAGGCGTGCACACCACGCACCGGTGCTGCCTGAGGGAAGATGTACACAGAAGGAATTTGATCGGTCAATCACTCTCTCTTAGAGCTTCCCCAAGTATTTAAAAAAAAGAAGAAGACAAAACTGACAAGTTTTAGAACAGGCCATAGAGTCACATCAGACAGACACTGAAGGGAAGAGTGCATTCATGGTTAAGAGGGGGAGAAAAGGAAACAGAATAGGGAATAGCATCAATACAACAAAGATGATGGGTACAGATCGATATAGGAGACTAGGATAAATAAAGACAGGATGAGGATAGAAAGAAACAGAAATGGAGAAAAAGAGAGACAGATAGCAGAAATGTGGTGAGACCCAAGATAGACACTGACACAAAAAGTGAGATGACTTCAAACAAGTGGAAATTCTGGGGAGAAATACAAATACAAATACATATTTGTATACAAATACAAATACAATGGCTGCTCTGTTATACTATACTTGGTTGTTACCATGTGAACAGACTCATGCATATACATTTTAGTGTCATGCTCTCTCAAATTCCTTCCCATCGGTGTTTTTCCTTCCACTTCTAGTAAGACCTTGGTCGTGTCGCATAGTTTTCCCTTCCTTTCTTTCTTTCCTTTCTTTTATGCATCATTGCAGCTGGCTGGTATATCACATATAGGAATTGCAATTGATTCATGTTCTCCATTTTTCAAATCTTTCCCCGTATCTATGGAAGCCGGAATGTTTAAACCCTAATAGTACTTAAGTATTCACGTCATTATCACTCCCATGTCTAAATTGCTATTAGAGCAACTGCTATAGCGTGCAGCATGTGGTTACTTGTTCTCATAAATGCATGTGAGAAGAATCTTCTGAGCCCCGAGTAAGAGTCATTCTCTTTTGTTTATCCTTACTTTGGTCTTAATTGTACCCGTGCTCCTCATCCTGTTCCCCTCACTAGGCTTTTGTTGGGACCTACACTCAACAAGCTTTGCTTTTTAGTAGGTTCCATCGTATTTCTCTTCGCATCCTTTACTTTGATTGAAAATGACACATCGACCGTTATGTATTACTTTTGTATTCCTATTTCTTCATGTATATATCAAAGCTGGACATTCTGTATTATATTTTGTTATATACCATGTATTTTCCATCGAGAAATACGAAAATAAATTGAAATTGAAATATATCTCAAATGGAAGGGATATTCTACTTGAGAAAAAAAAAAAGGAACATAAGAGACATGTACTTGAAAGTGCAATGTCACTCGCTATAAAATAGGCTCGATAACTGGATGAAAATCAAATGAACATTTTTAACAGAAGTTTCATGTATATCACATATCAAATTATGTCATGGAATTCTATAGTTTCTCACGGTTTCATGAAATAGTGATATTGAACCCGTTCCCCCTAAAATTTGTTCAGTTGTTGACTATTAATGCACAAATGATTTATTGTGACGGATTTACATTTTTCTGTTTGTTTTTTTCCTGTCAAAAATGGAAAGAAATTAAGTAACATGTTCACGCCAATAGAAGATTTGTAGACCTATGACATCATCACCTAAACGACTCTATACATGCCGTTGCAACTATACTGTGACTGGTAAATTATAGGAACCTTCTTATTTCATGTTAAATGTCGATGTAACTCCAACCATTTTGTTCAATTATTGTTTTTCCTTCCAACGATGGAAAAAAGAATGAACACTTGAAAATTCAGGTAGCATCCAAAATCATAATGCTACAAACCCACACACCTGCTTTTCCAGGGCAAGCACTGTTCTCCAAAACAGTTCAAAACACATGAGGCTGTCCACAGAATGTTTGAGGTCTGTGTGCTAATACTGTCATGCTAGTTATAGACATAAGTTCATAAAGTTCTTGGAGTGCATTTCAAGAGCAACACTGGTCTTTTAACTGTTTCACTCAATTAAACTTGCACACCAAATGCCAACACAGGAAAAAGATACCACAAACGATGTGTACAGACTATGAAAGAAAGAGAGAGAGAGAGACAGGGCGGATGGGAGGGAGGGTGGAAGAGAGAATGAAAGGGAAGATCTAGTTCTAAAAACAAGATTTCTGCAGTACACCATCATCCAATATTTGGATTGCTTTTCCCAATCCCACAGACACATAGCATACAATAACAAGTGAGAGAGGCAGCATGGCTAAGCCAAAGTTGATGCATCATCATTCCCAATCTCTCTCTCTTCCCTCCCGCTCTCTCCTGCCCTTTCTTGCCACAACAAATACTCACGAAGGTGGCCTTTTAACATAGTCTGCATGGCTGTCAAGAGTGCAAACACGGTAGCTCAATTCACGGGGGAAAATCCAGGTGATTTCGTATGCACCCATTTGAGAAATCCTCTGGCGATACCCGCAGATTGCGCACAGCTTGTGGAAGCAACCTCGGTACACATTCACCTGAAGATTACAATGTCTGTCAAAGGCATCTTGGCTCAAAGTCTGTGGAACCACCTCAGACTGAGATGAAAGGCAGAGTGGTTGCACCTTCAGTGCCTGTTCATTTTCTAACATGGCACAAAGCTTTTATTGGTGAATCCACAGAGTGGACATGTCTTCATGTAACCAATTTCAAAGCTCTTTTGTTGCTACATTTCTTTTTTTTTTAATATATATGTTACTGAAGGAGATGTGTTTGTAATTAATCAATACTACTATTCATTTTCCTATAAACTCCAACTTCTGATAAACATGAGGCACACTTGGTCTGGTGTTTACCTTTGGAAGTTTAAAAGTAGCTTCTTTGGGGTTATCGAGTTGAAATTTTTCCAGCTTTTTACTAATAATTTGTGAATTCCTCAAAAGTTTGGCTGAAATATGAGTGACGTTGAACCACTCGTGTGTAACAATATGAAAGACCAACGTAGAAGCCATTGAGATGAAATAGGGATTGATACAATCACATTGTACAAATCATCAATAATTCCTTGCACCACCTACCTCACATAAATTCAACTTTGACAATATTTCTGACATTTGATTTATGAACTAATTGAAAATGCTGCATCTAACATGAATCCATTCATATTCAAGTTGAGGATGACTCACACGAATAGATAAAAAAAAACGTCAAGTTCAATCAGCTGAAATAAAGTGTGCCACACAAATCACATGAGAAGATTAGCACTCAATGCAACTTGCACAACAAGGGCAGCTACTTTATGTGGTGATAAATTTGATTTTCATTGCCATGAAGAAATAATACATTGCTACAGAGACTCGACTTCTCCCAAGACAAACTAGTGTGCTTTACGAGGATATCCCTGACTCTATGATTGGATCAGCTTGACTGCATATAAGCAGCTTTGATGGTATAATGGATTCCTTTAATCATCAAACAATGCGGAGAGCCGTAACTGCCACCTCACAGGGGCACCGTCGTGCCATCATCAGAGTGCAGGCCCAATTTCTCCCACGCCGGCGGAGAAGATCTCGTATCAAAATTTTCATTTCAGCAGTCACGCGGGCAAACTGCACGGCAAACTTATGGATTGACTTCACAGTTTTATGAGCACGGGCCGAGGAATACAAATTAGACGATCTCTCCGCGATGCTGTATTTGACCGGTGTCTACATGCATCCTGCTCTGTAGATTATCTGCCTCCCGATGCAGGAAGGGGGAGGAGTCGAGCAGAGACAGCTTCACAGCTTGTGGGAATGTCCTTTCATGCAGATGTGGGCATCCCACATGTGGCAAACATGGCTTAAGGGAGGGTAAAGCTGGGGGGGGGGGGGGGCAGGAGCTGACTCAGAACTTTAACAGACCTAGGCTGCCCTTTATACATTAGTGGTCACTATGCTTTTCTCATCCTTCTTAAGACTGTAATATAACACTAAATTTAAGTGGCATCTGGTGAAATGTTTTTACAGTGTAAAGTGTAGAAGTACCCATGTGCTACTGTATAAGCTGTTATTTTCCCCGAGGGTTTGATTTTTGTGAATTTTGCATGTTACTGTTGGACTGCGAATTTAACAAAACAGGAAAATGTGGCCATGCACTAGGATAATAGTGCACTCATAATAGCCTCGGTGTCAATGCACAAAAAGCTATATCTCGCGAAAAATGTCTAATACCTCCTCATTTGTGAAGATATCTGTACAAGAAAAAAAGCAACTTATAAAAAAAAAAATACTGTAACTCTTTATAGCAAACCCACCTACATCCACTAAAGTCTATCTATGTGGGACACTCTTATTCAGAGCAATGTTATACTCATGTACAAAGGAGTATATTCTAGACCCTTACACAGGAGATCCGGATTTGGACTCATGCCCAATGCCTACATCATTCATTCAAGGTGTTTCAACCACCATGTTTATCTCGACCAGGCTGTATGAATGTATAGCCTCCAGTGCTGGGATAATGGATTTAATGCATGTACTCAGGAAGAGCAGACTTAATGCTGTCAAGCCTACTATGAGCAAATTTTACCAACCCTTTCAATATACCCATCCTCATAATCATAATCACCACTACCATGGTTCTCCGTATAATAACTGCAACAACCACTAACTGTAATCAGTCACCCTACATATCCAAGGCATACTCCAGAATGTCTTCTTTTTGAGATCTCCAATCAACAAACGGCCCTACTTCCTAGAATTGAAAATAATCCTAGAGCACTGGCCACACAGCTGGTGTGTATGGTAGAGATATATGTCTGACATCAGTCAAAGTTTTGGGTAGATTGGCGAACGTATCAGTGGCAGGAATACACTCGGCTATTTATGTGTACCCTCTGTCGTTTAAACTGTCATTCACTATTGCTCTCAATATCACTTCATCCGCAGCCACCTCACAGCGATTGCCCTTGTCAGCAATGTCATCATCATTATCATCCTCCTCCTCTAATGCTCATGTGACAGAAAGCACTGAGGCCATCATCAGGTACAAAAACATATTATATAGAATGATCACACACACAAGCGATTATTCATCTTCAGAATGATGCACATGACGTCGCATTTTTACCTGTAAAAGTAGGAACACCCTCTGACTGTGTTGTGACTGAAGTGTTCTGTGGTCTTCTCGCTACCAAAGTCCTCCAGGGGATCTGACCATAGGAGATCACACATGGGACCGAATGCTGGGGGCTCCTTGAACCTGTCCAACTGTAGAGCAAAGTTGGTACAAAGAAATGCATCAGTATGCAAAGAAATGTCCCCCTGCATTACAGCTCTTTTGTCACCTTCAGATTCTGAAATATAAAATCCATTTTAATATCAAATTTTGACTCCAGTCAAAGCGGGTGGCATGTCCAAAAAGTTAAATTCCTTTTCCCATAAATGCTAAAACCCCAACTTGCCAGCTAGTCCAGGGCAAGTAAAACTCACTAATGGGCAAGTAATATGAATGGGCACTTATCTATCTAAAGTATGGGGCTCTTCCCAATTTGATCAAGTGGGATACATATCTTCTGTACTGCCCTGATTTCTGTCAATAAATTAAAATTATTACATTTAATATCCTTTAGTATCCACCTTTGACCTACCTACGAGTAGGAAAGCACACATTTACACCAACACACACAGAGCAAAAGGTCCCATTCAAGTTTTGAAAAAGTCATCGGAAAGAGTCTTTCCATTACTACCAGAAGGACTACTAAATGACTGAAAAACAATTCAGAAAGAAACCAAACAAGAAATATTTTTCATTGACTTTCCATACTTATTTGCTTGGTCCAAAATCCACAGGCTAAATAATACAAAATTTCTCATGGACAAATGGATCCAGGCACCTTCAAAGTGTCAATCTGTCCAGAAATTATGCATTCAGTTATTTATTCACACAATATAAGTTGAATGCATGAATTACATTGCAATGCACAATAAACAAGATTTATGAGTTTGCAAATATTGCAAGTATACAAAAACGCTGGAAATGGGGAGGAATGCTAAAAAGCAATGCTTATATGCATTCCTCCCACACATAATACAACAACTCATGATTGATATACTGTTACATAAAAAGGTGAAATTACAAAACTATTAAAGACATGGAAACCAAACTAACCCTGAACTTAGGAGCATTCTCCAAGCGTTCAATGACTAGATTGATGATACTTACATTCCTGATGTCATCTAATGAGTGTATTTCTGGTGAGAGCCCTCCATGCACACAGAGGAACTGTTGGTTCATAACAGCTGCTAGTGGTAGACAATCGAATGCTATCATACATGCATTGTACACATTCTCTGTGTATTTGATTTTGCCTGTATGGAGGGAGAAAGACAAACAATTGTACACTTGTGACTATTTGGTTTCACCATTCCATTCATTGACATGAAACGACCAACACCTGCTCGAATTCATTTACCATTTTACTGAGCAAAATAATTTCACATTTATCACAGTTACATGAAAGCGAGTGAACATTGACAATCCGTTTAAATGCGTTGACTGCTGCTTACGTTTGCACAGTTCAATTACACCACACATCAGATAATCCCAACATTCTATTCAGCTTTTTGACATACCTAGACACATCATGCTTTTGCTATGTAACATCCTTCTGCATAGTTGATATCACTTCTACAAAGTGGTGAATAAATAAAACGTCTGAATGTGCAATAGTATCATTTTAACAAGAACAAAATTAGTTCACAAGATTGAAGTTTTTTTCTAAAAAATGAGTGAATTCATGGGAAAAAAAAGAGAAAATATTATCCCCTGTTGTGATCAATTGACTATATATACATAATATGCAAAACGTGGATCTCATTTTACTTCTCTCCTGATGCACGCTCTAATCGAAGGGTATGCAGGGTTGGGAAAAAGAATGAGATGGAAAACCCATCTCATGGTAGTGCCTCCAGTCTAGACTCTACTTAGCAACAGTACAGATGACATGACTTTTATACACCACAGAGAGTGGCCACATATTCAGCTGACAGCACACGCCCGTATCAACCCTATGGAGGTACACGGCGTGCAGCGAGCCCTCCCTCCCTCCCCAGGCCATGGCATGTGTTATTAAAATTTATGGCGCAATATTGAATTTTTTACAGCCAGTCGCCCTATGTGCATGTTATCCGATGCTAATCAGGCATTACTTTGCGAGGGACAACCCTCGTTTCCCGCGAAAGCAGTATTTTATAAATCTGTCCGACGGTCTTGAAGGCAGACTAACATCAGGAGGCCATTATATGAGCATGCAATGAACAAATAATTTGACATGCACTCGCCACCGGCAGCCTCATGCAGTACAGGACCCTAGGAAAATACTATTCAAGAAGGCAACACACTTGAAATTGCCATAGATGTACGCAGTATTCATGTGTAGAATAGATCAATTTTAAGAAGACGTTGATATATTGCAATTTACATTTTCCGTTTTTTTTATCCAGTCGGAAGGAATTTTCAGCTCTTCTTGACGGACCGGAGGAATAATTTTGCAGCTACATAGCACGCTTTTCATTGAAATATTAATCAACCTACCTCATAACTTTTTCAAGACAAGCACTCTGATGGGAAACCTAATGCCTTTCAAGTCAGCACTTTCTATAGTCAAGTAATCTTCTGAGAAACTATCAGATACCTTACCATGTGACTCAACTACTGCATTTCAGTGGAAAGGCTTTCGATTAGTGTAACAATTTAAAATGACATCCACACTATGAGAATGTGTAAATGCACTGACTTAGTTTTCTTTAGGCAGTGCTACCCTGCATGAACATTAAAAAAAAAGCTCGAATGGTTGCTTTTTCTTTCCATTTATCAGTTGATAAGAAGTCTGAACAACAGACACAAGGACAGGGTGGCCATGTTTTGTGCTTTACTATCAATCATAAATAGCAGGTACTTTCTAGTAATCAGTAGTTAATCAGCAGTTGATAATCATGAAAAACAGATTATGTCTAATGCTTTATATGACAAGAAAATACTGATATCTACCTGAAGAAAAAAACAATTAATTGTTTTTCAGTGGTATTGCATTTTCCTCTTCTTTCTTTCTTTTTTATTTGTGATCTTCATACTTTTTTTGAGGGGGACAGAAGAGAACTTTTTTTTCTACTCGAGATCATTCTGTCTCTCCTTTGATACAATCATGAATGCTGATTTGCTTTCTGTTCCTACACAGCAGAGAAACATTTTCAGTCATCTCAACAGATTTCAACTACACATGGAAAGCTGTTCCATTCAGGCAACCGACACACGAGTAAATAGAGACCTCATTCTAACTAGAGAAAGAAAGAGAATTTTCTAGTGATGATCTTTCAGCTTTTTACAGCCATGTTAACATTGTAATCATCATTGATGAAGTCATGTGAGTTTTGACAGGTGCCTTGACATGCACTGCCTGGAAGCATGTCATGTATTTAGAGATGCACTGAAAATTGGGAATGATTTTCCACTCCATTACTCATAACGGTTTCTGCCATTCCTCTGGAATGTTATGGTTCACACTTTGTACAACAGATGTCATTACACATCAGGAAAGATGATGATAGCAGCCTCCAACATACACACACACACACTGCTGCCACTGATGACCAGATGACATTCTACGCTGTGCATTATCACTGTGAACAGCAACAGAACAATCATTCACAATCTAAGCTCCCACGAGATGTATTAATTATCTCTTTCTTCTGGCTAGGGGTTGTATTTTAAGGCATTCTGGAGCTGAATTATTTTGTAGGTAATATTAATTCTGCATACAGCATACGTACAAATATGCATGTGAATGTAAAATACTGAGACAACTTTGGTCACACATCACAGATTTATCAGAGAGATTGGTAAAGCACACAGGCACATAGGTACCACACCCACACGCAAATGAAAAATTAGCTATTTTTTTCTGAGACTCTAAAAGCAAAACCATGCAGGATAGCAGTCACGTAGCCAGCTCATAGGTAAAATTGAGGTACAGTTTTAGCACTCTTAAGGAAAACAGTTATACAATGCTATTACATGCATTGGGATGCTGACTCCAACTAATGACACCAATCAGCATTAGAAGCCAAAAGGGACTCTGGAAATCATACTTACACTCTGTTTTGAATGTGAAGTATTCTGTGAGGTGCCGGCACTCATGGTTTCCTCGTAACATGAAGAGCGTCTTGGGACACAAAATCTTCAAACTCCAGAGATATAGCACACACTGTAGTAGACATGGAGAAAGAAAGAATACAAATGTGAAAAACATAAACTCAACGTGATATAGTTATGCTCATGAGTTACTCTGATGCTAAGCTACAGTGCACTCCCGAACATGGCTATAACAAAATTCCAGATACAACAAAGTAAAAATTCAGGCTGCAACACTATCTGTTCTATGTTTTTTTTATTGTTTATTTGTTCAGTTATAAGGAAATTTTAATAAATGAAAGAAAATTGCCAGTCCCGAGAACTTCATTATAATGGGAGTCCACTTAGGTTGTACTGCACTTATAAGCACATTACTTCTTTCAAGACTATAGTTGTGTTGGAGAGCCCCTGATCATCACTCACTGCCACTCTTTTATGCAATTTCATGGCTTTAACATCTCAGGTACAACCAAGATCGCTTTTCCCACAGGAAATTCAATAAACAGATAACTAAAACAAAACATACTATACTCACTACAGTACATCAATACGAAATGTCATTGATTTCAGTATATTCTTTTTTAATTCAAGGTGATTGTTTTCATTCTGTAAAGCGCATTGAGCTGCTTAAGAAGTGTGAAATGCACTATATAAAAACCAGCTATCATTATCATTATCATTATTATTATTCTGTTTTGACGGTACCTAGGGGACACAAGCTTGATAACTTACTTGTTTTTACAGCATATTCAGCAAGAATTTATGAACTTTCCTTTAAAAGGGGGGGGGGGGAGATTCATAAACAGAAACATAAATCTCATTCAAGGAAGATATTACTCAACCATTTCTGCTGTGGTATGGTAATAAATGTACGTTTTGGCTTCTAAAAACAATGTTGTGGAAAAAGCAACAAAATTTTAAGAATTTGAAAAAGCTTTCCCTGTTCAAGCCCTTCCTAATGCCATCAAAAGTGACACCCACCCTGGCTGTCCCCTATGCTGAATAATGGATTTGATAAAATGTGAGGAAAGCAGAGACCTACAGAAGGCAATCATCATGTTCCAAAAGATGGATAGATGTGTCAGCTCATTCGCCGCCACTTCACACGCACAGTATTGGCACACACTCGAAAGTTAACAACATGAAAACACACACCTACAAACCTACACACACACACACACACACACACACACACACACACACACACACACAGATTATCCCAAGCATGTCTTTCTGCCATCATGAAAAACAAACATATCTAGACCAATACACTTCATGTTGATAATTCCCTCCTTGAGGACTAGATTCACCCTGTCATACTACAAATGGGAAATACTTGCTACAGGCACTCTCTTCATATCTTAGTTAGATGCAGGTACAATCACACAAAGAGGTACTGGTCCAATACTACAATACTAATGCACTACAGACTTTCATAGAGGGATATTAGAAGCTTTTTCAACAAGGTAAATATTCAGGTAATCAATTACGTTCTGTTCTAATAAATCACTATCATACTGAATAGGGGATTCTATCAAGTATTGTTTTTTAACTGGGATTAACGAACTGGTCCTTAATTTCTCCATTAAGAAGCAATTTCACTACCTCCTCAGCACCCCTGTCTAAAGACCTCATGCTTCAGTACACTAATTACTTTAGAGTCAAACCTTCACTCATTATTCAGATCTGGTTGGGCTTCATTCGCCATGCTATGTCTTGAATGCTCTTCACTCTTCAAATGAAAATTGCTTTCTCCAATTTCACTCTGTATTTCTGAGTTTCACTGAAAAAAAAAAAGGTGAATTGTAAATTTTTAAATTCTAATGTACTTCAGAGAGCTGGTTGGTCTCTCAACATTCCATTTCAAGGTACTGTATACTGCAATATGAAGCACAACTGCTGCATGAGCCATTTTCAGTACGAACACATGGTTTATTCTCCACAGCCAGTAAGAATCCATGTTTTATCATTACCATCACTAATGCCTAGAGCTCCGCCATATTTATTGATCTAATTTGAAGCTAATTTTGCTGTCAAATATCAAAAGGTCACGAGGCATTCATAAATGGGTCACTGGCTCTGCACTTTGTGCAACTGTAGGAATGTTTGTTTTGCAGTCTCTGAATAGCCTCTTTACTATGCAGTGCACCACCCTCCCACCGTCTGCTAACCCCACCCTCCTTTATTTAGCATATCTCAGATCACTTCTCCAACTTGTAGAAAGAAAAAAAAAACCTCCCTCTAAATCTTCATATTGTAACCTTTAAGTTGCCATTGATCTTTCCAACAATGTCATATTGCTGCTTCTTTTGCTCTCTCTCTCTCCATCTCGTTCCCTGCGCCAACCTTTTTCCGATTTCTTCATATCCCTCAACCTTCTAAAATGAAATTGACTCTCCTTGATTGCAGCCATCTCTGGTTCTTTTCTTCCGAGTCTCCTCGTCTCTTCTTCACACGGTTTCCTCGTCCCCATCCTCTGCACCAGCCTCTGCTCCATCTGATCTATCAATGTGCTCTCTCTCTCTCCCCTTCTTCTCCCTCGCTACCCTCCTCACTCCGGGCTCCAGTGTAAAGTGCCGTGGTTGGTTTGTCCTCCATCTTCCCTCCTCCTCCTCCTCCTCTCCGTCCACCTTTCTTTCTCCCCTCCCTCCCTCCCTCCCTCCCTGCGCTCTTCTCCTGTTGCAATCACATTTGCAACCTGTAACCATATCAACGGCTGGGCAGTCAATCTTGCAGGTTTCCACAGAAGGTCAAATGTTTTATGTATGCCCTGACAGAAGGAAGATCGTCGCACACACATGAATCCCTAACACAAAGCGCGTCTCACTCTCTCTCATTCTCTACCTCTGTCCCTCTCTCCCCCCAATCGAGAGTAATATTCTCCAACATTTTTCTTCCTTCATTTCCCTGAGACATCCGTCGGTGCTCGACAATTAGAATGGAGTCTCTGCCCGGCACATTACGGCTTTCATTCTCCCTTTTTAACTGCTCCCGAAGAGCTGTCCCATTAATTGAGCAACATTGACTTATATATAAGACATCCAAACAAGAGATATTCAGCTAGGGCTATGAAAGACTACGACGAGACCTAGACCGCACCTATGTTCTTTTTTAGAAGCCAAGGGAAGACTCCATGCTGGCATCAATTCTATGCATCAATGCACATAGGCACACACAAAATTTAGCAGTCTCGAGTGAAACAAGGAAACTGCTAAAGCTTCAGCGTAAGGGGAAAAGCAGCAGGCTCTGCCTCTGTATGTGTAGTAAGTGTGTGTGTGTGTGGGCATTTTTTTTTTTTTTTCATTTCTTCTCTTCCTGAGGAATGGTCATAATGTACACATTTTCAGGCAACCTGCGTGTACCCCTTTCAAGCTCACTTGCTTCATCGAACAGCCACAGCCCTGAATGTGGGACTGAATAACTGCAACGAAATTTACTAGCTCCATTGCCAAGTGCATCTGTCAGATTAAGACAGCAGATTCTTCTTCTCCCTCTCCTTTCCCTCTCTCGTTTTTTTTTTCTCTCTTACTCTTTCCATCTCTCTTTTTCTCTCTACAGATTTTAGGGCATTGTGTAACTGTGTGGGCGTGTGGACACGCAATATACAACACCAAAAACTGGTATGCTAAATTGCTCTCATCTTAACCTCTCAATATGCATATTACAGTACCTCACATCTCGAGTCTTTTATCTATTCTATCAAGGTCTTATACAAGTAGATTCTCCTTGTATGTTGCATTTAATTTGTGTGTGTGTGGTTTTTTTTTTTTTCAATTAGGCAAATATTTTAATAGGTAACATCCATAATATACATTATTCTGTTAGGGAGAGATTGACTTTTTAACATCATCATTTCAATTTTGTGAGGAAGAACGCACTCAAGAGAGTATATGCAACAGACATAAGCCATAGCTGCATTTTCATTTTTTGTCTAATGATATTCAAAGCTCACACAGAAATATAATTCAACACATTTTTGCACCTGACTGCAAACTAGGTGACAAGCTTTCTGCTCCTTTAGCTTCTCATAATTTTCTTGCTGATTCACATCACTTCCATTCGTAATATTTCCACTTGTGCTAGTTCACTTTAAAAATTGAAATTAATAAATGATGAAAGTAACTGCTTTTTCTCAATGCCACCAGTAAAAGTCATGGCAATAATGTTGACTTTGAAAAGATTAATACCAGCAATTCTCATTTTAAATCAAAATAATATTCAATGTTATCTTATACTGCATACTTCATCTTAATTGGAGCATTTGGAGCATGGTCAGTTCAAAGATGCTAGCCATGTGCTATCAATCTGATTGCTGACGGCACATTTTGGAGAAAGCACATAAAATGGGCACTGAACAACATGAAAATACTACTGTATACGCTGTTATTTTCGCGTATAGATATTTTTGCAAACAAGAAGTTCATAGACATTTTCGCGAGATGTTTTCGCAAATTGATGCTGACGCTATAATGCAATATCATCCAAGCGCATCGAGACATTTTCTTGTGTTGTTAAATTCGCGATCCAACTGTGATTCACGAAAATAATAGCTTATACAGTAATACTGCACATTGGGGGGATTTTACACTTGCTTGGAAATTTCGTGATTTGTCTCAAATTGCAAAATTTCTTAAGCAATTACACCCAAACAACATCGAAACATAGCCAGAACTAGAAATGTCGCTATGGCGACTGGTATGCCTCCGCCATAATGCATGATTCTCCTAATAGGTCTAGATAGTACATGTGGACAATGTGTGATTACATTTTCACAAAACTGGCAAAATATTGAAATGACAAGTTTGTCACAAATGTGTTGAATGTTCACCTTCCTTGACCTTGGTCTAATTGGATGAATAGGAGAGCATGTATTTGGGGATTTAAGGACTTTAACTTGACTTTGACCCATTCATACATTTAATGCATTGAGTAATTTTTATGGTACCGGTATGGAGAAAAAGTGCAATTTCTGTACTGAATAGTAAATTGTTACCATGTTCATCTGGCCTTTGACCCTAAAATTCATAAGATAATCACTTTCAGGTAGAACATGCATAGATATGCAGTAAGTTTCACGATAAATTGAGCCACTTCCGAGATATGGAGGAAAAAGTTAGTTCAGCACTTTCACTTGATCTTTGACCTTTTGACCTTTGAGGCAATAAAAAAGAAAAAGAAAAAAAAAATTCTCCAGAGAATTTCTATTAGGTTACACATGCATACACCAAGTGTAAAAAAAAATACTAATCCTGCTGGCATTGCATGAACATGAGGGAAATAGTAAAATTTTGAAGTGTTGCACTTGACCTTTGACCCCTGACCTTTGACCCCATGAACCCTACATTCTCTAGATAATCACTGCCAGTCAGTACATGTATATACTATGTTCCATGAAGATACCTTGAACAATTTTCCAATTTACAGAGAAAAAAAAGAAGTTTTAATACTTTTACTCAACCTTTTGACCTTTGACCTTTGACCTCATGACCCAAACTTTTACCAGAGAATCTAAATTGGGTAATACATGTATACACTAAGTTTCAAGAAAATATCTTCAGGCATTGCATAGATATGGTGGAAATAGTGAAATTTTATGTATTTGACCTTGACCTTTTGACCTTTGACCTTGAGCACGTGCACCCAAAAGTTGATAGGCACAACTTCACCCCCTAATACACATACATGCCAAGTTTCATTAGGATACCTCAACAGCTTTTGATAGTTACCTTGTCCACAAAATTCATTACGGACGGACGGAAAGACGGACGGACGGACGGACGGACGGACGGAAGGACGGACGGACGGAAGGACGGACGGACGGACAACCCGAAAACATAATGCCTCCGGCACCACTTCGTGGCGGAGGCACAAAAACTGCTAGTCAGAGTGTGATTCTTTAAAACTTTGCGTAATTTGAGGCGAAGTTTTAGCGAGTGTAAACCCAAACTGCAGAAATATCGTGATTTTTCATCCTATGACTTTTGGTATTTCAGGAATGCACCGGGAGTTTACACGCGCTCCTGATCCCTCTTTGGAACATGTAGAGTACGTAGGCCGCTGGCCAGCGTACACGTTACAGCTGTACAGGTACACTGCCGATCCTCGGCATGGCGGTCTCCCGATCTCTTTGCCCAATAGCAAAGTTTACTGTCACTGTGCAGGACAGAAGTACAATCTATAATCAACAAGACAACATCAAGCCATTACCCATAAGCTTTTGTGTTTTTTTTCCATAACGGTAACAAGAATTAAAGTGATTGAAACTAGCAGTAGCAAACCTGAAGTTCTCCAGTCATATATCATCATCCCAAGGCGACATAACAATACTCTCCCAGAAATGTGTTGATCTTGAGAGTGCCCATACTGATATCGGTATACATTGACTTTGTGTATCTATAGAGGAGTACAAGTGTCAGTAAAATGTTGGTGAGTTCTTGCTGTTGCCTGATGAAATACCTAAAAAGCTGAGCCTGCCTCTCAATTTTCGTCACATCTGGAAAATTTCATGATCCTCCTGAATGCTGCTTTCCTCAACTTCCCTATACTTAGCTGAAGTTTTACACAACTACTAAATATGTGATCTACTGTAAAAGTGGAAATTTTCGCGGTGTTGAAATTTTCGCGCATTTCGCGCAACCAGAAACTAGCGCGAAAATAAAAGCACGCGAATATTTTTGTTTGCCATATGTTCCTGTGCCTAAAAACACGCGAAACTCTTCTTACCCAGCCGAGCGCGAAAAATCAGTCGCGCGAAAATATCTACTTTTACAGTAATATGGCAAGCTATTAGTTTTACTGTAGGTTTACACTCTCGAGAAACACAAATTTATGTGTGCATGGGACTGATAAAAAGCCCTGGCTCAACATTCCAACCAGCTGCAAGCAAAACAGACTGCACTGCAGTGAATACGAAAAGTGCGCACTTCCACTCGTCTACCGTCAACCCGGAAGTGGAAGACAGAGGTAAATACACATGTGCACTACCGACAAAATTGTGATGTTTCGTGAAGCTCAAACTTTGCATGTTTTTGCGCAAGTGTAAATGGTGGAATCAAAATATCATGATTTTAAAAATCGCGAAGTTAGTAGGTGTAAATGTGGCTATTGTGAGAATTGCAAAGGACACAGCTGATTAGGGGCCCCATTTCAAACTGAGGTTTGCACTCAGAATTACAATAATGGCCGTTTTCATCGGAACAGTAATAAAACTCACAGGGAACTGGTTCTTGTCCAGCTGCCACCACAGCAGCAGCTGCACGCAACAAACACTGGAAAATTACAGGAAAGCTACAGGAGAGTAACAAGGAAGTTATCCCTTTGATTACTGACACATTGATTTATAAACATTAACTTTCCCCTCCTGTGGCTAACGGTATAACTTTTTATAAAATGGCTAGAGCATTCTTTTTATCTGTCTACGGACTGATTGATCTTGGGCGCTGTTTTTTATGTTTATATCTTTTTTCAACCGTAACTGGGGGGGGGGGGGGGGGGGGGGGGGGGCTTCAGTTTGCTTAACAATAGTTAATTTAGGCAATGACATAGCAATGCACCTAACTCACTGTACATAACCCAATTGAGTCATCTTTTCTCCATATGTTGGAAGCCCGCCTGGTATGTCTGTGACTGACATTTAAGCTACAGTGTTTTAAAACCAAATTAGTCTATTTCATCACCATCCCCCCCCCCCCCTCCTTTCCTTCCTCTGCATCACAATTCTTTCTGGGTACCATTTGTTCATATTTCAAGCTCTTTTCATCAATTAAAGTTGCAATAAAATTGCAGCTTCTATGACAGCAACTACGCAACAACCAATCAATGTGAGTATTGGAGTCATGACTATAGTAAAAGAAGCTACAGCAAACTTCAGCCGTTGTAAACCTCTTTGTGAAATGGACACCTGATCTTCAAAGTGCTGGTACAATTATATACTCACATGATCTGGAACAGTCAGTATTACATATGTCTATCTCCCTCTCTCTTTGTCTCCAGAGAATAACATATCTATAGCTCTTTGACTCCTAATATTTTCTAATCGCACATATTTCCCAAGCTTGCTGTCCTAATATCAGCAAAACACAAAAAGAATAATCTTTTCTTTCAATGGTTCTCCCTATACATATGTATACATATATTTCTTTCAAATACAATATGTGTACACGTTTCTTTTTTTTTTTAACCAGGCGACACATTTGTCAAGAATTTACCCACCTCGCTGTCCCATCAATAACGCGAGGTACAAGTTTAAAGTTATCAAATGCTTCTGAGGCATAGACCATCAGTGTAGAGTAGCTTTCTACAAAATGAATCACTCTTGAATAATTTCAGCTTGCCTGGCTATATTCAGTCCATCGGTCAGGATTCAGGGTATTCCATACCAAGGGGGGGGGGGGGGGGGGGGGGGGGGGGAGAATAGCGTGTGATTAATTCCGTCTCTGCAAGCATGGTTATGGTGATCCCATGCAAAACAGGAAGAACACCCAGTCAAACATAAACAGTTGGGTGTTGGGAGAGGGGAGGGGTTTTATTTCATAGAAAATTTCCTGTCATGTATCTAATGAAAACACGTGTATGAGCCAATGTGATAGATGAATCGAACATTTCCATCATTGCTCTACAGCAATTCTCCTCAATGCGCCTCACATCACAGAATTTCTGATGTAATTAAGCGCTACTTTAATACTGATACTGTATGCGCTGTTATTTTCGCGTACAGATATTTACCCTAATAGTGCATGATGACATTTTCGCGTGGTCTTAAATTCGCGGCCCTAGCTGTGACGCGAAAATTAAACCCTGGCGAAAATAACAGCTTATACAGTACTACTGGCAATATGTAAGAAGAATCCTGACATACCATTTAGAGGAGCATGATACACTAGGGTCAAGCTCCAGAGCAGGCAGAAGCCTTTCTGCATTGGCTAAATTCTACAAAGCACAGAAAACTGCATCATTCTGCTAACAGACTACACAAATTTATTCAAGCTAAAGGAAAATTATCCCCCCCCCCCTCCTTCACTTCATAAACCTCTACATGGGCGCAGGGGCCTGAAAACAATTAGATTCCACAGGCTCTCCCCATGCATTTCATGAACTGGACAGGAAATTGACAGAAAGACAAGAGACTACAAGCCTGGGAATATGCATCCTACATTATTCACACAAAAGTCATCTTTCAACGTGTTTGCCCGGACGCCATCATTCTACAAGACAAGACATTCTATACTTGCTGTGTGTGTCTTACCTACATAGGATTATTTTCTTCCGGACCCCCGACTGAATTGGATGGTCATGACATGTTAGTTCATCTTGCCATACTGAACATTTGTAATTTCTTCCAAGGTGGTTGAAAATTGGCTGTTGTGTCTGCCAGAGTCATGTTGGGAAAAAACAAATTATTCTGGATTTCAAGGGTAAGAGAAATTTTAGACATCTAGACATCAGTTTGTTTTTTCAGGATGCAAATTGAAACAAAATAAGAAAATATGTTGAACACTTGTGAAATTATGCAGTAATATGCTCACAGAAAACTCGGCACATTTAGTGTCATACCATCCTCATCATTCATCTTTACATTGTGCCCTAACAGCTACATGTAATCAAGATAAGTACTTAACATGAATTTGAGTCAATTGCATCAAGATATTTCTCTTCTACTTGCACTATATAATATAGTATATTCTCCATAAGCTGTTAGCTGAAGTATACTACTTTATAGTTAAATCCTTTCACTACACCACTCTAAAAGTCTGTCCTCAGACATCAATGTTTTTCTCTTCTTTTTTTTTGAGTACAATCTGCCTGTGTGTGCCAGATAATGTCTGAGCAACATGATGCAAAGATAAAAGGCAATGTAGATATATATGGACATGCTCTTAAGTACAATCAAAAGCTCAAGACAGAAAAAAATTGATATAAGCATGATAATGATAACAATAATAATATCTTAATAATAATAACATGAAGAAGAGTCGTAAAATAACTATTTCAAAGTGGCATGACAACTCATGTGGTACGGACACGGCTTACCCATGTATGTCACATAAATTTGTTCGTGATATAATTGTACGCATTAATGTCACAGCCGTGACTTTTCCCATTAAACCC
Organism: Diadema antillarum; assembly: GCF_040938485.1. NCBI lineage: Eukaryota > Metazoa > Echinodermata > Echinoidea > Diadematoida > Diadematidae > Diadema > Diadema antillarum. The sequence continues at coordinate 1,773,028 of NW_027270966.1, forward strand.
TGTTGCAGGAACACTATCTCAAAAGGCTCTTGGCATTGTACGTACACAAGTTTCTGATGAGAGTAAGAGTTGACCTGCCACTGCCAAAGATATCTACATTATACACCTTCCCAAAAGAGATTGTTTATTTGGAAAACTTGGAATACAAAGGCTGTTCTACAGACAAAGAAAACCTCTGAAGAGTTGGTTGGGGTTTTTTTCACAGCTGTATGACCTTCGAAGTTTATTTTGAAGTGTGCACAAACCAAGATTGATTACCAAAAATACCATTTGGAAATATTTTGCTTGAATTCTTTGTGAAACACACCTAAGATTTTATATGGCACATTTTCCTTTTCAACCTCTCTGCAACAGATCGGTTCAGTTTAGGTACTCTATTTACAGTAATTTCTAACTGGGGTTTAAAGTATGCCTAACAAAAGATTATATTTCTAGTTTCCTTGAGGGTATTTTTTTCCCTTAATAGCACAATTGTATCTTGCACAGCTTTATCATTCTAAAGATTAGACAAGTGTCAACCCACCTGGCGTCTGCTCAACTAGAAAGAATTTTCAACATGAAAAAATAGAAGACACCAGAGTATGTTCACAGGCAACACAGACTGAGAACATAGTCGCTGTAACTTCATGTTTCCTCTACTGCACAATATCGATAAGGGATGAATTATTGCACTTGGTAGCAGTGAATAATCAGCTGCTTTATTGTCATCCTTTGTAATGCAGTCAGACTGATCTTGACAAAACCATCAACATACAGATCAATACGGTGACAGAAGCAAGTAACATTTGTGCCCATAATATCTCCATACTTAATTTCAATCAATGGACTGGGGATTAAGCCTAGTGCCATCAGTTAGGAGTTAATTAGCTAAGTGGCACTCTCTCACACTCTCTTTCCCTCTCTACTAACAGGCTCAGCAGTAACATGAACGTTGTACTGTCGTGCATGCCACATTGTACTAGTATGTGAGTCGGGTTTCTGGGTAATGGTGATGGGCAGGAAAAGGGGAAGGCTTAATCCAGAGAGCCTACTCCCTTTTTCTACTCATGAATAATGCATGCCCAAGTGCAAAGCAAAAACAATCATATTTTTAACACACATTTGTGTTCATGAGCACACAACTGCATGCATAAGGTTTGACAATCTTTACTACAATAATTAATCTGAATAAAATGAATTCATAACATACATTAATTTATTCAAAACAAAACTATGAACAGATACAAGTTTTTTCCATATTTTTTATAAAAGGAAGTACAGAATATGGTTTATCCTTTAAATGTGATTATCATTAATAAAATTCTTTTATTCTTTTCCTCAACTACAACCATGTATGGTTGAATTAGTTCTTCATCACTAGTTACATTCACTAAAACCTATTACAGTATTTAGGAAGCAAAACTGTACTGCTTGCTTGTACAATAAAGTTACTTGATCTCAATGCAATGGCAAACCACAATTGTCATAAATCATGTGTCACTCCCCTACATTTTATACATGTGCCCTTTTATGTATGTTATATTGCAAAATGGCCAAATAAATAAGTAAAAAATATAGAATAATGATAATACAATAATAGTAATAGTAGTAGTAGTAGTAGTAGTAGTAGTAGTAGTAGTAGTAGTAATAATAATAATAATAATAATAATAATAATAATAATAATAATAATAATAATAATAATAAATAATGATAATAATAATAATAATAATAATAATAATAATAATAATAATAAATATGCAACCAGGATGATAAACTAGGAAAGAGTATTGTACACTACAACAAAGGTGTCAGATGGACAGGTGGGAGTATTGTGGTACAGAAATGAAGGCCCTGAACTCTAAAACAATGTGGAGATCCCAGAGTACAGGTTTATCCCAATGCTTTTAAGTGCCCTTGTTAAGAGAGTTTCACCTCTCAAGTCCCTCTTGATCTTGGTGCAATAACAGGTACCTAGCAATCCTCAGTTGAGGTAGTAATATTGGCAGGGAAGGCTGCGGTGTTACCACTACACATGCTACCCTGGGCAAATAAGACTGTATCATAAGGTCATGGTGGCTCCTGCAAAATAAAAGGCACGGTGCCAAAAAGAGCTGATATGACTTAAAGCACCAATCAATGAATATAAGTTTTACGCAAATTCCCAAATCTTTCTTCTAAAAATGACTTACTAGAGTATGGTGCAATTTCTCATTGAGGGTAGTACTTGAGATGAGACACATGGAAGATTAAACACAACATAAGAAGTCATATGAAGATGGTTTAAGTCCATATATTCCAGCTTAAGTATCCAATCATGGTTACCTAACTGTGTAGGACCACTGCATCCATTTTTTGCATGTCTACAGATACTAAGGTTTGTGGTGAAATGATACAATTTACTACAAAATGTTGACTTTGGAACACATGCAAATTGCACACACACACACACACACACACACACACACACACACACATGCAATAATTATACACAGTTGGGGCCAAAAGTTTACATAAACCTGGAAGGAAAACAATTTTCCTCAATTTCTAACATCTTCTCTCATTCCTGTCAGCTCATATTTTCATGAGAATAATTTTACAAGTTGTATTTCTGCATAATGTACATAGTACATAATCTATCAAAAACATTCAGAGGCATATATATGGTTCATGACATTTGAAGAAAATTAGGGGGGGTCAAAAGTTTACACACATGTACATCAACCATTATCATACATTGATGGGCAAGTTTCCTACCATCTACTCCCACACCTTTTCTTGCCACACTCTCAATCTGGGAACATTTTCCACATACCAATGGCCATAACAATTGAAAAGCACTAAAGATGTTATTCCATGAAACCTGTCTTGCTATTGTGAGTTTGTGTATCAGTCAAGGTAAGGTGCATTCGGCATTGTGATGCTTTTTCACCCGACGCTACTGTTAATAACATTACAAAAGACAAGTGCATTGTTACTTCAGTGCAGACCCTTGTCGGTGCACAGTAAAAGACAAATAAAGTGACTATAAAAATCCATGCAACAAATTTTGATAAAAATACGCTAGAATTTGTGATTGGTAGACCTTTTCACATATGAGTAGACCTTTTCACAAACGAAGTGTTTGTTGCCACATGCTAGTGGGCTTGTGGGTACTGGATGTAGCATGCTATTGGTGTTTCAGCAAACATTATTAGCATCTTCCTGACTTTGAAGTAATACAATTTCCCCTTTCTTTATAAGATTCCCAAAAGGTTTCTACTCATTCTCACATGGGACAATAATCCCAAGAAAATCATGCAATATAGAGCCTCTGACTGATGTTCTACAAAGTATATTCAGAAGATGTTTTGATTACTTTTACACATGTATGATAGACATTCTCCATGATTGCATTTGTTGTAACTTTTCTTTGTATGTGAAGTGTATTATACTTTTTTTTTCATAATCCTGCAGTCATTTTGGTGTTTTTTTAACAAAATGTGGGAACCAAAAATTAGTGCACATGGTGCACAAAATAGTCCTCAAAATCAGGGGTGATTTTCCTTCCATTCTACATGTGGGACACAAAAACCTTCACTCCAAAAGTGATCTTCAATGATTACTTAAAGTATGTATGGTATTGTTCCCTTTTCCTCATGATACTACTTTTAAGTGTCTGGTACTGATGTACTGCACTGCACTGGACAACATGCTAGGGAAGAATGCCTTGCAAATGTCTCATGATTTGAATGGATACAATGTACTGAGAGTAGATAGTTAAATGGAGGCAATACTGCAACTTTTTGATGTTTGAAGGTATGCAACAAATAAGTTAACAATTATGTTGTATGGGTATAACCCACAAAAACCTTCGTTTTGTTTCATCATGAAGTAATATAATACATTTTTGTTAATCACTCACCTGCTTCAAAGTATTTCCAAAGTTACATTCAAATATTACTCACTAAATTTGTTCAACCGAATTTGTGTTATTCATGTATGAAAAAGGAATGCAGAAATAAAATCCAACAAAATGTGAGTATTTAGACCTAAAATGGTATAGCAAACTAGCTGTACATGATGTCGAGGTTGAGGTGAGGGATGGGGGATATCTCACTCCAATTTCCCATGCATTCCCTCCCCCCCCCCCTTTCCCACACTGCTAATTTCTTTTTTCCATAGCAATAGATCACTTCAATAATAGATGAGGTCAGAGATGAGTTTACTCTCACAGGAAGAGTGATGTTGGCAAGTGGATAGGGAGTGTGATCTCTCTCCACCTGGCTCAACCCTTTTTCTCATGTGGATGAAGAGCAGCACAATATTTGAGGACAGTCTGTATCACACCATAATATTGCAGAATAAATCCACAGGAAGGATCACTGATGCAGCAGCCCAGAACTTGCTGAATACTTGTACAATGAGCTTGGAGGGCCTTCAGTTCTCAAATCAAAGATTGGGGGGGGGGGGGGGGGGAGAGATGAAGTTGTCACTTTCATCACACAGAAGAGTTTACTTCAATCATTGGTATTACCATTCCTGGAAAAGTATGATACAAGTTTCCCTTCTTTCCAAAATAGATCCCTTACCATCTTTAATACTGTGACACTCACCCCCCCCCCCATGTCCCTCTATTCATTAGGATACAAAAGAAAATGAAAGCAATTCTAAGATTTGCAGCCTACTCATTACAAATTATGTTTTTGCTGTTTTCAACTTAACATAAGATTATACCACTATCATCAAACAAAAGGAGTGAAGCTGTACAAAATATATGTGAAGGGCACAGCTGAATCATACTATGGTAATGGCATATATTCTAATCATGATCTGAAACAGAATGGTAAGCTTCATACAAATAAACCTTAAACTATGAATGTGATTCTTTAATGGATGATGATAAAAGACTAAAACTTTGACTATAAAGGAACTGACGACAGGATGACCAAAAATATAGCCTCAATCACTGAAAGGAGCCTGTAGTCATTCAGATCATTCATTGCTTTGAATTTGTTAAAATGACTTTGCACAAATACATATTATTTGCCTGCGGTACACCGTATAGCAGGCAAAAGTTGTCTGGAATCATTAATGAGAATTCTATTGTATACATTATGCGAATATGAGGCGATGTGGGAATTTGCATACAGTAATTATGCAGGAATGATGCGTCCTGAGTACAGTGGGTTTGGTAGTGTTATTCGAGGGCGTGGGGATTGTCAGTTATTCTAGCTTGCGCCTTGAACACGTACAGACTTAAATGTTGATGATTTTAATCACATGGGTTGGTTTCCGAATAGTGTCAAATGTCATACAATCATTTCAACGTTATCACAATATAACATTTTTATCTACAGAAGCTTTTCGGAGTTAGAGTATTGCGAGGTCAAAGGTTTTCCAGATAATTTTTCTTCTCGTTGAGTAATTTACCTCTGGTTTTTAATCCTGGGCCGAAGTACATGTTAGCCCGTCTGTGTAAACGCACGAAAGTAACTTGAATAAAATTCACGGCTGGCTCTTGTCTTTGGGCAAGCTGTCCCCAAAGTGAATATACTTTGTAATACCGTGTAATGCTTCGTGTGGTTGGCAATACAGGAAGAAATTAAGAGAGCAGACTTTTGTTTTACGCCATATAAGCATTCTATGGTAAAGCAACGGTTTATGCTACATACATTTTATTGGCATGTATTTTTAAAGGGGAAAAAAACCCAGATCAACAAAAGTACCCCTTAGCCTGCCATCCCCTTTACGCTGTAACCAGTCAACACAAACTATTCATGCCATTGCATAAGGGTGATAATGCATGATGTATACCTCTACGTTATTCCACACAGGATGTTAAAGATCCTGTTATATCATGAAATATGGAAGCAGGAAAACCTCAAATACAGAAAGTCTTTGGCAAGACATTAACCAAATGAAATGTTTAAAGCAAGCATGATATCAGGATACAAAAGCTTGGGAGAAAAAAAAAATCAGATTCTCATTATATGGTGCTTCAAGTTTCACATTACAACTAGCAGAACTATACTTTCATTCTAGCATCAAGAAGATGAGTATCAAAAGCAGTCTTCCAAAACTGAAAACATTTCAAAATGCCTTCCAAAACCGCAAACATTTCATAAATACTACAGTTTTACTAAGAAATGGAGAAAAAGAAGATACAGTGTGATACAGATGAACTAATAATTTCTCATCAATAAAATAACAAAACTTTGCCATCCTTCTTTTGGAGTTGACATGAGATCTATAGCAAAAAAATTACCCTTTAACTGCCATGAATACTGTATAGGCCTATGCCATATATTTCGCTAGTCTAAATTTTCGCGAATCGGAAACTCCTGACGATTTCGCGAATCGGAAACTCCTGACGATTTCGCGAGTGGTTAAATTCGCGATCAGGGAGTCCTGTACTGAACGGAGAAGTGTACACGCGTACGTCACATTCACATCGGGATCAGAGTCAATATTTTTGTGTGTCTTTAATTTCGCGAAAATTTTTTTATTCGTGAAATTAAAACCTCACGAAATATTTGCCGTGTACAGTATATAAGACGTAGGACTGTAGATATTGTAGAATCGTAGGTTGTGTATGGTTGCTTGTCATCCTACCACTCTTTATCTCATGCCTTCCTCTCATAGCGCAAAGCACAACAGAAACATTCCAGAGCACTAACTTCTACAAACCCTGATTACAAGATGTACTGAAGCAACCAACAAACCATAGCAGCAATTTTATTTTCTCATATAAATACATTTTTACACACACACACACACACACACACACACACACCACACAAAACACACACAAATAACTCATTTCAGTGTTAGTATAACTTGTTGTTTATATAAACCTTTTTGGTACAATTCACTGACTTCTTTCGGTAAGTCATCAATTTATACTTACTCTCAAACTGCCAGCACTCAGACATTGATGAATTTTAATAGTGATCAATACGAGATCATAGTAATCTATTCCTCAGGTGGGGGGGGGGGGGGGGGGGGGGGGGGGCTGTGGATAGAGACTGCAGACACATTGCTGATTGATCTCCTGTCTCTTGCCACTGTGAGGTCTTGTTGAGGGTCAACAGCCTGAGAGCAATATTGGCCAGATGGGAATGATGTATTTATGGTCCCTGGAGATGGCCTTAAAGGAGGACATCAACTCTCTGAGCTTCTGTGTCACCCTACATACAGCACCTCATGCAAGACATTGAACGATGACAGCTCTGTCCGTGGATATGGGTTTTTGGTTTTGTTTTTTTATTAAAAGGAATACTATCAAAACTTTTTAATCTTTTCATTTTTGTAACATTAATATGGATATTATACAAATAAGAAACGTCTTTAGAACCTAGGCAGTCAGTCCATGAAACATGTTCTCATTATTTTTTTCTCTTCAGGTTTTCAGGTATTCTATGTATTTGGATTATGTCACTATGTAGAGAATGATAAAGAAGAAAGGCAAACATGCTAACAAACACATCCTTTACAGTATACATATCAGTAACCCATCATGTTAAGCTGGTGAAATTTAAAATGCCTATCTTTATAATACCACAATATAGTCTTTCCAACCCTCTGAGTACAGATAATGCAACCTTGACTTCAATGAGCTTCATAAGAAACGATAGACTATTAGAGGACCTCTTCATATTAGCTGAATTTGGCCATTAATTGTATTCCCATAATTTTTCTCTGTGGTTATCACAAAGTCGAAAGATTTATCCTCACTATCCTAGATAATT